>NW_020175393.1:2382804-2492912 GCF_003031525.2 Neophocaena asiaeorientalis asiaeorientalis | reverse complement strand
CCATTTTTTTTTTTTTTTTTTTTTTTTTTTTCTGTTTTGACCATTATCTGTTGACTTCCCACAGGGAGATGAGGATGTTATTCTGTGAGAGGCAATGTCGTGGTAAAGAGCAAAGTTCAAAGCTTCTGCTATTTACTATCTGTGTGACCTTTGGCAAGTTATTTTACTCTCTCTGTGTCTTGGTTCCTTATATATAAAGACAATATCAGTTTTTACCTGAGAATTGGATAAATTAATATGTGTAAAGATTTAGAGCTGTACCCAGCACATGGTAATTTTCAGTTACACTCACCCTCTCTCTAATGCTCCCATTTTAATTATTTGTGATTTGGTTAAATCAGTTTTCAGTGTTTATGTTGTTTTAACTATTTAAATCCTTATTGACACTTGAGCCATTAGTGTACTGGGATTCATTTTCCTTTTCTGCACGATCTTTTGCTGTCCTAGGGGGAATCATTGTCTTGATTTTTGGGTTTGCTCAGTTTCTTAGATAGTTTTAAAATGCTTTATTTATTGTTTCAGGTATACAGCATTATAGTTCAACAACTGTAGACAACATCTGTATACAGGATATACAAAAAATTCTGTTTTTTCTGTATAGGGATCAGATTTTTAAAAAAATTTATTTACTTATTTATTTTGGGGTCTTCGTTGCTGCACACAGGCTTTCTCTAGTTGTGGCAAGCGGGGGCTACTCTTCGTTGCGGTGCGCGGGCTTCTCATTGCGGTGGCTTCTCTTGTGGAGCACGGGCTCTAGGTGCACGGGCTCAGTAGTTGTGGCACGCAGGCTCAGTAGTTGTGGGTCGCGGGCTCTAGAGTGCAGGCTCAGTAGTTGTGGCGCACAGGCTTAGTTGCTCCCTGGCATGTAGGACCTTCCCGGACCAGGGCTCAAACCCGTGTCCCTGCATTGGCAGGTGGATTCTTAACCACTGCTCCACCAGGGAAGTCTGGGATCAGATTTTTAAAACTAAGTTATCCTCAAACTCCTTACTGTCTATGAATCTCTTCTCAGTAGGTTTAGACACTTCAGGTGTTCTATTGGTTTTATCTTTGTGAAGAAGTCTTCCACCATGTTTGACCCACTATGACTGGACTGGTAGAACTCTAGGTCTGCTGCACAGCTCCCCTGGTACCCCGGGGATTTCTTTCATACTTTCCCCACTTTGTTGGAACCCCTGTTTCCTGGACCCCATTTTTTAAAACTTCCTGAGAGTGCAGAGGAGATAAAATTTGAGACTTTCGTATTCTCAAACTGTATTTTACTCTGATGTTTAGTTGATAATCCCAGGTTTGGTTAGGTAGCAGTTTGAAGATTGGAAGTATTTTTCTCAGAATTTTGAAGGCACTGTTCCTTTGTTTTGTGTTTTTCAGTGGAAATGTTGAAATGTGATGCTGTTCTGATTCTTTCTTCTTTGAATGAATTCTGTTTTTTCCCTTTCTGGAAGCTTTTGGTAACTTTGCTGTGTCCCAGTGTCCTGAAATTTGACAGTGATGCATTTCAGCCTGTGTTCTCATACGTTGTGCTTAGCCTTGGGGAGCCCTTTTAGTCTGGAAACTGTCCTCTGTTCTTGGAATGTTTATTTTTTTTCTTCCAGTTTTATTGAGATACTACACCACTGTATAACTTTAAGGTGTACAGCATAATGATTCGACTTACATACCTCATGAAATGATTATCACAGTAAGTTTAGTAAACATCCATCATGTCATATAGATACAAAATTAAAGAAATAGAAAAAATTTTTTTCTTGTGAGTGAGCTCTTAGAATTTAGTCTCTTACTAACCTTCATATATAACATATAGCAATGATAATTATATTTATCATGTTGTACCTTACATCCCTAGTGCTTATTTATCTTATATCTGGGATTTTGTACCTTTTGATTGCCTTCCTGCAGTTCCCCCTTCTGCCTCTGGTAACCACAAATCTGATCTCTTTTTCAATGAGTTTGTTTGTTTTTGAAGTATAATTGACCTACAATAACACTGTTAGTTCCTGTTACACAATATAGTGATTTGGTATTTTTATATATTTCAAAATGATCACCACAGTAAGTCTGATAAGTCTAGTTATGATATGTCACCATACAAAGATATTACATAGTTATTGATTATGTTCCTCACACTGTACATTTCATAACTGTGGCTCATTTTTTTGCAGCTGGAAGTTTGTTCCTCTTATCTCCCTCACCTATTTCTTTCCTCCCCCTCCCCACCCTGCCACCACCTGTTTGTTCTCTTTGTCTATACCTCTGTTTCTCTTTTCTTATGTTTGTTCATTTGTTTTGTTTTTTTTAGATCTTAGAAATTTTCTTGAATTAATTCTTTGATTTTCTCTTCTTCATTTTCTCTGTTCTCTTTTCTTAGATCTCCTATTTTTCAGACACTGGATTTTCTGTTCTGGTCCTCTGTCTTATCTTTTTTTCCCCCTCTTTTAATCTTTTGACAAAATTTTTGCGCTCTTTTCTGAGATCTCCTCGGTATTGTTTTCTTCAGGTTGCGTTTTCTGTTTGCTTGCTTTAGTTTTTTTCTATCACATTAGATACTTTACCTTACGTACTTGCTGTTTATTAGCTATCTACTCGTATTTAAGAGTAGGACACAAAAAGTGGTTTGAAAGTTGTGGGCCTGACTGTAGGGTTTGTTAAATGAGGGCTTAACAGCTCCACCCATTTCCTCCAGGGTGGGGCAGTCACCAGCTATGCAGTGTTTAGACTGTATTGAGGATCTGAGGTCTGATGCATAGTTTAGGCAAATGCATAACTTCTGTTTTTATCCATGTCTTTACCTTCACTTGTAGGGTACCTGGTGCTCTTAATTTCTGAACCTTTTGGGGAATCCTCATTTTAAGTTGGATTGCTTCTCTACTTGTCCCCACTGCTGGCCGAGGAGGATTCATCTTTCTCAGGTCGGCTAAGTCATTTACCACTTGTCTCTCTGCTTTCTAGCCACCCAAATATTGCCTCCTCACTTGTTCATTTGGTCCTTGTGAATTTCTGACTTTTTCCCACATTTTTCTTCATTCAGGCTGCTATAACAAAAATATCATAGATTGTGTGGCTTGATAAACAACAGAGATTGATTTCTCACATATATGGAGGCTGGGAAGTCCGAGGTCAGGGTGCCAGCAGATTCAATGTCTGGTGAGTGTGCGATTCCTGGTTTACAGATGACTGACTTTTCACTGTAACCCCATGTGGTGGAAGGGGCAAGGGAGCTCTCTGGGATGGCTTTTATAAGGACACTAATTCCATTCATGAGGGCTTTACCCTTGTGACCTAATAACCTCCGAAAGGCTCCACCTCCTGATACCATCACATTGGGAGTTAGGGTTTCACAGTGAATTTTGGGGGGACACAAATGTGCATTCAATCTGTAGCACTATACCTATATTTTAGGAGGGTTTTGGGAGAGAGCTGAGGCTAGTGTGTGAAATTTTTTTTTAATTAGTTAATTAATTTAGTTTTGGCTGCATTGGGTCTTCATTGCTGTGCGTGGGCTTTCTCTAGTTGCGGTGAGCAGGGGCTACTCTTCGTTGTGGTGTGCAGGCTTCTTATTGCGGTGGCTTCTCTTGTTGTGCAGCATGGGCTCTAGGCGCGTGGGCTGCAGTAGTAGTTGTGGCTCATGGGCTCTAGAGCGCAGGTTCAGTAGTTGTGGCACATGGGCTTAGTTGCTCTGAGGCATGTGGGTTCTTCCTGGACCAGGGCTTGAATCCATGTCCCCTGCATTGGTAGGCGGATTCTTAACCACTGAGCCACAGGGAAGTCCCTGAAAATTTTAATTGGAAGCTGAAAGGAAGTATTGGATTTTCATCTAAAATTTTTTATTCTGCCTTTTTATTCTTATGATTTGTGTGATTGTTTGGATATGATGTAAAATTTTAGTATACCAATTGAATAATCAAGTTGTGATGATGTTGCATTTAGATAGCGTTCCTTCGCCAAAATGGATCTGCATTTACCTGAAGGATAAAAAACAAGCTACAAATACTTATCTCTGGCTATGAGATTATGAAGTTGTTTTTTATTTTCTTTTTTATACTTTCTTTTTCACTTTAATTCTCACATTTTCTATAATGAATATGTATTACTTGTGTAATTAGGAAAAAATAATACCTAAGTAGAGAAAAAATTGTTAATCACATCCTTAGATAAAAATTTGCCCTAGGTTCCAATATGTTCTTCTTTTATTTAATCCTAAATCTATCAGAGTTGTGCTCTGTCCTTTACTTCTTTTAGGTAATCTACAGTTAGAAACACTAATTTCGGGGTGAGTGTATGTGCTTTGCAGAGGTCATTCTGATCTGTCCCCCAACTTTTTAGTTTGAAGACTTTCAAAACTATAGAAGAGTTGAAAGATTAGCACAGTGAATACCTGTATAATTGCCATTTTACCATATCTGCTTTATTTTTTAAGTATCTTTATTGAAGTATAATTTACATATCATAAATTAACCCATTTAAAATAGATAATTGAATGATTTTTAGTAAGTTTACAGAACTGAGCAACCATCACTACAATCCAGTTGTATAATATTTTCTTCATTTCAAGACTTTGCCTGCCTATTTATAGTTAATCACCATTCCTACTTCCAGCCTCAGGCAAACACTAATTTTTTTTCTGTCTCTAAATAATTGCCTTTTACTGTTTATATCAATGGAATCATAATAAGGAGTCTTTTTTTATTTTTTATTTATTTTATTTACTTAATTTATTTATTTTTGCGGTACACGGGCCTCTCGCTGTTGTGGCCTCTCCCATTGTGGAGCACAGGCTCCGGACGCGCGGGCTCAGCGGCCATGGCTCATGGGCCCAGCCGCTCCACGGCATGTGGGATCTTCCCAGACCGGGGTACGAACCCATGTCCCCTGCATCGGCAGGTGGACTCTCAACTACTGCGCCACCAGGGAAGCCCAGGGAGTCTTTTTTTAAAAAAAATATTTATTTATTTAGGCTGCGCCGTGTTTTAGTCATGGCATGCGGGATCTTCGTTGCGGAGTGTTTTAGTTGTGGCACGCAGACTCTTAGTTGCAGCATGTGGACTCTTAGTTGTGGCATGCAAACTTGTAGTTGCGGCATGCATGTGGGATCTAGTTCCCTCACCAGGGATTGAAACCGGGCCCCCTGCATTGGGAGCACGGATTCTTAAGCTACTGGACCACCAGAAAAGTCCCATAAGCGATCTTTTGTATCTGGCTTCTTTCATTTAGTGTTTTGTTTATGAGGTTTATCCATGTTTTAGCGTGTATCAGTATTTTTGTTGCTGAGTAATTTTCCATTGCATGGATATACCACGTTTTGTTTATCCATTTACCAGTTGATGGACATTTGGATTTTTTTCTACTAGGCTATTATGAATAAAACTGCTATGAACATTCATTTGCAAGACTTTAGATGTGTTTTAATTTCTTCTGGGTAGATATCTAGGAATTGATTGCTATTTTGTATTGTAAAATTATGTCCTTTTAAGAAACTGCCAAACTCTTTTCCAAAGTAACTATCATTTTTCATTCCCACTGGCAATGTGTGAAAGTTCTCTCTCTGGATTTTATTTTATTTTTCTTCCCTGAACCATTTGAGATAAATTGCAGACATCATGACATTTCACCTCTTAGTCCTTCAGCAGATATCTTCTAAGAACAAGGGCGTCATGCTGCATATCTGCAATGTCATTGTCACTCCCAAGGAATTTAGCCTGGAAATAATAGTGTTATCCAATATACAGTTCATATCTAGATTTTCCTATTGGTTCCCCAGATGCCCTTTATAACTTTTTAAAAAAAAATCCAGAGTCTTCTCAAGCATCTCATGCTATATTAGGTTGTCATGTCTTTAACCTCACCTTTGCCATTTGCTTGTTTTATGACATTGACATTTTTTAAAAGTCCAGGCCAGTTGTCCTCTGGAGTGTCCCATATTGTTGATTAGTCTGTTTCCTCATGGTTAAATTCAGGTTAAACGTTTTGTTGTTGTTAGAAATGTGTCTTCTGTTGCATCACATCAGGAGGCATCTGCTTTTGTCCCATTATTATGCTAAATTTGAGTATTTAGTTAAGACAGTGTCCACCTGTTATTCTTCTTTGTAATTAGTAAGTAATCTGTGATAGACTGTCAGAATATCCTTTTCCCCAGCAATCTTTCTCCTGTTATAGTATCCATTGATGATCCTTGCTTGAGCTATTTATTGCCTAGTGGTTGCAAAAAGGTAATTTTCTAATTCTGTTGTTCCTTCTGTGTTTATTAGTTAGCAGTCTTTTGTAAAGATATTGCTAATTTTTAAATGGAACTTGTCAGAGTCATGAAGGATTTTATGGAGAATGAAGCAGATTTTGGTTGCTTGTCTTAATAGTGTTGAGCTAAGCGTATTTACCTTACCCTCAGCCACAGAGGATCCAAAGAAACGGTACTGGAGAGAGAGAGATATCTCCTTGACCTTTGCGAAGCTTGAAATACATAAACTTTTTGACTGTGTTTACATTATTTGGGGATGTTTGCTGCTTTTCTCTCTTTGAGAGACCACTCTTTTTAAGGAATAAGAAAAAGATACAGAAATGGTTTTTCTTAAGCTTTTGTTAGTTTTTCTTTGTAAACCAAATTAGTTTTTTTCCCCCCTTGTTTGTTTGGATGGTTTTGTGATTTTTTTTTTGATAGTAATTTAACTGGTGGTAATTATGCAGTATCATGCAAAGTAGCTATTTTTAAAAATTCTTTTCTTCTGTAATGTAAAAGAAATGCCATAGTTGGATGAGCTGTCCAAACCTGACTGCTTCTTATGTGCAGTTGGTTGCCCAGACATGAAAACATTAACAGAGTATGTGAGACTGTCTGCAAGTGTCATAGGACTTTTACAGGAAATATTCTTTACATGTTGTCTTCCTTGTTTGTTCTCAGGGATTAGTTACTACTAAAAATGACATCTGACATCTTTTATACTGTCATTTTATTAGTTTGTAAAATAAAGGGGGGGCTGGTCCTCTCAGGTTTATGAACTGTGATAAAATCTGCCTTTATCCTAGTCTTTTTTCAAGTTCTATCCAATTTAATTTAGTCTTCCAGCTGTATGTAGCTTTTTAAGGTACCTATCTCACATGTACTAGAGAACAGCCAAATATAGCTGCAGAGTATTTGGAGATGGGTTGGCTGCAGAATGAGCAGAGTAGGCATTAAGGCTATGTGACATTATTTGGTGGTGATGATAACGTTGCATTGGCTTTGTTCAACATATTGCATAGAACTTGGCCAAGTTTTATTTACCTTTTTGTTTTTAGAGGACAGAATAAGATTCATAACATAGGGTCTTAGACACGTACCCAAGTATGCAATTTTGGAGGTGAAGTATGCTGAGTCTTACTGTTGTGTTCCCCAAAGATGGTGTGGTCAGCGTGGTTCTTTAGGGGCGATGAAACTGAAGAGGCTTTGAAGCTGGCCCCTGTAGCACACCATCAGGAAATCTCTAGGCAAGACATATAAGACAGGTGTGGAGCATTTTAATCAAAGGTATATGTAAAAGGTGTGTGATTTCTTTTAGAAGCCCCTGCATTTTTTTTCTCTGTATGCAGAAACAACAGCTAGATTTGAGAGTGGAATGCTGGCTTACAATTTAGCTTTTTGGCACTTTTCCCTTTTTTTAAAATAAAGAAAAAGTTGCTAGTATTTTTTAGAAAACAGATCTCTGACTAGGCTGTAGGATAAGATGCATTTTAACCATTGCTGGCTTATTCTAAGTTCCTTGTGAGGTAAACACACTTTTGAAAACCATACTTAATTATAGATTTACTTGATCATTTCATAACTGCTACTTTAAATTATGTCCCAACGAAAGTTCCATGAACAACAGTAAACCACAAATGTTTTGTTTATGAAGTTAGTTTTGTTTGAATCACATTTTCTGTTTGTCATTCTGGGACTTTTTGAGTATTTTACATTTTCATGGCTACTCCGCGCATTTCTACTCTGTTCTAGTATCTTCAAAAATTTCAGTTAGCACTGAACCTAATGATTATTTACCTTTTTAGGAAGTATCCATGACAGTTACATGGCGGGTGTGGGGGTGGGGTGGCGGGAGGCAAGAAGAATAGGAGTTAACTTCTAAGTGTGCATCTTTAATGGATAATTGAGTTCTTGAGAGCCGAGTTATGATGAAGGAAATGACTCAGCAGAAAATAGCACCTTTTTATTTGTAACCTTTTAGTTTTTTATATTCATAGTTTTCTTGTATGATGAACATTTTCAAACATATAGTAAAGTAGAAAGAATAATATAATGAATAGCCATTGTATTAATTTTTTGCTGTTGTTAATAAATTACCACAAACTTAGTGGTTTATAAAAACACCAGTTTATGATTTTATGGTTATGGAGTTCAGAAATCCAAAATGAGTCTCACTGGACTAAAATAAAGGTGTATCAGGGCTGTGTTCTTGCTGGAGAGCTCGTTTCTTTGCCTTTTCCCACTTCCAGGGGCCACATACCGTACCTTGTCTTATGGCCTCTTTTCTCCATCTTCAAAGCCAACATGTTGTGTGGGTCCTTCTCACACTGCTCTCTCTCTGGTTCTGTCTTCCAGTTCCCTCTCACACTTAAGGAAGTGATTACATTGAGTTCACCTGGATAATCCAGGATAATGTTGCTATGTCCAGGTCACCTGATTAACATCCTTAATTCCCCTGTGCCATTAACATAACATATATACACATTGTGGGGATGATGAAAACATGTTCTGAAACATGGTGATTGTGTTACAATTCAGTAACTTTACTAAAAGTCATTGAATTGTGCAATTGAAATGGGTGAGTTTTATGCTGCATAAGTCCTACTTCAGTAGAGTTGTTTTTTTTAACCTTTAGATGCTCTCCTTTGCATTTAGGAGTTAAGTCCAAATGTCTTATTGAAGCATATTGGTCTCATCCTAATTAAAATTTTCAAAAATTGTGGTTAAATACACATAACACAGAATTTACCATCTTAACCATTTTTAAGTGTACAGTTCAGTAGTGTTAAGCATGTTGTGCACTTAATCTCCAGAACTTTTTCATCTTGCAAAACTGAAATTCTCTACCCATAAACAATAACTCTTCATTTCCCCCTTTCCTGAGCCCCTGTCAGTCATCATTCTACTTCGTTTCTATGAATTACTACTCTGGATACCTCATATAAGTGAATACAGTAATACAGTATTTGTCTTTTTTGTGACAGCTTATTTCTCTTAGCATAATGTTCTCAAGGTTTATCCATGTTCCAACATGTGACAGTTTTTCCTTTCTAAGTTTGAGTAATATTTCACTGTATGTGTATTTTAATCCATTTCATCCGTTGATTGACATGTGCTTTCATCTTTTGGCTATTGTGAATAATGCTGCTATGAACATGGATGTGCACATTTTTTTTGTGACTCTGCTTTCTGTTCTTTTGGATATATACCCAAAAGTAGATTGCTGGATCTGAGTTAAGTTTTAATTTACCTTTCCAGTTCCTCTTCTGTCTCTTGTGACAGACTTTGCACCAGACTTGCAGACTCTATCTCTGGACCACACTCTACAATTTTGAATTAATCTGGGATTATTATGTTGCAGGTAACAAATTTACTTCCAACTAGATAATGCTAAAGGGGTGGCGGTATTTTAAGGATGTTTCTATGTTACACAGAACCCAAAGGCAAGAATAAGTTTGGGCTTCCAGGAACAACTGGAACCAGGGACTAAAAAACCCTTCAGGTTCCTTTCTATGTATGTTTTATCTAGGTGTTCGCAGTGGTCTCCTATCTCTGCTGAAGAGAACGGTGACTGTCAAAAGCCCCCAAATGTGTAGTTTATAGCCCAGATACTATGAGAAAAACTCTTTCTAAATTTCAGTTTCAAATTTCTGGGTGTCCCCACCCCCACGTCAACTCTGGAATGACCTCACTCTGTATTAAGGAGTTCTGTGTGCAAGTGGGGGCATTGCCAAACAAGTAACAGCTACAAATGCTCTCATCCCCCCCTCCCGTGGGAGATGACCCCTAGTCAGGTCCAGCTATCATAATTATGACTTTTGTTGTCCCAGGTGCCCTATCCCACCAACTGAAGGTCTTTGGGTGATAGCTGTGCTTTCCCTAATGTGGTCTTGATTGGTCCAGGTATACATTTGCATGATCCTGCACTCTATAGGCTAAATGATACATTTCTTTGTTGTTGGCATTCCTCTGCCCTCTGTTATATTGATATATAGGCATACATTGGAGATATAGCTGGTTTGGTTCCAGACCGCCGTAATAAACTGAATATTGCCATAAAGCGAGTCACACGAATTTTTTGGTTTCCCGGTGCATGTAAAAGTTATGTTTAGACTGTAAATATAATAATAATGAAAAAGTTTGAAATTTTGTGAGAATTACCAAAATGTGACACAGAGACACAAAGTGAGCAAATGCTGTTGGAAAAATGCACTGATAGACTTGCCTGCAGCAGGATTGCCACAGACTTTCAATTTGTAAAAAAGCAATTATCTGTAAAGCACAATAAAGCCAAGTCCATTAAAACAAGGTATGCCTATAGTCCCAGTATAAAATTGTGAGGGGAAAATGTGATGAAAGGAAAAATATAGTTGACCTTTTAACAACTCAGGGGTTAAGAGTGCAAACCCTCCATGCAGTGGAAAATCTGTGTATAATTTGTAATTTGGCCCTCCACATTGGCAGTTCCCAATCCGTGGATTCAACCAATCTTGGATTGTGTAGTACTGTAGTATTTACCACTGAAAAAAATCTGAGTATAGTGGACCCGCCCAATTTACCTCATGTTGGTCAAGGACAGCTGTACTATATTTTGGTCAGTAGTATATTCCAGTCAACAAATATATATTAAGCACCTTCTATATGCCAGGCACTGTTCTCAGCCTGGGGGATAGAAGCAGAAAGAATTACGAGTGTACACTGTCTTCTGTAGGGCAGCAGCAGTAAAATACAGTCAGCAAGTCTCCTGGTCACCTGTTAACTCATTTCATCGGTGAAGAACTGAAGGCCTTGGCCTAGCTTACCCCAGAAAGATTTCCTTTGTCTGATATTCTTCATGACCTTCCTTGAGAGGAGCACAGGAGATGTAGGGGCAGGGTGGGAGAGTTCCTTTATGAGGGCCATGCTGCTTTAGCTTTCCCTTCCAATACGATGCTACTTTTGGGACCTAGGGCTTGACCAGGGGTATAATAATTATAGGCTCCTAATAATAGAACTCCTTTAAAACTTAAGTTCATTGCTTATCCACTTCGTATTTGGACATTCCCTTTGATAAATAACCAAGTCCAGTAATATTATAATTAGATTTTAGTCTCCAAATTGCTGAAGAGGATTGCTAGGACCGGGTTAGGTCCCTTAGCTCTGCTTATCTTTCCAGGTTAAAGATCTCTACTCAGGGCATGGGTGGATAATTCTGGATTTAGAGTTTTCTCAGATATTCTGTGGAATGTCACCCCCTAAATTTCCCCTCTCCCAGCTATGTTTCTTTTAGATATGGTTTATAATGAAGGGGGGAGGAGATGGCAGTTTGGGGGATCCTGGGAGAAGTGTTTGAAAGGGGCTACCTACATTGTATTCATCAGTGTCTCACAGTTTAAGTGATGCAGAGAGTTCAGGTGCTGAAATTCAGCAAGTCTCTTAATTATCTAATCATTAGAGGTTTCAGATCTCTGGCTTTGGGCAGAAAGTTATATTCTTATCTTGTATGTCATATCTTCTTTCTGGAAAACCAGATTGGGTTGGGTTGTGTTTTGCAGGTTGGATTGTCTTGAAAAACTTTACTGAAGTTTGCAGAGTGTTCTGTGGGCAATTTCCTTTTATGGTCCAAGCTCCAAAAGCTCCATCTAGCTTTGGAGTGCATATGGAGTATAACCAGTTGCTTTGCTACATACAGGGACTGCTAGCTTGCTAAGCCCAGATGGAGGGGAGCCCGTTTCCTCCATCTCACCTTGACTTTTTGTTTGTTTGTTTATTTGTTTGTTTTTAAAAATATTTACTTATTTTTGGCTGCGTTGGGTCTTCCTTGCTGCTTGCGGGCTTTCTCTAGTTCTGGCGAGTGGGGGTACTCTTTGTTGCGGTGTGTGGGCTTCTCATTGTGGTGGCTTCTCTTGTTGCAGAGCATGGGCTCTAGGCGCTCGGGATTTAGTAGTTATGGCTTGCAGGCTCTAGAGCGCAGGCTCAGTAGTTGTGGTGCACGGGCTTAGTTGCTCTGCGGCATGTGGGATCTTCCCGGACCAGGGCTCAAACCTGTGTCCCCTGCATTGGCAGGCAGATTCTTAACCACTGCTCCACCAGGGAAGTCCCCTTGACTTTGTTATGCATTGTGGATTTTTAACTTTTGCAATACTTTAGTCTTGTATCAGTTAGGACTGTACTGGAGGTGAACACAACCCTGTCTTAAACTAGCCTGAATAAAAATGAGAATTAATAAGGATACAGGAATATCTTAGAACTTAAGTTAGCAATTCATTTGGGCTTCAGAAACAACCAGAACCAGAGACCTGAATGTTGTCAGGCCTGTCTTTTTCTGGCTGTTGGTGAGTTTGTGGTGTTCTTGTGATTCTCATGCATTTGTGTGCCTTTGCATATAATCTCCCTCTGTCTGAAATGCCCCTTCACCCCCTTCTCAAAGTGCTTAACCAGTTCATTAGGGTACAGTTTTTTTTTTTTTTGGCGGTACATGGGCCTCTCACTGTTGTGGCTTCTCCCATTGCGGAGCACAGGCTCCGGGTATGCAGGCTCAGTGGCCATGGCTCACGGGCCGAGCCGCTCCACGGCATGTGGGATCTTCCCGGACCGGGGCACGAACTCGTGTCCCCTGCATCGGCAGGCGGACTCTCAACCACTGTGCCACCAGGGAAGCCCTAGGGTACAGTTTTGATGTTACCTGGTTGATGAAGCTTTCCCTGAATTCCTAAGTTTGAGTAAGGTATTTTCTTTTCTGTACTTTTGTAGTCCTTGGTTATATTTCTTCCCTGAAATTTACCTCATTGAATTGTGATTACTTGTTTCTAAATCTTTCTTTAATAGACTTTGTGTTCCTTGGTAGCAAAGACTGTCTTATTTATCTTTACGTTTCTATTACCTAGAGCATGAATGAGTGAAAACTTAAAGAAAAGAAATATAAAAGAAGTAAATATTATATACTAACTGATTGGCAGATAGGGAAAACGTTTTTGTACTGATAATTTAGTTTGATTCTGAGCATAAATGTTGTTGGTTCTTTCAGTCCTGGAAACTGTGTTTGGGAATAGGAAATATATTTTTTAGGGTGATCAGAGCATAAGCATACCATACTTGAGTTATGGTGAGGTACAGTGCATGTCTCAATTTGTTCACCCACTCAGTTTCCCATGTCTGAGCTTTGCCGTTTATTGCACTTGACATGGAAGTGTCCCCAAAGGCTAGCAAGGATCACCCATAGGGCAGAATCCTACTCATACCCAAGAGTCTGTCCAACTTCTTTTTCTCTTAAAAATGTTTCATCTTCTTTAACACATGGTGCTGGTACAACTGGATAACCATGGGCAAAAGAATGAAGTCAGACCCCCTACCTCACTCTTTATACAAAAATTAACTGAAAATTAGTGACCTAAATAAAAGTAAAACAATAAAACTATTAGAAGAAACATAGGGATAAATCTTCATGATCTTGGATTGGGCTACTGATTCTTAGATTTGATGTCAGAGTCAAAGCAACAATGAAAAAAACTAGATAAATTGGACTGCAACAAAATTAAAAACTTGTTATGCATCAAAAGACATTATCAAGGAAGTGAAAAGACAGTCAACATAATGGGAGAAAATATTTGTAAATCATATATCTGATAAGGGTCTAGTATCCAGAATATATAAAGAATCCTTACAGCTGCACAATAGGAAGACAAGCAACTCAGTCACAAAAATGAGCAAAGGATTTGAATAGATGTATCTCCGAAGAGGATATACAGATAGCCAAGTACATGAAGAGTTGTTTAAGATCATTGGTCATTAAGGAAATGGAAATCAAAACCACAGTCAGATATCACTTCACACCCACTAGGATGGCTATAATAATAAAAAAAAAAAAGAGGGCTTCCCTGGTGGCGCAGTGGTTGAGAGTCCGCCTGCCGATGCAGGGGACATGGGTGCGTGGCCCGGCCCGGGAAGATCCCACATGCCGCGGAGCGGCTGGGCCTGTGAGCCAATGGCCACTGAGCCTGTGCGTCCGGAGCCTGTGCTCCACAACAGGAGAGGCCAGAACAGTGAGAGGCCTGCGTACCGCAAAAAAAGAAAAAAAAAGAAAAGAAAAGTGTTGGTGAGGATGTCGAGAAATAGGAACACTTGACTTGTACATTGTTGGTAGAACTGTAACATGGTTCAGCTGATGTGGAAAACAGTTTGTGGTTTTTCAAAAAGTTAGACATGGAATTACATGTGACCCAGACGTTCTACTCCTAGGTATATATCTAAAGAAATGAACACATATGCCCACACAGACACTTGTATATGAATGTTTATAGCAGTATTACTCAATAGTCAAAAGGTAGAAACAATCCAAATGCCCATCAGCAGATGAATGGATAGTCAAAATGTGGTATGTACATATAATGGAATATTATTTAGCCATATAAAGGAATGAAATACTGATCAGCATGCTACCATTTGGGATAAATCTCAAAAATATTCTGCTAAGTGGAAGAAACCAGACACAGAGGTTGCATATGGTGTCATTCCTTTTATATAAATTATCCAAAATAGACAAATTCATAGAGACAGAAAACAGATATGTAGTTGCCTGGGGATGGGGGGGAGGGAATAATGAAGACTGATTACTTAATGGATATGTGGTGTTCATAATGGGTATGAGATGATTTAAAAGTTTTGAAAGTAGAGGTGGTTGCACAACATTGTGAATGCAGTAAACACCATTGAATTGTATACTTTCAAGTATGTAGTTAATTGTATGTTATGTGACTTTCACCTCAGTTTTTTTAAAAGAGGGGAAATAGTTTGATCTTGACACAGTCAAAGGCACTCAGAAATTAAAGTCTATGATGCCAGTGTCAAATTGGTGTAGGCTCAAAATCTGCCTCTTCCCCTGCCCACTTTTTAAACAATGAGCCAATTGTATTTTCTCAGATGACAGCGATACCCAATGTAAGATGGCTCTGGGGTTGCCTAATTTAGTGGTTCAACTATATCATCAAGGACACAGCAATTTTATTTCCCTTTCTGATCTGTCATTGTCAGCATGTCAGCCTCATCCTCATTAGGTCTCCTGAGGATCCCAGTAGGTTCCTTAATGTTCCCTAGATGGCTGAAGTAATTCTTTGCACCTAATTTTTTTTTGTATCTTCCAGTGTTGGGAAATAAGATACCTTTTCTTTCTTCTGTTTTTGTTTTCATTTACCTTTTTTATAAACTATTCAAACCTACAGAAAATTTTTAAAAAATCAGAGTATATACCCTTATACTTGCCACCTAATTCAACAACAGTGGTTAACATTTTTGCCATAATTTGTTTTCTCTATGTAAAAATTTTTTGAATCATTTGAAAGTTGTAGACATCACGACCCTTCATCCTTAAATATTTCAGCATGCTTCTAAAAAAAAGGACATTCCTTTACATAACTACATAGTAAGACACTAAGATAATTTACAAAAATTCTTTAGTACTAAAAAGATATCCAGTACATATTGTAAGTTTGCTCAGTTCTTCCCAAATGTATCATTTTTAACCTTTTTTTTTTAATAGAATCAGAATCCCTTCAAGGACCTCAAAGATCATATATTGCATTTGGTTGTTATGTCTCTTTGAATTTTTTTGTGTTTGGGGGTTGTCAACAAGGCTTGAGGGATCTTAGTTCCCTGACCAGGGACTGAACCCAGGCCACGGCAGTGAAAGCGCCTAACCCCTGGACCCTCTCTTTAAATCTAGAACAGTGCCACCACCTTGGGTTTTCATGGCAGAATGCTAGTGTTTTACTTTCTCTTTGGAAAAGGTATAACTGCTGATGTTAGAGGGACCAGTTCTAAAAAGTATTAAAATTAATGGATCAGTAAATAGCCAGGAAAAGAAGAGGAAGAAACAGTCTTAGGCTTGCTAGGGCCCTGAGAAGTGGGTAAATACTGGTGTGAACTTTGTTGCTCCTCTTAATGAAATCTTCCACAAGTTCTTTCTTTCTTCTTACTGTCTTCATGTATTAAATAATATCATCTATTAGTTAATTTTTAGGTTTGAAAGTATTTTAAGTCTTCTTTAGCCTAACTTCTGTTCCCTACCTGCATTCATCTTTGTTTTAATGAAATTCTCAGTTTCTTCTCAGTCCTTAAAATTCACAAGTACACGTTTTCTGGCCTCTTTTTTTGGTCTTCCATGTTACATGCTTGCTGAGTTGATGTTGGAAAGCCCGGGTAGATGTTGGAAAGCCCAGGTTAAGAACTGACATCTGTTTTGCTGATCCTTTTTCTAATCAGCTTTTTTCAGTCATTCAAAGATAGTGAGGTCTTTCTGATCCCTGATGAGCTTGTGCCTTAGGAGCAGTATCATTGGTGCTCCACAGGTGAGGGAAACTTCTTGAAGTTCAGGATAGGTACTGCTTGAAGCCTGAGGAAGCTACTGTTCATGTTTAGCTAGATTGATTCAGTATTCTGACTTCCCATTTTAATTTATGTCCAAATTAGATGGATAGTTTTTTTTCTTATAAACAATTTGGACCCTTTTGAGTTTCTTACTTGTTCAGAGAGTGGAAAGAGAAGGTGTCTAATTTTATTTTGCTGAGAGTCTGAGCTAATACTTAGACTTCCGGCATTCCCTCTTTAATTCTGATTTCCTAGTTTTCTTAACTGTTTTCTTCTACCCCCGTATTTTTGGGATTATGTTCCTGACTGTATATTCAGTATATAGATGATTTTTCTTTATAAGACTGTCAATTTGACTTACGTTTGTATAAATAGTACAAAGATAAATGTTTTGTGTTTGTGAATATATGCAAGATTAGGCATTTGACCACTTTCAGGAATTCAGTTTAATGAGAAGTTACAATTAATTCATTTATAGAATTCATGATGGTACTTAATATGTTCTTAAGAAAATCAGATGTTCAGAGCATTAGTAGAAAACTGGAAAATTCTGGGTAAGGTAAAAGTTTTATGCCTTTGAATAGATGTGGTTCTGATTTGTACTAATAATTGACTGTCTAGCCTGGGGCAAGTTATTTACCTGTCAGTGCATCTGTGGCCTCATCTATAAAATGAAGGTTGGACAATATTGCTTCTTAGTTATAAAACTGCATTTCATCAGGAAACACATATCAGCATCACCAGATTCTTCTACTCCAAATCAGGTTAACCTGATTATCAGTGCAGTTGAAACTGTATTGTGCACCAAGCCCATTTTTTTTTTTTTTACCGCAAGATGGAAAAGCTGCCTTGGGCTGATAAGCCTCAGTGTGAGAGATAGTTGTAGTTACCCTTCTTTGAGTGTCCCTGGTTTGCTGCAGTCTGCTAGGCTTTGTAACGGAGAGGGCCCTTGTCTGTTTTGCTGTCTGTTCTGTCCCTAGACCCAGGCCGAGTGCCTAGAACATGGATAAATGCTCATTAATTAAATATTTGTTGAATGAATGACTGCCAACCTAGGGCATTGGCATTTACACACATTGCCTCATGCAGTCTTCACAGCCAACTTTATAACACCCAACTTTGTAATAAAAAATATAAGCAACCTTACAATAAAAAAACTCAGTTTTGCACGTGAGCAAACTGACACAGATGCTTAACCACTTGTTCAAAGCCCCACAGCCAGGGGTTAGGAGCTGCCTCCAAACAAAGCCATTTAAAATTTTACCATTTTATAATCAAATGGGACCTAATCAAAAACTTAAAAGCTTTTGCACAGTAAGAAAACCATAAGCAAAACGAAAAGACAACCTATGGACTGGGAGAAAATATTTGCAAACAATGCAACTGACAAGGGCTTAATTTCCAAAATATACTAACAGCTCATACAACTCAATGACAAAGAAACAAACAACCCAATGGAAAAATGGGCAGATGACCTAAATAGACATTTCTTCAAAGAAGACATACAGATGGCCAATAGGCACATGAAAAGATGCTCAATATCGCTAATTATTAGAGAAACGAAAATCAAAACTGCAATGAGTTATCACCTCACACTGGTCAGAATGGCCATCATTAAAAAGTCTACAAATAACAAATGCTGGATAGGGTGTGGAGAAAAGGGAACCCTCCTACACTGTTGGTGTGAATGTAAATTGGTGCAGCCACAATGGAAAACAGTTTGGAGGTTCCTTTAAAAACTAAAAATAGAGTTGCCATATGATCCAGCAATTCCACTTCTGTGCATATATCAGGAGAAAACTAATTTGAAAAGGTACATGCACCCCCATGTTCATAGCAGCACTATTTACAATAGCCAAGACGTGGAAGCAACCTAAATGTCCATTGACAGATGAATGGATAATGAAGATGTGGTAAATATATACAATGGAATACTACTCAGCCATAAAAAAGAGTGAAATAATGCCATTTGCAGCAACATGCATGGACCTAGAGATTATCATACTAAGTGAATGAAGTAAGTCAGGAAGGCAAATACCATGTGGTATCACCGATATGTGGAATCTAACATATGATCCAAATGAATTTATTTACAAAACAGAAACAGACTCACAGACGTAGAAAACAAACTTATGGTTACCAAAGGGGAAAGGGGGTGGGGGAGGGATAAATTAGGAGTTTGGGATTAGCAGATACAAACCACCTGATAAACAGCACAGGGAACTATATTCAGTATCCCGTAATAAACCATAATGGAAAAGAATATGATAAATAATATATATATCTGAATCACTTTGCTGTACATCAGAAACTAACATAACATTGTAAGTCAACTATACGTCAGTAAAAAAATAAAGTAAAATTTTACCATTTTAACCATTTTTCAGTGCACAGTTCTGTGGCATAAAGTATATTCACAATGTTATGTAACCATCACTATCATCCATCTTTGCCTGTGCCCTTTTTCCCCCTATTAACACTGCCTCCCTTTGTTCTTTAGGGCACTTTTAACTTTTTAAAATCAGAGTAAAAACTTCTCTTGAGCAAAAACACTGAAGGAACCTGGAAGTTTAAACTTTCAGGCTGGGCTGCATACTGAGTCAGTGTCCTCCCTTTCCCATCTCCTCAGCCAGCTCTGTTTCATGTAGAGTTTTTTATTGGCTAATAATAGTTGGGTATGTTGTTTTGAACAGGAATACATGCTATCAAGTCTGCTGTTCTCACACTGAATAGGAGCTGTTTAGTCTTTTCCTGCGGTTCCTTGGCCCTGTGAGGCAGTGATCTAAATGGTCCAAGTGCTGAGGAGCTGTGTACCTGCCTGATGGGTTAGAGCACCACCGGGCTAATGTCTTCTTTCTGCCTTGTACTTGGGAAATGATTGTGCTTTGTCATCCTTCACTTCTTCGTCCTGATAGGAGTCCAGTTCACTACTTTCAGTTTCACTTTGGGCTTTAAAAGTATTCCTTAATCTTTCTCTGGTTGAATTTTCTGTATAATACAGGTACAAGTAAGCAGTTTTGTTGGCTTGGCTGTGGGATGAGTTGGAATATGTGAAAGGAGATTTGGGAGGGGGATGGATCTGCCTAAGTAGGGTAGCTGGACTTTTCCACTTGCTAGTGTTTCTCCTGTGCTGGTCTCGAAGTCCTGTTTGATATCAGGCAGAGCCAAGTGGCGAAATATGACACAGGCTGAGGATGAGCATTGGCAATTGTCCTGAGTGCACAAATAGTCTCTTCCCTCCCAAGCATATTTTACAGCCAAGTGAACAGAAGACAATTCAGGCTGTTTGCCTGAGACCTTCGGCAGAAAAATTATCTTTATAAAAAAGTGGCCACTTGGTTTTTATAAAAAGTTTCAGAAGAACAAAATGCAACCTAGGCTTATTTCTCTCTCCCTTGTTTTATCTCTGATCCCTAAGTGTAAGGCTGATTCCAGATGTACTCCTAAGTCTGTTTGCGGGTGGTAGGGTCTGGGCATCCCCAAGTTCGACCAGTCACATATTCTTCACTTGAGATCAGTGTCAGCTAGATAAGGAAGTTGCCGGAAAAACTGAAGTCTAAGCCTTCCTATTGAATGGTCAAGTAAACAGGCACAGTTTGGACCCTGGCCCAGTTCTGCTCCATGTAAATTTTATCTAGCACACACATGACGGGCCAGCAGTTGTTGGTGGTGTAATTCCAGTCATGACTCACTAATAACTGCAGGTCGCCATTGCATGAGGCTTGACCTGAGGTAGCTGCTCTAAATATAGCCTTCCTTTCTGGCAGCTGCAAACACCTGGAAGAGCAGGCAGGCCCCCAGCAGAAAAGTATTTGCTGTTAATAGCATGTCTGTTGAACAGTTGTGTACTGTCAGAGCTTATTTCATGCTATGTTTATACATAATTAAAAACAACCCACTGTATCCATTGGCTTATGGTTGGGTTATGTTTAGAAAAATGCTATTTGTGTTGTTATTCTGTGGGGACTGGGGATGATGTCACTAGTTTGAGGAAGACCATAAGAGAAATGGTTAATGAAATTACTGACAATTTCTTTGATCTTTAATGAACACAGCTAACTTAAACCCCTTAGCGGCCTTTGGTCTCTGGCACTGAAGAACCAAGCTGTCAGTCGTGTGATTCTGTTCAGTTAGGGACTCTGGTTTGTGTGCTTGGTAGTTCCTTCTGACCTAAGGGGGTTTATAAGTAATTGAAAAGAACACTAGGGACTTCCCTGGTGGTCCAGTGGTAAAGAATTCACCTTACAATGCAGGGGACGTGGCTTTGATCCCTGATCAGGGAGCTAAGATCCGACATGCCGCGGGGCAACTAAGCCCGTGCGCCAAAACTACGGCACTTGCACACCTCAACTAGAGCCCGCGTGCTCTGGAACCCGCGCGCCACAACTACAGAGCCCATGTGCCCTGGAGCCTGCGTGCCACAACTAGAGAAGAGAAAACCCACATGCCACAACTAGAGAGAAGCCAGCACACCACAACGAAGAGCCCACGCGCCACAACGAAAGATACCGCATGCCTCAACGAAGATCCTGTGTACTGCAACTAAGACCTGATACAGCCCAAAATAAATTAAATAAATAAATCTTAAAAAACAAAATAAAGAACACCACTATTTACAAAATGGTGTTAAGACCTCACCAAGATCTTATTTTTTACCTGTCAGATCGACAAAAATCCAAAATGTTGGAGAAACACTGTTGATGAGCAAGTGGGGAAATAGGCACTCTCATACATTCTTGGTGGGAGCATTCATTAAGTATGTAACTTTTTTATTGAGGGAAGTTTAGATATATCGATTGAAGCCACAAATATATGCCCTTTGACCCAGTGGTATCACTTGTAGGACTTTATCCTACAGATGCACTTGTATGTTTAACTATGTGTGCTTAATCTTATATATGGAAGAATTAAAGATTGGAAGCAAACTCAAAAGTGGATTGGTTACCTAAATAATGATATATCTATACAGTGGATACAGCTGTAAAAAACAATGAGGATATTCATTGCGTACTGACTTAGAAATGTCTTCATGATACAGTGTTAAGGGAATAAAGGAAAGGGCAGTGTGTAATATGCTACCAATTGTGTAAGAAGGGGGGAAATAAGAATGTATATCATTTGCTTGTATGTGCATAAGGAAGTTCTGGAAGGGTATTTAAGAAAGTAATATGAACGAATGATTACCTGTGTGTGTGTAGGAAGGAAGAGATAAGATGGGTATTTTTCATTGTATGAAACTTTGAATCATGTGCATGTATTGCTTTTTTAAAAAAATAATTAGATTTTTTTTTTTAATGGAGCTTCTTTGGATTTTAGTCACAGCTACAGAGGAGCTCTCTTTTAATTGACTCCCTTACCAATACTTGCTGTCCTTATGGGTAAGAGGGGGATTTCCTCACATTGTTGCTGATGGTGCTAATAATGTTTATTACTTTCTATGTGGGTACCTTGGGAAGAAAGTGATGCACAAGTTTTTCGTCCTGCCGTTTTTCCTGTTGTTCCTTAGCCAGAATCAATGACTCTGAAGATTAACATACCAGGAGCCGTCTATATACCTTCTATATATGGGTTCTATAGGTTCCTTTTGTTTGACAATTAGGATAATATGCTCTGGAGAGGACTGAAGTCTTTTGCCTTTTCTCTTTATTTGTAGGAACCTACAAGCAGCAATTGGCGCCTATTATGACTTTGAGAGCCCAAACATCAGTGTGCCCTCTATGTCCTTTGTTGAAGATGTCACCATAGGAGAAGGGGAGTCGATACCTCCTGATACTCAATTTATAAAAACATGGCGAATCCAAAATTCTGGTAAATGTATAACGAGCAATCTTCCTTGCCCAGTTTTCTTTTTCTTAGTAGTTAAAAGAAATAAGGAAGTGTTTTAGCTTAAATTATGTGATTGTGTAACTCTGAGCTTTTCCTTATACATGATGTAGAATTTTCTGTTACTGGTATGATGACCCAAACACCAATAAAATACTCCCTAGATTAGGAAGAATTTAGGTCTTGATGACATTTAAACACAATTCAATATTCTTTTGATACCAGGAACTAGGCCTGTGTGTGGTGGTGGTATTGTCTCCACCTGTACAGTTCTACTCCATCATTTTATTTCTGCTCTAATTAATCTTCCAGTTATTTCCAGCAAGCTAGAGGAGGTGCATCCTTGAATGGAACAAGGTAGTTAGAGTTGTGAGCATCTGCTCTTTTGAAAGCTTATTTCTTTGCAACCACAAGGATGATTGTATCTGAAATTTTCATTGAGCTATCTATTTGAGATGTTAACATCACTTTGAAAAATTGGGTAAGAAGTATAGGGATTTGCTCAGAATAGAAAAGATGGAAAGATTGAGAAATTGCTTTTTTTAAAAAACATTGTTTTGACGTACTGCTGACTTAAGAAAAATTTAACATAAGTTAACCGTAGTTCTTTGAAAATAGTATCTGAATATGTATTAGTAAATGTTTATTATCACCTTTTACTTGTTAATTCTTTTCTAATGACTTTTTAAATTTGAGTGAGTTTAGTATTTCTTGTCTCATCCAGTAACAGTTTATGCTGACTAGGTGAGGATGCTTTAACTTCCTTATTAATGAGGATTTACAAAAGAAATTCTAAGAGATGGAAAACTAGACAAAAGGAATATTTAGCTAAAAGTTTGTTGGTGTCGGGGAACCATGTCTAGTAAGGTAATCTGATGTGGAATGATATAAAACTCTGGGGACTCAAACCTATAAAAGTGACCTTTTATTGGACCCTGTTTACTTTTCAGTTCTTTATACTTCAGTTCTTTTATGATGGGGAGAGACTGGCCAAGCTAGCCTTTTATATAATAATTAATGTACCAAATTATTATTCTTAGTTTTTCTGGCTAATTTGGAAGTAACTTTACCTTGGATGGTGTGTCACTGAGCAAAAGCACATAATCTGGATTGACCCAGTATTGTAGATGACTGGGGACATCAGTGGCTTTGTAAATTTTCATTAGCTTCTTTTCTCTTTTGGTTATAACACTGTTTGGTGCATTGTTAGTTTGAGAGGCACATGGCAATACAGGAAAACAGCCATTTTTCTTGAAATTCTTGTTCCAAGTTTGATTATCTTTACATTGTCTAATTTCTTTCTCACCTTGCTTAGTGTTGTCTGCTTTTAAAAATATTAAAACAATCTCTTTAGGTCAGCTTTTATTCATTCTATTTCTTATCTGAATTACTAAAATCTGTGTTACTGGTCAAAAATGCTTTTGAAACCTAGCCATGAATTTTTAAAATGAGTAACATTTGTTTAGAAAGTATAGCTTATTAAAAGTTTTGTTTATTTAAAAGAATTAATCCAAGACCTTGTTTACTTAATGGTGAAAACACTGGAAATGGTCTGGCTTTCCATGGGTTCTTTATAGTGTTTTTAAATATTGAAAGTTGTTAGAGTACTGTTGAAATGTTTTAAATACCATCTTGCTGCAAAATAACCATTTTATATTTCAGAAAGCCTCTTGAAATATCTACTCACTCACTAGACAGTTCCTTGGGTTAATGGGAGATTGTAAGGGTTTGATATAAAATGGCGAGAATGTCAAATCAGAACCCCAAAGAGCTTGCCTTTCACCTTGACTTGGAGAAAATTTGTTTTAGTGTCCTGCTTTTGCATAGTAACTCCAGTTTAAAACAGTCTCTGGGTCTGCAGCCTGTCTTCCTGTAAAAGGACATTTTTGTTCCTGTACACCTCTTAAAAACTGGGCAACAGTTGCTAGAGATTTTACCTTTCGAGGTACTTGGAACAGGTAGGTTTTTTATTCTTCTGGAAATCGTTCCATCAGTTGTAAAATAGTTTTGTGTCTGTAAACTAAATGCTTTCCATTTGATTAAGAAGAAACTGGCCTCACATAATTAAGTGACAGGTATGTTATTAGAGAGAGAGATAAGGAAAGCATGCACAGGCACTGGTTCTTTGGTGTCATTCTAACCTGGCCTGGGTTTTTTCTGGAAATAGAGTGGTAACACAAAGAAGTAGGGTAGGCCGGGACTTCCCTGGCAGTCCAGTGGTTAAGGCTCCGCTCCCAATGCAGGGGGCATGGGTTCAATCCCTGGTTGGGGAACTAAGATCCTGCATGCCGCATGGCGTGGCCAAAAAAAAAAGAACTAGGGTAGGGCTTAGCTGTTTCTCCTCAGGCTCTCTTACTCTCATTCATAACCTTCCCTAAGAGATAAGTGCTCGCTGAAAGAGTTTCATAAATAATTTTTCACGGTGCTTCTCTACTGTCATGTTTCAGGCATATCAGGAATTCAAATTTACAACAGATGAGATTGATAGGAACTGCATATAGCTGTCCCAGCACCTTCCCCAAAGAAGATAAATGTCACACACTGTTTAAAATTAAACACCTAATATTGTTTAAGTCCTTACATTCAGATCATAGAAAAACGGAAGTGAGACATTTAATGACATAGATGCAGAATCCCAGGATCCAAACTTTTGGTACTGTGTAAGTTTTAGAAGTTTGGGAAACATGACCAGGAAACTTTACAGTTGGAGTTTAAAATGAAAATTTGAAACTGTCCCTCTGAAGATGAAAGGAGACAATTCTCTTTACCAACACTTACAGCTTTTCAGTTGTTATAGCCATGCTCTGCTGTCCAGCTGTGGTGAGTGTTAAACTACGCATATTATAACTCTGGTGTTTCTCTGACTTTAATGAAGTAGTTATGATTGTTATATGAGAGAGTGACATGAGAGTCATCTTTATTTTCTAAACTACATAGAAGTGAATATGAAACAACAGTTGAGGGAAAAAAAGAAGCTTGAGAAAGAACAACTATTCCCTCCATTTTTCTTTTGACTCCTTAAAATAAGTTTCTTATGTTCCAGTCACTTTATCAGGTACAGGAAGAAAATGGCAACAAGATCAGTGAAGGTCCCTGTTTGCATGTAGCTTAATTTGAAATGCAATCTCTAAAGCTACAGGGGTTAAAAAGAGGGAGGGGGTCTTCACTGAGGTTTGTCTTCGGTCTTGCTCTTTGGATGTTCCTTGTTGTCTCCAAACTATTTCTATAATCACTTATACCTAGTAAGTCTCAGACTTTCTGGAACTGATGGACTTTTATTTCATTTTTGCCATGCTCTCTATCATCTCAGAATTGCCACATGACAGGTTTCTTGTCTTGTTTTGTTTTGACTTTTTATATTTTTTAATAAAATTATATTCCATGATAACTGGAGAATCACAGCCTTAGTCATATGTGTGCTTGCGATACTTAACTTGGAAAGTCATAAAACACAGATTAGTCTTTCTTTTGTTCTTATATATATATACCCCCCCCCCCATTAAGCTAGTTGTAACAGACTTAATTTGAAGTGCTATTGTGTTATGCTTCTCAAATCCAGATTTTTCCAGTATGCTTAGCCTGGTAGGCCAAGTAGCTCATCAGTATTTCCCTTCCTTCTGTATCAAGAGCCAGTATCAGTGACCTTTTCAGAACTACCTGACCTGACAGTTGGGGGCTGTAAGAACTATATGTCATAATAAACTGTTGGTAACTCTCAGAAGGCAGATGATTGGTTCTTCATTTTATAGCAGATTAACACTTCATAGTTGATGGTGTATAACTCTTCCAGTTTTTTCAAGAGGCTCTCGAAGAACCACATCAGTAGGGTCTGATGTACTAAAAAGATCAGGACCGTAGCCTCATAATTGTTAATCATTTAACATTTTACCAACTAACTCAGTATCCTGGGAATACAGCAGTACTCCCTCTTTTGCACAGATGAGAGATCCAACTGTCTCAGCTGCTTGTGCTTGTCTGCCTAGGACAGCCAAGTATTTTCCACACCCAGACAGTCTTGGTTTCCCTTGTTTTCTTTAAAGTTGGAAAACAGACACATTCTTGGATTTTCATATAAACATTGTCTTGGTATAGATGTGTGTGTGTGTGTGTGTGTGTGTGTGCATGTGTATGTGTGTCTTTTAAAGAATAATTGTGAATTCAGCCCTATAATAGTAGTTTAATTTTCCTCTTGGATCTTGGTCTTTAAAGAGACTGACATTTTCCAAGGTACTTCACATCAACTGCTACTATTCTTGACTAAGACAAATATGCTTTTGCCGGGCCGTAGGCCCCAGAAATGAAAAAAAAGAATTTTCATGTATTGCCAGTGTATCATCCACAACCTTTTCCACAGCAGCAGTTGCCCTTTATAGTGTTAACTTTAAGAGGGCACTTTGCTGGCAGGATTTTTTTTAAAGAGGGTCTGACAGACATAGTGACCACTCCTCCATCTGCTACCCCTAAAAAAAAAAAATCCAAGAGCCACAGCAGGTGCCGTTCATTATGGGGCTGAGATCTCAGCAGTAGAGCGTTGGTTGCTTTTCTCTCCAGTTCTCTTTTTCAGTAGTAAACCAAGTATATCAAAACCGGCCTGGCACTTCACAAACAAGGTACAGAGGAATCCTAGAGTGTTGTTAGGAGATGAGTTTCAAGCATGCTGAAAGTCCTTCCATGTCCAGCTTTTCATGGTGATTTGCTTTTATAATGAATGTATGTATCTCAACAAAAAAATAGAGAGAGCTTTCTGTATATAGTAAAAAGGAGTCTGTTGGAGGGACTTCACAGGAAAGATCGCATCTAGTCACTGTGTGGCCACCTATGACTAGTCAGAAGTCAATATATTGATTTCTCATTTGAGTTAGTTTACGTGAAAATATGTGTACAGGAGTGGGAACCAAATAAGACTGTTCCCACTTCCAAAGGAGGGAAAGACATTCCTGCCAAAGCCATTTCTCTGTCTTGCCATTCCTATTCTTTCTACAAGCACCTCTTGCTGGTATCATCACCCCTGAGACAACGGGTCATTGTACTGTTAATCAGGGCCCACTATTCATATTTTCCCCACTACTGTTTGAACCTGAAAATGAAACTTTCATTTGACTCCTTTGTCTTATTTGCAGTCTTTGACCCTCGATCTTTTCATTGTTAGGAACTCCAGAAGAAAAGTCGTACATCAGGGAAAAAGCAGTTCTAAAATGAAAATAATACAGAAACTATTCCTCTTTCCTCAATGGAAAGTTTCATCCTCTTTCCTCGATGGAAAAACTGGGGACAGTCAGACATATTTTTACTTTGAATGTCAGTTTAAAAGGTCAAGTGCAAATGGGTACGTGTTCTTAGTAGAGAAAGCAGTCTTCCAAAGATGTGGGCCTGAGCTTCATTTCCATGGCTCTTTTCTGACATCATTCTTAGGTTCTACAGATTCAGTGTGATGTGTGGCCTTCCCTGGGTCACCCAAAACACATCTGCTTGAGGAACTGCCTTGCTTTTGCTGTGTGTGCTTTCTGTTAGGGATAGACTGCTGTTCAGAGGTTGCTGACTCTGATTCTTTCTGACCAGTGAGGTGTTACATAGCTCAAAGATATGTGGATAGGTTTACATATGTGTGAGAGACAAAGAGACCTCTTCTACAGTTTTGTAATGAACTGCACTCAGCATAGGACCATTGATTGCCTAACATTTTTTTCTTTTGCTTGAACTCAGGGGCAGAGGCCTGGCCTCCAGGGGTTTGTCTTAAATATGTCGGGGGAGACCAATTTGGACATGTGAACATGGTGATGGTGAGATCGCTAGAGCCCCAAGAGATTGCAGATGTCAGCGTCCAGATGTGCAGCCCCAGCAGAGCAGGAATGGATCAGGGACAGTGGCGGATGTGCACTGCTACAGGACTCTACTATGGAGGTGAGTATGTCCCTGTGCAGCCCAGGGTGAAGGAATTAAGGTAACATCTTACAGCATCCCCGGTTGCTCACAGAGCCTGTCAAATTATGTAGCAGGGTGTGGTCCCTTTTAAAAAAACAGCGACCCCATGCGGGTAAATGACTTGAATTTAATGACTAATTGGTTCAGTCTAGCGGTCTCCTTTTTATACTAGGAATTTAGTTAAAATTTAGTGAAGTGTAATGAGATATATATTGCATTCTAAACAATGATTTAGTAGTGCTGCTATTTTTATTACATAATCTAGTAGGTGCTGTAAGAATACTGAAGGCAGTCCTTGTTCTCACAGTCTCTAGACAGAAGTTATATAAAAAAAGATAATGCACAAAATGTGCATACTTCTCTCCACCTGATGACCTGTCAAGATGCTAGTACCTCTCACTCTTTCTTTTTACTGCCATACTTTTTGGACAGAGTGATTTACACTCATTGTCTCTTTTTCCCATTTACTTTTATTTTTCAAACTAGTCAGTCCTTTACCCACTCCAGTGATGTTTATCAGCAACTACCCAGTTTCCAAATCCGGTAGCCACTTTCCAGTCCTCATACTAACTGACCCTCTATCATTTGGCACCAAACTAAATGTTTTTTGAAGTGTGTTCCTTCTTAGACTCACATGGTACCTCTCTTGTTTCTTCTCTGAATGTTCTTTGTCTAGTCTCATTTTTGCCATGGGACTACAGACATACCTTGATTTATTGACGTTCACTTTATTGTGCTTTACAGATAATTTTGTTTTTTACAAATTGAAGATTCGTGACAACCTTTCATTGAGCAAGTCTGCTGGCACCGTTTTTCCAACAACATTTGCACACTTTGTGTCTCTGTGTCACATTTTGGTAATTCTCACAAAATTTCAAATTTTTTCATTATTATTATATTTGTTATGGTGACCTGTGATCAGCAATCTCTGATGTTTCTATTGTAATTGTTTTGGGATGCCACAAACTTAGATGATGGTTAGTGGTTTTTGCCAATAAAGGAATTTTTAATTAAGATATCTACATTGTTTTCTTAGACATAATGCTCTTGCACACTTAGACTACAGTGTACAGTAAACGTAATGCACTGGGAAAACAAAAAGTTCATGTGACTCGCGTTATGGCAGTATTCACTGTATTGCATTGATATGGAACTGAACCAGCTATGCCTCCAAGGTATGCCTGTCTTAGATTGTGAGCTGGGCCCTGTTTATGCTCTGTGACCTCATCCACCCACCTGGCTTCATCTGTCACCAGTACGGCATACATGGTGGTACTCGAAGTCATATCTGTGGTGCAGACTCTTTGGAGTTTCAAACCTGTATTTAAGTGCTTGTGGACAGAACCTCTGGATATTCTGTAGAGTTTTGTATTTTAGTATCTCCTAGGCAAAACTTATATTCGTGTAATTGTCATCCTACTGAGATGATCAGGCCAGAAGCTTGAGTCATCTTTTGTTCTGTCTTATCATCCTTAATCACAGACCAATTCCTATTTGTTTCTGTATATCCTGTGTCCTAGAGATCCAGAGAAAAATAAATTAAAAAAGAGTTCCTGTCCTCAGGGAGCTCTTAACTGGGGACTCATGGCCAGTGGGACCTTTGGAGTTATTTAAAGGAGTCCCGGAATTAATTTTCTCATATATGTTTTTGCAGCCAGTGGAAACTTGAAGTATTTCTCTGACTGAAAAAATTATAATGTTAGTGTCATCCTTTGTAACATCATTCTTTGCCGAAAACCTTTGTGCCTCCTGTAATGGAGCCAAACTCCTTGGCACAGGGCTTAAAGCTCCTCATGGGGCTTCCCTGTTGGTGCAGTGATTGAGAGTCCGCCTGCCGATGCAGGGGACACGGGTTCGTGCCCCGGTCCGGGAAGATCCCACATGCCACGGAGCGGCTAGGCCCGTGAGCCATGGCTGCTGAGCCTGTGCTCCGCAGCGGGAGAGGCCACAACAGTGAGAGGCCCGCGTCATGATCTGGTCTGGTCTCATTTTCACTTTCATCCATAGTCACCTCTTTACTCTCCACAGCCAGTCCCCAAAGACACCACATGATTTCACTTCTTCATGCCCTTGCTCATGTTGTTCCTTTTGCCTGAAATACCTTTTTCTTTACAACAAACCCCTGCTCATCCTCAGCACCCTGGTGAACTCACCTTTCCTCCTTCCCTCCTCCCCACTTCTTACTCCTCTACCGGAAGGAAATACCTACTTCCCTTTTCACTTATATTATGCACACGCTTGTTATTTTAGTTAACACATTGTGTTTTAGGTGTTTGTTTACTTATCCTTTTCTCCTACTAGATAGTGAACTATCTGTTGAATACAGAATCAACATCATGTAACAATCATCTATCAGAATGCAGAGAGATTATTTCTCCCCTCTTCTCAGGCCACCTCTCCTGAGAATCTTCTTACTTGCAAATGGTTTCTCCCATTGCTGAGCTCCATTTCATAATCTCTTTCCCTCTCCTTTGCCTCTCTTTGGCACTTCACCTCTTTCTGCCCAGTTAATTTGATGAATGTCTAATATCGATTTTAAAACGTAAGGTGATACATGTCTCATTTATCTTTGTAACTCTTGAAAAAGCTGAGCCAAGTACAGAGTGGAGAGTGGCTACTCAAATTTTAAAATGCATGTCAGTGTTTTTAAAGGAGGAGGAAGACAACATACATGACTTTAAAAAAATTTTTCTTTGATGCAAAGATACTGTTTCATAGTGTTTTCCCATGCTTGAGAGCTCTAGTCTTATTTTGTGCGTGTGCTTTATTGTTAAATTAAAAATAATTATCACTATATGTGACATTAAAATTTATACTTTTAACATCCCTCTCAAATTCTATAAGTAGGTAGAGTATAAATATACTAGCTCTGAAGGCAGTAAAAACTTCGAAGCCTTTCTTGGTCATATAATCTGTGAGTTGTTTTTCAGGACTTTGAAATCTAATACCTACAAGGGATCTTAATAGTTCATCTGATTCCATGGTTTTCAAGCATTTTTCTTAATCAGTGGAACCTTTTCTTGATAAAAGTATATGTGAATGCCTCCTCCAAAAAACAGAAAAGATAAAACTGAAACTGGCTTTGTTGAAGTGGGAGCCTCCTTGGCCCGTGTTTCCCTGCCTTCTGTCTGAGGTGACCTCCAGGGCTGTGTGGAGTATAGTTTGCAAACCCCATCTACTCTAATAAAGAATTTAATTCCATTTACAAGCTACTGTATTCCATTGAATTCAGTTTAATGTTGATTATAAAACATGTCATGATAGCAGAACTGTTAAATGACTGGCAGAAAGTGAAATATACACAATATACATAAAACTATAGCTGTGAACATGTGAAAAAAATAAGCTGCTATGTTAACCTTGGCATGAATGGCTCTTTCAGTTTTTCTGCTCACTCTTAGCTTGCTAGTGCATTGAGTATAGTGTAGTGGTAGGCGTTTGGAATGTCGGACTACATTGCCTGGGCACAAACTTGGGCAAGTTAGGTAACTTCTCTATGCCTTATCTTTCTGCTTTTTTTTTTTTTAAGGTTTTTTTTTGATGTGGCCTTTTTTTTTTTTTTTTTTAAGTCTTTATTGAATTTGTTACAATATTGCTTCTGTTTTATGTCTTGGTTTTTTGGCCAAGAGGCACGTGGAATCTTAGCTCGCTGATCAGGGGTTGAACCTGCATCCCCTGCATTGGAAGGCGACATCTTAACCACTGGACTGCCAGGGAAGTCCCTCATCTTTCTGTTTTAACAACAAAGCTTGTTTTGTTTGTTTGGTTTTGGTTTTGGTTGGGTGGTCTCTTCTTGAGTCTTTAATGGCTTTTTCTAGAAAGAATCCATTCTCCTTATTTTTATAATAATACTTATGTTGTTTGAACTCATTTCTCTTCCTAAAAGGAATTCTTGCCATATTTAATAATTTACAAAGTCTTCTTCCCTCATTTTAGATTGGTTGTACTCTTTCAGTCTCTCAACAGGAGTGTGCTATTGGCATATTGTGTGGACAGTTCTTCTTTATGTGGGGCATATTTATAAGACCCTTGGCCCTCTCACTAAATACCATGTTCATCTTTAGAGCCACCCCTCCTCGCCCACCACACACATTTCTAACTCCCTTGGTTGAGTACCACTAAGTATTTTATTCTTGGCAGAGTTATTTTCAAGCTCAAACATTTTATTTTATCTTCTTTCTACAGACTTTTGCTTCTTAGATAAAAACAACCTGTTATCTAATGCCTACTTTATGTCAGGCATTGTACTGGGCTTTTTCATATAAATTATATGGGAAATATTAGCTGCACTTTATGGGTGGGGAAACTGAAGACCAGAGATAATTAATGACTTGTCTAAGTTTCAGTGAAAGTTATAAATTATAAATTAGCTATAAATTATAGTTATAAATTAACAAAAGTAGTTTTATGATCTTTGCCATTGGAGACTACTATATTGGGTTTACAGGGAAACTTTGGCTCCAGGTTGTTGGTACTTGGCAGAGTTTAGGGAGACTGGGGTATATGGTCTACAAGTCCTCTCCATTTCCGGAGTGAGTGGGAATGAGGGTCAGGCTGAGATTGGCAAGGTGACTCTTAGATGGTTGAGTAAATACCGGTGTTCCCCAAGGAGTTCCTGCTTTCCAGGAGATATACAGTTCCTGTAGGACACTTGACTCTTGGAAAGGAGTAAGCAGCGTGGGTGCTTGTCACCATTTTAGCCTTGGTACAAACATGCCTCCCCTCTTCCTAGTAGAGTACCGTCTTTCAAAGTTCCACAGGAGACGGACTTCCCTAGCCGTCTAGTGGTTGAGACTCCATGCTCCCAAATGCAAGGGGTGCTGGTTCAGTCCCTGGTTGGGGAACTAAGGTCCCACATGCCGCACGATACAGCCAAAAAAAAAACCACCCAAAAGAAAAAAACCCAAAGTTCCACAGGAGAGCAGTACCCCTGCACTTGATGGTTCCTTCTAAAGCAGAGGGGTTCTAGTTGTGAAGTAGGCACTGAGGTCACGTGATACTCTGGTTATCACATGCTGATGAGGGTTTCTTCCACTTGAAATAGCTCTTCTTGTTAAATGGCTTCATGTGGTTCCTTAGGGACAATTCACATGTAGATTAAATACTTATATTCATTTAGTTTTCTCAGAGGTTAGAAATGGAACTTCCCTTATTAAGCTCCCAAATCATACTATATAATATAGTCCCACAGGTTAGGAAACTTAATGGTTGCTCTATGTAAACCACACAGTTTATTTCTTTAAACCTTCGTAAGTTCCTCTTTCAGCTTCTCCAGTTTATGGAATGTCCACCTTAACCAGATAGTGTGGGACTGCTCCTCCTCATTCTTCTCCAATGTTTTAACTGATGATGTTGTAAAAGAAGCTCTGGTTTCATAGATGTCCTCTAGACTCTACACAGGTGTCTTCTATTTAGATGCTGTTCTACTTGGCATCTCTACCAGCTCTCTTGCCCTTTTGCCTATTGATCCCACCTTTAGAATGTCTCTCTTTTATGTTACACTCAAAAAACCTGCTTCATTTGGTTCTAGAAGATCCTCAATAAGATACTCTCTGCAAAAGGAAGGGAGGGAGGAAGGAAGGAAGGAAAACCACCAGCAGTAGCAGCCGCAAGCCAGATTAGAGCTCCTGGAGCAGTCAGCCAACATGGTGCCATTCTAGCCCCCTAGACTTGTGTATCATTTAGCAACAGCCTGTGGAACAAAAACCACATTCACAGAAAAATAGACAAGATGAAAAGGCACAGGGCTATGTACCAGATGAAGGAACAAGATAAAACCCCAGAAAAAAAACTAAATGAAGTAGAGATAGGCAACCTTCCGAAAAAAGAATTCAGAATAATGATAGTGAAGATGATCCAGGACCTCAGAAAAAGAATGGAGGCAAAGATCGAGAAGATGCAAGAAATGTTTAGCAAAGACCTAGAAGAGTTAAAGAACAAATAAACAGAAATGAACAATACAATAACTGAAATGAAAACTACACTAGAAGGAATCAATAGCAGAATAACTGAGGCAGAAGAACAGATAAATGACCTGGAAGACAGAATGGTGGAATTCACTGATGCAGGACAGAATAAAGAAAAAAGAATGAAAAGAAATGAAGACAGCCTAAGAGACCTCTGGGACAACATTAAACGCAACAACATTCGCATTATAGGGGTCCCAGAAGGAGAAGAGAGAAAGACCTGAGAAAATATTTGAAGAGATTATAGTCAAAAACTTCCCTAAAAAAAATGTCATGAAGAACCTAGGGGTAAGACAGGAATAAAGACGCAGACCTACTGGAGAATGGACTTGAGGATATGGGGAGGGGGAAGGGTGAGTTTTGACAGGGCGAGAGAGAGTCATGGACATATACACACTAACAAACATAGTAAGGTAGATAGCTAGGGGGAAGCAGCCACAAGGCACAGGGATATTAGCTTGGGGCTTTGTGACAGCCTGGAGGGGTGGGATGGGGAGAGTGGGAGGGAGGGAGACGCAAGAGGGAAGACATATGGGAACATATGTATATGTATAGCTGATTCACTTTGTTATAAAGCAGAAACTAACACACCATTGTAAAGCAATAAAGATGTTTTAAAAAAAAAAAAAAAAATTCCCTAACATGGGAAAGGAAATAGCCACCCAAGTCCAGGAAGCACAGAAAGTCCCATACAGGATAAACCCAAGGGGAAACACGCTGAGACACATAGTAATCAAATTGGCAAAAATTAAAGACAAAGAAAAATGATTGAAAGCAGTAAGGGAAGAATGACAAATAACATACAAGAGAACTCCCATGAGGTAAACAGCTGATTTCTCAGCAGAAACTCTACAAGCCAGAAGGGAGTGGCATGACATATTTAAAGTGATGAACCTACAACCAAGATTACCCTTCCCAACAAGGATCTCATTCAGATTTGACGAGAAGTCAGAAGCTTTACAGACAAGCAAAAGCTAAGAGAATTCACCACCACCAAACCAGCTCTACAGCAAATGCTAAAGGAACTTCTCTAAGTGGGAAACACAAGAGAAGAAAAGGACCTACAAAAACAAACCCAAAACAATTAAGAAAATGGTCTTTCTTCTCAAGTGTGCACAGAACATTCTCCAGGATAGATCACATCTTGGGTCACAAATCAAGCCTCAGTAAATTTAAGAAAATTGAAATCATATAAAATGTCTTTTCTGACCACAATGCTGTGAGATTACAAATCAATTACAGGGAAAAAAACCCTAAAAAACACAGACACATGGAGGCTAAACAGTATGTTACTAAATAACCAAGAGACCACTGAAGAAATCAAATAGGAAATCAAAAAATACCTAGAGATAAACGACAATGAAAACACGATGCCTGTGAGCCATGGCCACTGAGCCTGCGTGACCAGAGCCTGTGCTCTGCAGTGGGAGAGACCGCAGCAGTGAGGCCCATGTACTGCCCAAAAAAAAAAAAAATTTCCAACAAACAAAACTCCAGGACCAGATGGCTTCAGAGGTGAATTCTATCAAACATTTAGAGAAGAGCTAACACCCATCCTTCTCAAACGCTTCCAAAGCATTGCAGAGGTAGGAACACTCCCAAACTCATTCTGTGAGGCCACCATCACCCTGATACCAAAACCAGACGAACATACTACAAAAAAAGAAAATTATAGACCAATATCACTGATGAATATAGATGCAAAAATCCTCAACAAGGGCTTCCCTGGTGGCGCAGTGGTTGAGAGTCTGCCTGCCGATGCAGGGGATACGGGTTTGTGCCCCGGTCCGGGAAGATCCCACATGCTGTGGAGCGGCTGGGCCTGTGAGCCATGGCCGCGCAGCCTGCGCGTCCGGAGCCTGTGCTTCGCAAAGGGAGAGGCCACAACAGTGAGAGGCCCGCGTACCACAAAAAAAAAAAAAAAAAAAAAAAAAATCCTCAACAGAATACTAGCAGATAGAATCCAGCAACACATTAAAAGGATCATACACCATGATCCCACTTGATCATACACCATGATCAAGTGGGATTTATCCCAGGGATGCAATATACGCAATATACGCAAATCAATCAATATACTTCAATATACGCAAATCAATCAATGTGATACACCATATTAACAAATTGAAGAAGAATAACCATATGGTAATCTCAGTAGATGCAGAAAAAGTTTTGACAAACTTCAACACCCATTTATGATAAAAACTCTCCAGAAAGTGGGCATAGAGGGAACCTACCTCAACATAATAAAGGCCATATATGACAAACCCACAGCAAACATCATTCTCAATGGTGAAAAACTGAAAGTATTTCCTCTACGATCAGGAACAAGACAAGGATGTCCACTCTTACCACTATTATTCAACATACTTTTGGAAGTCCTAGCCTCGTCAATCAGAGAAGAAAAAGAAATACAAATTGGAAAAGAAGAGGTAAAACTGTCACTCTGTAGATGACATGATACTATACATAGAGAATCCTAAAGATGCCACCAGAAAACAGAGCTAATCAATGAATTTGATATAGTTGCAGGATACAAAATTAATTCACAGAAATCTCTTGCATTCTTGTACACTAATGATGAAAAATATGAAAGAGAAGTTAAGGGAACACTCCCATTTACCATTACAACAAAAAGAATAAAATACCTAGGAATAAATCTACTTAAGGAGACAAAAGACCTGTATGCAGCAAACTATAAGACCCTGATGAAAGAAATTAAAGATGATACCAACAGATGGAGAGATATACCATGTTCTTGGATTGGACGGATCAGTATTGTGAAAATGACTCTACTACCCAAAGCTATCTACAGATTCAGTGCAATCCCTGTCAAATTACCAATGGCATCTTTTACAGAACTAGAACAAAAAATCTTAAAATTTGTTTGGAGACACAAAAGACCCAGAGTAGCCAAAACAGTCTTGAGGGAAAAAAAACGGAGCTGGAGGAATTAGACTCCCTGACTTCAGACTGTACTACAGAGCTACAGTAATCAAGACAAGATGGTACTGGCACAGAAAAATACATCAGTGGAACAGGATAGAAAGCCCAGAGATAAACCCACACACCTATGGTCAACTAATCTATGACAGAGGAGGCAAGGATATACAATGGAGTAAAGACAGTCTCTTCAGTAAGCGGTGCTGGGGAAACTGGACAGCTACATGTAAAATGAAGTTAGAACACTCCTTAACACCATACACAAAAGTAAACTCAAAATGGATTAGAGACCTAAATGTAAGACCAGACACTTTAAAACTCTTAGAGGAAAACATAGGAAGAACACTCTCTGACATAAATGACAGCAAGATCTCTTTTGATCCACCTCCTAGATTAATGGAAATAAAAACAAATGGGACCTAATGAAACTTAAAAGCTTTTGCAAAGCAAAAGAAGCTACAAACAAGATGAAAAGACAACCCTGAGAATGGGAGAAAATATTTGCAAGCGAATCAATGGACAAAGGATTAATCTCCAAAATATATAAACAGCTCGTGCAGCTCAATATTAAACAAACCAGCTAATCCAAAAATGGGCAGAAGATCAAAATAGACATTTCTCCAAGAAGACATAGAGATGGCCAAGAAGCACATGAAAAGCTGCTCAACATCACTAATTATTAGAGAAATGCAAATCAAAACTACAATGAAGTATCACCTCACACCAGTTAGAATGGGCATCATCAGAAAATCTACAAACAACAAATGTTGGAGAGGGTGTGGAGAAAAGGGAACCCTCTTGCACTGTTGGTGGGAATGTAAATTGATATAGCCACTATGGAGAACAGTATGGAGGTTCCTTAAGAAACTAAAAATAGAATTACCATATGACTCATCAATCCCACTACTGGGCATATACCTAGAGAAAACCGTAATTCAAAAAGACACATACACCCCAGTGTTGATTGCAGCACTGTTTACAATAGCCAGGTCATGGAAGCAACCTAAATGCCCCTCAACAGACAAATGGTTAAAGAAGATATGGTACATACATACAATGGAATATTACTCAGCCATAAAAAGGAACGAACTTGGGTCATTTGTAGAGACGTGGATGAATCTAGAGACTGTCATACAGAGTGAAGTCAGAAAGAGGAAAACCAATATCGTATATTAACGCATTTATGTGGAACCTAGAAAAATGGTACAGATGAACTGGTTTGCTGGGCAGAAATTGAGACACAGATGTAGAGAACAAACATATGGACACCAAGGGGAAAACGTGGTGGTGGGGGAGTGGTGGGATGAATTTGGAGATTGGGATTGATATGTATACATAGATATGTATAAAATGGATGACTAATAAGAACCTGCTGTGTAAAAAGGAAATTAAAAAAAATTCTTTATCTCTTTAAAAAAAAAAAAAACTCTCTGTTTCAGTTTTGATCTCTAGATCCCTCCAGTATCAGAAATAGGAGTACCCCTTGAAAATAAGAGATTTCTTTTTTGATTAAAAAAATGCTATCCTAAGCTGATTGTGATTTGTATGGGAAGTGTTTTTAGAAGGGACATTTCAATATGTAAATGAGATCAGAAATCCTGAAATATCTTTACCTTATAAGGTCTACATTAAGTTTAAAAGGCGATGGGCTATTTTGGCTTCAGAGAAGGAAGCCTGCAGGTTTGTACAATCCAGTTGGTTGTACTGACACCAAGTGGTCATTTGTTTGGTGGTCGTGTCCAGGTAGTTCCTCAGGAGACACAGGCAGTGTGAAGTGGCTCTACTGTTCAGATTAATCTCTAAAATGCAGTCATGTGGGTCCTGAACCTCTATGAAGCATCGAAATCAAGAGATCAGGTGAAACAGTGATAGATCTTTAAAGTGTAGTAAATAAAATATTTGCATGTCTAGGTACGAAGCGTCAAATATTTTAACTACTTGAAAATTGTGATGTGAGTAGTTTTAATGTGAACTGTTCGTGCTAACACTGTTTCCTTTATAATTAATTGTATTATTTCTCAGTAGACCAAATATATATCTAAGGGTTTAGTGGAAGTGCAAAAATATAATTTCAAAGCAGCATGTTTTTTCTTATGGTAGCCAGAGCCGTTTTGATAACGGAAATGTCTTTGATCTGGAATGTTAGGTTCCAAGGATTCTGAATTTAAGGATCGACAGTTCCTTAAAAATTTTTAACCAAATTTAATTATTTATTAATATCCATGTACTTATTGTTAAACAGAAAATAAATAGTTGTAAAACCACTGACCATTTAAAAAATAAATACGTAAGCATAATTGCTTTTTAAAAAAATATAATTCTTGGAGGCAACTGCTCAGATCTCTCGGGGGAGTCGCGGGGCAAGGGCTGGCGGGCAGCGAGCGGGGCTGGGAGCGCAAGCAGGAGTGGCTGAGGAGCCGGCAGCAGGCGCGCGGCGGGCTCGGTCCAATGCGGCTGATGCTCCCGCAAACTTGGGTGCGTGCTCGCACTGCTGTGCCAGCGGCCTGAGTGATGAAGATGGTGGCCCCCTGGACGCGGTTCTACTCCCACCGCTGCTGCCTGTGCTGCCATGTCTGCACCGGCTCCATCCTGCTTGGCGTCTGGTACCTGATCATCAATGCCGTGGTACTGCTGCTTCTGTTGAGCGCCCTGGCTGATCCAGATCAGTATCACTTTTCAAGTTTTGAACTCGGAGGTGACTTTGAGTTCATGGATGTTGCCAGCATGTGCACTGCTATTGCAATTTCTCTTCTCATGATCCTGATCTGTGCGGTGGCTACTTATGGAGGATACAGGCAACACGTGGCCTGGATCATCCCATTCTCCTGTTACCAGGTCTTTGATTTTTCCCTGAACACCTTGGTTGCAGTCATTGTGCTTGTTTATCCAGACTCCATCCAGGAATACATACGACAGCTGCCTCCTGATTTTCTTTACGAAGATGATAGCATGTCAGTGACTCCTACCTTGTTTGGTCTTTATTATTATTCTGTTTATCAGCATTATCTTTACTTTTAAGGGGTACTTGATTAGCTGTGTTTGGAACTGCTACCGATTCATCAGTGGCAGGAACTCCTCCGATGTCCTGGCCTCTGTTACCAGCAATGACACTACGGTGCTATGCACCCCTGTACGACGATGCCACTGTGAATGGCACTGCCAAGGAGCCACCACCACCTTATGTGTCTGCCTAAGCCTGGAAGTAGGGTGTAGCTGAGAGTGACAGCTTGACTTTCATACATCAGGGCAATAGGTCTTTAATTTTACTTCTGAGATGAGCTTCTGAGCTTATTTTTTGCTGAAATGCTACAGTTTAAAATTTTAGATGTTAAGTTGAAACTCTCTGTAGTTTGAAACCTATTCTTTAGCTAGAGCACCGTGATAGAGTAACTGTAGAATTCTTTCTGTGGGGGTTGCGGTGGGCTCCCCTAGTCTCAGCATTGAAACTACCCAACAATCCGGATGAACCTTTTGTCTGAGGAGGCTGTTGTACGTGCTGAGCCCCAGAGTTGAAGAATTTATGACACTTTTCTCTCCGTTCCCTCCTTTCTCTTTTGAACACGTAAAATAAAATCAAAATTATATGATGCTTAGGCCATTCCAGTTTATAGAACAAACCTTAGGAGAACAGGAATGTTAGTCGTGTAAGTAGTCCATATATACATATACATAAAACAAGTATTTCCTTAGATCCTTTATGATTTAAATTCAGTGACAATTTGAGTTTGCTGGTCAAGGATTTTGTCCATGGGCCAAATTGAAGCCCTTTGTCGATTCCTGGCAGTGAGGACAGTCAGTCGCCACCCCGGTGGCTGCTCTTGTACACCCATGTCTGGGGTCACGGCATGGCGTGTTAGAGGGGAACTGGTTGGTACTGTGTGGTATCTGGTTCTCCCTTTCTCCCAGTTTCCCATCCCTGCTCAGAGCCCCCTTTCACTAAGTGTTCTGCCCTAGCCTGACTCAGGGAGGACATCCATCAGCCTTTGTCTAGTGGAATTGCTGATATGTATTTACCCAACAATCTGAAAAAAGGTTTTCTTCTCTCCCTGCAAGGCACATCCTACTACTTTGAACTTCTGAGTATGTCTCATCATCTTTTAAAATGAGTGTAAAACAGTCTTCAGAAAAATGGGAGGTGGCGGGGGTGCTTTCCTTGTGAAATGCCCTTATCTTGACTACCTGAATTTCAAGGGACTTTTATATATTCATATGTTCAAAAGTCACACCTCTCCTGCTTGTTCATTATTGAATGTGCTGTAAATGAAGCCATTTGGAATTAAAGTGAGATTTGCCCACATCCAAGAAAAAAATATATATATAATTCTTAACTTTTGTGTGTGTATGCATTGGTAAGGGCTATAGCTTAGGTAGAATCTAGTTAAAAAAGTATTTCGTTACGTAGAGAGTATATCCCTATCATAGTGAAACATAAACACATAAAACTTCCTGCACTTCTTTGATTTTTTTTTTTAACATGTTGACTGGAGTATAATTGCTTTACAGTGGTGTGTTAGTTTTTGCTTTATAACAAAGTGAATCAGTTATACATATACATATGTTCCCATATCTCGTCCCTCTTGCGTCTCCCTCCCTCCCACTCTGGTGGTGTGTTTTGGGGTGTCTGTGGCCTTATTATGATTTTAGGCAGCCTCTCTGCTAATGAGTGGGGTTGTGTTCCTGTCTTGCTAGTTGTTGGGCATAGGGTGTCCAGCACTGTTGCTTGCTGGTCATTGAGTGAAGCTGGGTGTTGGCATTGAGATGGAGATCTCTGGGAGATTTTCGCCCTTTGATATTATGTGGAGCTGGGAGGTCTCTTGTGGACCAGTGTCCTGAAGTTGGCTCTCCCACGTCAGAGGCACAGCACTGACTCCTGGCTGCAGCACCAAGAGCCTTTCATCCACACGCTCAGAATAAAAGGGAGAAAAAGTAGAAAGAAAGAAAGAGGATAAAATAAAGTAAAATAAAATAATTAAAATAGAAAATAATTATTAAGAAAAAAATTTTTTTATTAAAAACAGAACAAAACAGAAACGGACGGACAGAACCCTAGGACAAATGGTGAAAGCAAAGCTATGCAGACAAAATCTCACACAGAAGCATACACATACAGACTCACAAAAAGAGGAAAGGGGGAAAAAATAATGTATCTTGCTCTCAATGTCCACCTCCTCAATTTGGGATGATTCGTTGTCTATTCAGGTATTCCACAGATGCAGGTACATCAAGTTGATTGTGGAGATTTAATCCGCTGCTCCTGAGGCTGCTGGGAGAAATTTCCCTTTCTCTTCTTTGTTCGCACAGCTCCTGGGGTTCAGCTTTGGATTTGGCCCCGCCTCTGTGTGTAGGTCACTGGAGGGCGTCTGTTCTTCGCTCAGACAGGACGGGGTTAAAGGAGCAGCTGATTAGGGGGCTCTGGCTCACTCAGGCTGGGGGGAGGGAGGGGCATGGATGCAGGGCGAGCCTGCTGCGGCAGAGCCCGGCGTGACATTGCCTTGCCTGAGTCGCGCCGCGCGTTCTCCCGGGGAAGTTGTCCCTGGATCACGGGACCCTGGCAGTGGCGGGCTGCACAGGCTCCCGGGAGGGGAGGTGTGGATAGTGACCTGTGTTCGCACACAGGTTTCTTGGTGGTGGCAGCAGTGGCCTTAGCGTCTCATGCCTGGCTCTGGGTTCCGCGCTGATAGCCGCGGCTCACGCCCGTCTCTGGAGCTCCTTTAAGCAGCGCTCTTAATCCCCTCTTCTCATGCACCAGGAAACAAAGAGGGAAGAAAAAGTCTCTTGCCTCTTCGGCAGGTCCAGACTTTTTCCCGGACTCCCTCCTGGCTAGGCGTAGTGCACTAACACCTTTAGGCTGTGCTCACGCCGCCAACTCCAGTCCTCTTCCTGCATCCAACCGAAGCCCAAGCCTCAGCTCCCAGCCTCGCCCGCCCCAGCAGATGAGCAGACAAGCCTCTCGGGCCAGTGAGTGCTGGTCAGCACCGGTCCTCTGTGCGGGAATCTCCCCGCTTTGCCCTCCGCACCCCTGTTGCTGTGCTCTCCTCCGTGGCTCCGAAACTTCCCCCCTCTGCCACCCGCAGTCTCCGCCCGTGAAGGGGTTCCTAGTGTGTGGAAACCTTTCCTCCTTCACAGCTCCCTCCTGCTCGTGTTGGTCCCGTCCATATTCTTTTGTCTCTGTTTATTCTTTTTTATTTTGCCCTACCCAGGTTCGTGGGGGAGTTTCTTGCCTTTTGGGAGGTCTGAGGTCTTCTGCCAGCGTTCAGTGGGTGTTCTGTAGGAGTTGTTCCACGTGTAGAGGTATTTCTGATGTATCTGTGGGGAGGAAGGTGATCTCCGCGTCTTACTCTTCCACCATCTTCCCCCTCCTCACTTATGTGACAGTAATTTTAATGTGCATCATTGGTTTAATGACTACTTTTCTTGTGAGGAGAAGGAAGAGCATTGTCATATTAAATCAACATATTTGATCATATGATACATTTTGATTTCAGAAATATTAAAAATGAGGTGAAAAGTAAGACTCACAATGGAGGAGATATGTCCATTTCCCGGTCACAAAAATGTTTACATGTATGCTGGTACATTACTGCACCACCAGGGAAGCCCTGATATTTTAATTTTTATGATGCAGTTTATATTCCTTAATTATTGCTCGAAATGTAGCTGTTATTTTATTTTTAAAAACCTCCTATTAGGGGCTTCCCTGGTGGCTCAGTGGTTGAGAATCTGCCTGCCGATGCAAGGGGACACAGGTTTGAGCTCTGGTCTGGGAAGATCCCACATGCCACGGAGCAACTAGACCTGTGAGCCACAACTACTGAGTCTGCGCGTCTGGAGCCTGTGCTCCACAACATGAGAGGCCCGCACACTGCGATGAAGAGTGGCCCCCACTTGCCGCAACTAGAGAAATCCCTCGCACAGAAACGAAGACCCAACACAGCCATAAATAAATACATACATACATACATACATACATACATACATACATACCTCCTGTTAGTCTTGCAGTTAACTGTAGGAATTTTTGAAGAGGGTATCTTTTTACTGAAAAGCAAATTCCATTCTCTTCCTGTAATGATGCTTTGACATTAGCCACACAGTGCTCTAATGAGTTTTTCCTTGGAATGGCAAAGATATTTATCACTTAGAAATTGGTTCATTCTGTAATCTTTATCTTGAAAAACAAAATGCCTTTTTAAAAAACCCTCTTAATTTTTCTCCTTTTAACTTTAAAGAGCTTATGGTTTCCTTTCTTTACAAAGAGAATGTCAATGTCAGACATTTGGCTCCAGGTAGGAATGCTTTGAGCCTCTGGATTTTACTTGGTAGTGATCAATGTCCTTCCAGTTTCCTCTTATGATTTCTAAGAGTTTTGCTTGTACTTTGTTTTGAGATGGTCTTGAAAGTAACTGAATTCTACAGTGGGTCAGGCTTTGGCTTAGTAGCCACTTCAAAGTCATTTTTTCCTTTTTTAGTTTTACAGTTGTCTTTTGTATTTAGAAATCAGAAGTGAATAGGAAAGCAGACCTTATCTGACCTAAGTCTTACTAAGACTTTAAAGAGCATTTAATACTACATTTTATTTAACTTGGTATAGCCCAAATAGTATCATTTCAACGTGTGGCTGTAGTTCCACTTCAAGCACTCAGTAGCTACATGTGGCTAGTGGCCTGCAGCTCTATAAACTCTGGTATGTTGTACCAATTTTTTTTGTTTTCTGTAACAAATTGTGTAGAATTGGTGGCCATCTTCTTCTAAAGAATTTGCTAGTGAAACCTGGGCCTGGAGGGTTCTTCTTTCTTTCTTTCTTTATTTTTGGCTGCATTCGGTCTTTGTTGCTGCACGTGAGCTTTCTCTAGTTGTGGCGAGCGGGGGCTACTCTTCGTTGTGGTGCTTGGGCTTCTCATTGTGGTGGCTTCTCTTGTTGCAGACCACGGGCTCTCGGTGCATGGGCTCAGTGGTTGTGGCTCGTGGGCTCAATAGCCTAGGCTCAGTAGTTGTGGCACACGGGCTTAGTTGCTCTGGGGCATGTGGAATCTTCCCGGACCAGGTCTTGAACCCATGTCCCCTGCATTGGCAGGCGGATTCTTCACCACTGAAGCCCTTCAGTTTATTTTTATAGTTATAGATCTGTTCAGGTTATGTTTCATCTTGGGTGACTTTGCGTAATTCCAAGGAATTGATCCTTTTCACTAAATCATTGAATTTATGTTTGTAGAATTGTTTGTACTATCCTTTATTATCATTCTAATGCTTTCTGTGTATATAGTGATATCCTCTCTTATTCTTGATATTTTGTGTCTCCTCTCTTTTTTCTTTAATAATCTTGATAGATTTCTTAATTTTAATAAAACCAGCTTTTGGTTTCATCGATTTTCCTCTGTTTTTCTGTTTTCAGTTACATGGATTTCTGCTCTTTTTATTTATTATTATTATTATTATTTTGGCTGCGTTGGGTCTTCATTGCTGTGTGCCGGCTTTCTGTAGTTGCGGCGAGCAGGGCTACTCTTTGTTGTGGTGCGTGGGCTTCTCATTGTGGTGGCTCCTCTTGTTGCAGAGCACGGGCTCTAGAGCACAGGCTCAATAGTTGTGGCACACAGGCTTAGTTGCTCTGCGGCATGTGGGATCTTCCCAGACCGTGGCTCGAACCCGTGTCACTGAATTGGCAGGTGGATTCTTAACCACTGCACCACCAGGGAAGTCCCTGGATTTCTGCTCTTAATTTTATTATTTCCCTCCTTCTGCTTGACTTGGGTTTATTTTTTTCTTTTTCTAGTGTCTTAAGATGGAAGCTTGGGGTCATTAATTTGAGACCTTTCTTTTATAATGTAGGTATTTAATATTATTCTCTTAGTCTGTTTGAGCTGCTGTAATAAACTACTATAGACTGGGTGGCTTGTAAACAACTGAAATTTATTTCTTACATTTCTGGAGGCTGGGAAGTCTAAAATAGAGATGCTGGCAGATTCAGTGTCTGTTGAGGGCTAGTCTCCTACTTCGTAAGGTGGCCTTCTTGCTGTATCCTTTCTGGGATGTTTTTAAATAAGGATGCTAATGTCATTCATGAGGGCTCTACCCTCAGGACCTAATCACCTCTCAGAGGCCCAACTTCGAAATACACTCACATTGGGGATTAAGTTTCAAAATAAAAATTTGGTGGGGGGAGGATACAAATGTTTAGTCTATAACAACTGTAAATTTCCCTCAGAGTGCTGCTTTTAGCTGCCTATCATAAATTTTGAAATATTGTATTTTCATTTTCATTCAGTTCAAAGTATTTCCTAATTCCCTTGAGACTTCCTGTTTGACCCATGGATTGTATTGAAGTATGTAGTTAAGTTTCCAAATGTTCGGTAATTTTTCTGTTATCTTGTTTGATCATTTCTAGTTTAATTCTATTATGTTAAGAGAGCATACTTTGTATGATTTCAATTCTTTTAAATTTGTTAAGGTGTTTATGACCCAGGAGATACACCCAAGAGATATTGTCTATCTTGGTGAGTATTTCATGTGTACCTCGAAAGGATGTGTATTTTGCTATTGTTGGGTGGAGTGTTGTATAAATGTCAGTTAGATGTAGTTGGTTGATGCTGTTGTTCAATTTCTCTATATCTTTATAGATTTTTATTGGGGGGATCAACTAGTTGTATCTATTACTGAGAAAAGAGTGTTGAAGTCTCCAACTTCAGTTTAGGACTTGTCTGTTTCTCCTTTCAGTTCTGTCAGTTTTGGGTTCATGTATTTTGAAGCTTTGTCGTTAAGTGCATACACATTTAGGATTATGTCTTCAAGGTGCGTGACCCATTTATTATTGTGTGATGTCCCTCATGGTCACTGGTATTTTCTTCACTCTGAAGTCTGATATTAATATAGCCACTCTGGCTTTCTTTGATTAGTGTTTGCATGCTGTATCTTTTCCTAGCCTTTTACTTTCAGCCTACCTATATTATTATATTTGGAGCTTCTTATAGACAGCATATAGTTAGGCTATTTTTTTTTCCTTTCTGACAATCTCTTCTAATTGGTGTGTTTAGACTATTCACATTTACTATAGGTATTGATATATTTGAATTTAGTTCAACCATTTTATTATTTTAGGACTTTTAAATCAATTACATCACTAAACTTATTTGTGATTAAATTCTTTAAAAAATGTATTTGTCCTGATAATAAAAGAAATATATGACCTAGAAGATACAGAAAACATAAAGAAAACAACATTTATTCTGAAATACAGATATAGACACTGTTAGTGTATGTATCCAAATATTAAAAGCATAAAAAATTTTGTTTTTCAAATTTGGTATTGTGCTACATATAATTGTATAACCTACTTTTTTCCGATTAACTAATATTTTAGAACCTTCCCCCTACTATTAACCAAAATGTTGTAGATTGTTCTTTCTTTTTCGGTTGAGATAAAATTCACATAACAAGTTAACCACTTAAAGTATACAATTCATTGGCATTTAGTACATTCACAGAATTGTGCAGCCATCATCTTTTTAGTTCCAACACATTTTTATTACCCCAAAAGGAAACTCCATACCCATTAAGCAGCCACTCCTCATTCATAGAGCCCCTGGTGACCACTAATGTACTTTTTGTCTCTATGGATTGATAATTCTTTTTGCTGTGTTGGGGCAAGGTATATAAATAGTGATCAAAAAAATAAAATATATTAGACAGCCATCTCAAAAACAGAATCTGGGCTGCTTACTAAGAATGAACAAACCATAATTTACTTGGCTCACTTACAGTTAAATTCTTAAATATTCTTCTTTATTAAAGAAGGACAGTAGAGTAGCAGCGTGAACCTTGAAGTCATACCATCTGGGTTTGACTTCTAGTTCAACAGTGCAGTAGCACTGTGACCTTTAGGAAATTATTTTATCTTTCAGTGACTCAGTTTCTTCACCTATAAAATAAGGAAAATGGTCCTCACCTCCTGGGGTTTTGAGGGAATTTGAGGAGTTAATGCATGTGAAAGCTTTTAGAACAGCACCTGGCATGGTAAGCAATGAATAGGTGTTAGATGCTGCAGCTGCTACTGCTTCTTGTTGTTGTTGTTGTTTTTCTTTTTATATATAAATTTATTTATTTTTGGCTGCATTGGGTCTTCAGTGCTGCACACGGGCTTTCTCTAGTTGCCGTGAGCAGGGGCTACTATTCGTTGTGGTGTGTGGCTTCTTACTGCGGTGGCTTCTCTTGTTGCGGAGCATGGGCTCTAGGCACGTGGGCATCAGTAGTTGTGGCACCTGGGTTCAGTAGTTGTGGCTCCTGGGCTCTAGAACACAGGCTCAGTATTTGTGGCACACAGGCTTAGTTGCTCCACGGCATGTGGGATCTTCCCAGACCAGGGCTCGAACCCACGTCCCCTGCATTGGCAGGTGGATTCTCAACCACTGCGCCACCAGGGAAGCCCCTTCTTCTTGCTATTAAAAGATATGACTATATTGTGAAACCTTATGTGGTAATCCTTCCTCAACTGTTTACTTGTCTTGTAAGGACCCTCTTAGTAAAGATTCCTTAAGGTTTTTCCATGTCAGATATTTCAGTGATCTCTTGACCTGGTGGCATCTTCAGGGTGGAGTCAAAAGATTCCAGGTCATAAAACAAGAAAGGTGTTAAACATGTGGAATACCCAAGGCAGAAGAATATGCAGCTTAATGTGCACTAAAAATTATGCAGAGAATTAAAATTTACCAGAGCAGAAACCACCAGTGGAAACCTGTGGGAACCACTACTGGGGTAGAAAAACCAGAACTGTAATTGACAAATTACTGGAGGCTCAGTGTGGACAAGCCTGAGAGATGAAGACTCTAGGAGTGTCCCCACACTTTCGTGATTTTACCTCAAGAATCTTTACCAGGTTTTTCCAGTGGATATTGGAGGAAAAAAATCCCCTAATTCTTCTGGCAGGGAAGGGGGAAAGTAACTGTTTTGAAATTACCCGGGATATTGTCTGGGTAATATCTCCTGCCCTCAGGAGAAATTATTTTACCAGAGCCTTACCTGCTGTGGGTTTATCAGAGCCTAACTGACCTAGAGGAAGGGAAGTGCCCAGCTCCAGTCCCCTTAGCCATCCTGTCCCATAAATGGGGAAGAAAACTGAGAAGCACTGATGAAGTTCATAGTCCAGGGGCACAGGCTCACCAAAAGACTGAGACCTAATCATAGGACTGCAGAATGCTTCTCCTCCCCCTACACCTAAAAGACTCTTTTCTGCAGTTCCTTTTACACAGTATATTCACGTACACCTTTCAGCAGAAAAGGAAAAGACGAAAAACACAGTTTGAAGAGACTGAACAAGCCTCAGAACCAGAGTCAGACATGACAGGAGTGTTAGAATTATCATTCTCCTCAACTTTTGAAGGATAACTTTGCAAAGTACCAAATCCTAGGCTGGGAGGTTTTTTTTCCCCCTCAGTATTTTAAATATTTCACTTCGCTCTCTGCTTCCTTACATGATTTCTGAGAAGTCATATATAACTTTGATTTTTTTTTCTCTGTCAGTAAAAGGTTTTTCTCCTCTGGCTTCTTTCAAGATTTTTTCTTTATTGTCAATTTTCTGCATTACGAATATGATTTACCTATGTGTAGTTTTTTGAGCATTTATTTTCCTTGGTGTTCTCTTAGCTTCCTAGATCTATGGCTTGGTGTCTGATGTTAATTTAGGAAAACTTTCAGTTATTATTACTTTAAATATTTCTTCTGTTCCTTTCTTTCTTCTCCTTCTAGTATTCCAATTATGCATATGTTACATCTTTTGTAGTTGTCCCACAGTTCTTGGGTAGTCTTTTCCATTTCTTTTCCCAGTCTTTTTTCTCTTTGCTTTTTAGTTTTGTTTGTTTGTTTGTTTGTTTTTGCGGTACACGGGCCTCTCACTGTTGTGGCCTCTCCCGTTGCGGAACACAGGCTCCGGACGCGCAGGCTCAGCGGCCATGGCTCACAGGCCCAGCCGCTCTGTGGCATGTGGGATCCTCCTGGGCCGGGGCATGAACCCGTGTCCCCTGCATTGGCAGGTGGACTCTCAACCACCGCGCCACCAGAGAAGCCCTGCTTTTTAGTCTTGAAAGTTTCTACTGACATATCCTCAAGCTCAGAAATTCTTTTCTCAGCTGGGTCCAGTCTACTAATGAGCCCATCAAAGGCATTCTTCATTTCTGTTACAGTTTTTGATCTCTGGCTTTTTTGGTTTGTTTTGTTTTCTTAGAATTTTTGCCTTTCTCTTACATTATCCATCTGTTCTTGCATGTTGTCTGCTTTTTCCATTAAAATCTTTAGCATATTAACCAGATTTTAAAAATACAAAGAAAACACATTGGAGAATGAGTAAGTGAAGGTAGGATTAAAAGACTTATTCTTTTAAAAGTTTCTTATTCTTGTTTAAAAATACTTTACTTTGGGGGACACATAGTTTTCAAGGGTAGGATTCCTCTCTGTCCCCCTTTGCCTGGCAAAGCAATGAAGCTATTCTTTTCTACTTCAACCAAAACCCTATCTCCGAGATTCGATTCGGCACTGCTGTACAGAGGCTGAGCTTTCGGCATCTGTGGGAGTGGATGTTAGTAATGTATGAGGGTTAGGAACAACACGGTGTTGAGGGATAACAATGTTGTTTATTGCTCAGAGGTCCTGCACAAATCTCTATCCTTGGCCCTTGGGTTTTATCGCTGATAAAATAGGACTGTTACAGAGGCTAGTACAAGGGATGATGAGAGCTTGAGCCTTGTAATCTTCTATGATGGGCCTTATGCCTTGAAATACTTCATTACTTACAGAATATTGATTAATTGGGGGAGGAGGTTTTGAGGGATCTTTTTGAATGCTGATGGGAGGTGTGCTGTGAATTTTGCTAACATCATTTGGAGATTTTGCCCATAAGGAAATGGTAGCTGATTCAATAGGAACAAATGATCAGTGTTTCCAGAATCTGCTCTAGTACCATGAGAGACCGAACAAATAAAGGGTCATTTAATTCACCTAGTGTGTTACTTTGATGACTACTGTCAAATTCTAGAATTATTTCTCCCAAATTCTAGCATACTTGTCTAAGAAGTCTCAGCATAATAAATGGGTAGGGGTGGATGAACTAAAGAGAACAGAGTAAGTATCTCCCAAAGGGCCTAAACAAAAGGGAGCAGGTTCAGAGACAGGAACCTCTTGCGGTTCATCAGAGATCCTCCCCATTCTAGCTGTTTTAGTACTAAAAGGCAGTGGCTGTTTTATAGTAGTATGGTTGAGCACTGAAAGTTTGGCTCAAGTGTCAGCTAGAACTGGAAGAGATTCATCCCTAATCCGTAGAAAAGTTCTACCAAGCTGATTAAGAGGGAGGATTGGGAAGAGTGCCTGTAGTTCCTCACAGCCCCATCATTGAGAATTGGGAGGAAGGTGGAATTAAAAGAAAAAAACCCAAAAAAACAAAAAAACTTTACTTTGGGCTTCCCTGGTGGCACAGTGGTTGAGAGTCCGCCTGCCGATGCAGGGGACACAGGTTCGTGCCCCGGTCTGGGAAGATCCCACGTGCCATGGAGCGGCTGGGCCCGTGAGCCATGGCCACTGAGCCTGCGCGTCCAGAGCCTGTGCTCCGCAACAGGAGAGGCACAACAGTGAGAGGCCCACATACCGCAAAAAAAAACCCCAAAACCCTTTATTTGTTTGTTTATTTAATATGGCTGCGCTGGGTCTTAGTTGCAGCACATGGGATCTTCGTTTCTGCGTGCAAGGTTTTCATTGTGTCATGTGGGATCTTTAGTTGCGTCATGCAGGATCTAGTTCCCTGATCAGGGATGGAACCCGGGCCCCTTGCACTGGGAGTGTGGAGTCTTAACCACTGGACCACCAGGGAAGTCCCTATTTTTCTTATTCTTAATTGATCTAATATAACAATTTGTTCAAAATAATAACAGCAACAGTGTAATCAATTATGTATGCTTGTGTTCAATTATATGTGTTTGTGTGTATAAACCATTTACATACATATATATATACATATGTGTATACATACATATATATACGTGTGTGTGTGTGTGTGTGTGTATGAATAAGTGAAATGAATGACAGCAGTGATACAAGGGACAGGAGGGAGCGATTAGGAGTATTTTGCTATTATATGATACCTGCACTATCCATGAAGTGGGTAGTGTCATTTATGATTTCACTTGGATTAGTTGTTAATGTACATTGCAAACTGACAACCTCATTAAAAGAAAAAAAACTAATTGTTATACTAAGAAAGGAGAGAAAATGGAATCATGTAAAATGCTCAATTAAAACCTAAAAGGCAGAAAAAGAGTAGAAGAGAAAAATCAGAACAAAGAACAAGAGCAATAAATAGAAAACAGTAACAAATATGGTAGATATTAATCCCGCTATATCAGTAACCACTTTTAAACCTCAGTAGTCTAAATGTACAAATGAAAGAGATTGTCAGAATGGATCACAAAACAAGACCCAACTCTACATTGTTTTCAAGAAAATTCTAATATAAATGTACATATACATTAAGAATAAAGGGATGGAGAAAGATGTACTGTGCTAACACTAATCCAAAGAAAGCAGAAGTAGCTATATTCAGTCAGAGCAGACTTCAGACCAAAGAAATTATCAGGGATAAAGAGGGATAGTATATAATGATAAAGGGGTTAGTACTCCAGGAAGACATAAGAATTCTTAATGTATATGTGCCTAACAACAGGATATCAAACTCTGTGAGGCAAAACTGATAGAACCGAAAGGAGAAATAGACGAAGTCTCCACTATTTTAGTTGGAGACTTCAACACTTCGTTATCAGAAATGGACAGACCCAGCAGACAGAAAACCATAAGGACATAGTTGAGCTCAACAACACCATCATTATGCTGGATATAATTGACATCTGCAGACTACTTCATCCAACAGCAGCAAATTCTTCTGAAGCTCACATGAAACTTTTCACCGAGGTAAACCAGATTCTGGGCCATAAAACACCTTAACAAACTTAAAAGAATAGAAGTTATACAATGTATACTCTTACACCACAATGGAATTAAACTAGAAGGCAACAACAGAAAGATAGTGGAAGAATCCCCACACTTCTGAATAACATATGGATCAAAGAAGAAATCTCAAGAGAAATCTAAAAATACTTTGAACTAAATGCAAATGAGAATAACACCTATCAAAATTGTGAAATGCAGCTAAAGCAGTTCTCAGAGGGGAATTTATAGCATTGAATACATATGTTAGAAAAAAAGAAAAACCTAAAATCTATAATATAAGCTTCTACTTTAGGAAACTAGAAAAATAAGAACAAATTAAATCAGAAGAAAAATATAGAGTAGAGCAGAAGGCAGTGAAATTGCAAGTAGAAAATCAATAGAGAAAACCAATAAAACCTAAAACTGGTGTTTGGAAAAGGTTGATTTAAGTCAGTAACCTCTGGCCAGGCTAAGAAAAAAAGGTAGAAGATACAAATTACTAAAATCAGAAATGAAAGAGAGAACATCACTACAGATCCCATGCACATTCAACGGATAATAAGGAATATTATGAGCAAGTCATGTTGGTAACAAACAGATGTAATGCCCATAAATTTGATAACTTAGGTGTAATGGACCAATTTCTTGAAAGGTGCAATCTGCCAGAGCTCACCCAAGAAGAAATAATCTGTATAGGCCATATCTATTAAAGAAATTAAACCAACAATTAATAACCTTACAAAACAGAAAGTGCCAGGCTCAGATGAGTTCACTGGTGAATTCTACCAGACATTTAAGGAAGAAATTTTGCCACTACTCTGGAATCTCTTCCAGAAGAGTGAAGCAGAAAGAATACTTTCTGACTCATTCTGTGAGGCCAGCATTACCCTAATGCCAAAACCAGACAGACAGTACAAGGAAAGAAAAATGATAGACCATTATCTCTCATGAACATAGATGCAAAAGTCATCAACAAAATATTAGCAAATCAAATCCAGCAATGTGTAAGAAGAATAACATATGCTATGACCAAATGAGATTTATCCCAGACATGCAAGGCTGGTTCAGCATTCAAAAATCAATTAATATAGCCCATTATATGAACAGGCTAAGAAGAAAAGTCACATGTTCATATCAATAGATACAGAAAAACCATTTGTTAAAATCCAACACCTATTTGTGATTAAACTCTCAGGAAACTAGGAAGAAAGGAGGGGATCGCTCTTTACTTGATAAAGACTATTTACAAAAAATCTTTAGCTAATATCATACTTAATGATGAGAAATTAGAAGTTTTCTGCTCAGATCAGAAGTGAGGCAAAGGAAAGTCCACTGCTTTTCAACATCGTACTGGAAGTCCTAGCTAGTGTAATAAGACAATTAAAGCGAAATAAAAAATCTTCAGATTGGGAAGGAGGAAATAAAACCATCTTTTTTTTGCAGATGGCAAAATTTGAAAGAATCAACAACAAAATATCCTGGAACTAATAAGCAACTATAACAAGGTTGCAGGATACAAGATTGATTTACAAAAATTAAACACTTTCCTATAAACCAGCATGAACATGTTCAATTTGAAATTAAAAACACATTACCATTTATGTTTTTATCCCCCCAAAATAAAGTACTTAAGTGTAAAGCTATCCAAGTGTGAACTAGATCTATATGAGGAAAACAACAAAATTCTGATGAAAAGAATCTGAGAAGAACTAAGTAAGTGAAGAGATATTTCATGTTCATGGATAGGAAGACTCAGTGTTTTCAAGATATTAGTTCTTCCCAGCTTGATGTGCAGATTGAACACAGTCCCAATCAAAATCCCAGCAAGTTATTGTGTGGAAATCAACAAACTGATTCTAAATTATATACAGAAAGGCAAAAGACCCAGAGTAGCCAATTCAGCAATGGAGAAGAACAGAGTTGGAGAACGGACACTCTGACTTCAAGACTTCCTATAAAGTAACCAAGATATTGTGGTAATGGTGAAAGAATAAACAAATAGATAATTGGAACAGAAGAGAGAGCCCAGAAATGGGCTGACACAAATATAGTCAACTGATCTTTGACAGAGGAACAAAGACAATACACTGGAGAAAAGGTATTCTTTTCAACAAATGGTGCCAGATCAAATAGACATCTACATGTAAAAAAATGAATCTGCACACAGGTCTTACATCCTTCACAAATATTAACTCAAAATGGATTATAAATCTAAACATAAAATGCAAAACTGTAAAACTCCTAGAAGATAACATAGGCAGAAACCTAGATGATCTTGGGTACGACCATGACTTTTTGGTTGTGCCTCACAGCTCATCAAACCGGAGCCCTCAGCAGTGAAAGCATGGAGTCCTAACCATCGGACTGCCAGGGAATTTCCCATGACTTTTTTTTTTTAATTGAAGTATAGTTGATTTACAATATTGTGTTTCAGGTGTGCAGCAGAGTGAATTGATTATAGGCAATGACTTTTTAAATGCAACACCAAAGGGGCATGATCTAAAGAAAGAATTGATAAGCTGGAGTTCATTAAAATTAAAAACTTAAGTGCTCTGTGAAAGACAGTGTCAAGAGAATGAGAAGACAGGCCACAGACTGGGAGAAAACATTTGTAAAAGACACATCTGATAAAGGACTATTATCCAAAATACACAGAAAGCTCTTAAAACTCAATAATAAGAAAACAAACTACTCAAAAAACAAGCAAAAAAGAGTTGAACTGACATCTCACCGAAGAAGATATACAGGTGCAAATAAGCATATAAAAAGATGTTCAACATTATGTCATTAGAGAGTTGCAAATTAAAATAAGTTACCACTACCTACCTGTTAGAATGGCTAAAATCTGGAACACTGTCAACGCCAAATGCTGGCAAGGATGTGGAGCAACGGCAACTCGTTTATTGCTGGTGAGAATGCAAAGTGGTACAGTCACTTCGTTAGGCAGTTTGGCAGTTTCCTACAAAACTAAAATATTCTTACCATATTTATAGCAGTTACATTCATAATTGCCAAAACTTGGAAGCAATCAAAACATCCTTCAGTAGATGAATGGGTAAATAAACTTCGGTACATCTAGATAGTGGAATACTATCCAGCATGAAAAAGAAATGAGCTTTCACTTCATGAAAAGATACAGAACACCTTTAAGTGCATATTTCTATGTGAAAGAAACCAATCTGAAAAGGCTACATACTGTATGTAGCCAACTATATAACATTTTAGAAAAGGCAGAACTGTGGAAATAGTGGTTGCCAGGGGCTGGGGGAGGGAGGGATGAATAGGCAGAGCACAGAGGATTTTTAGGGCAGTGAAACTATTCTGTGATACTACAGTGGTGGAAACATGTCATTATACATTTATTAAAACCCATAGAATGTGCAACACAAGAGTGAACTCTGACATAAACTATGGACTTCGGGTGATAATGATGTGTCTGTGTAGATTCATCAGTTGTAACAAATACACCACTTTTATGTAGGATATTGATAGTAAAGGAGATTTTATGTATGTGGAGGCAGAGTATATTATCTTCTCAGTTTTGCTGTGAACCTACATCTTCTAAAAATAAAGTCTTAAAAATAATGAAGTCTATTAAAACTTATTTTCAGTAATAAAAAATAGTAAACATTAGGAAATAATAACTTTCTAGGTCAAATGGTGTCTGAAGGGGCTTTCCCAGATATGCAGTATTTTAACTAAAAAGATTCAGATTGGTGACAAGGTATCACATTTCCAGATTGCAGTAAATAAGCATAAACTCTTGTTGATCATGACTAATGCAGTTTGGCATGAGTTGAGGGTTCTGTGTGCAAAAGAGTGGGAGGTAGATTGAAGGTGATGGTACTCTGAAGCATATTTACACCCACAGGTCATCTGGAATAGAGATGAGTAGCAGAGTGTCATGGCCCAGACTAAAAGGCCCAATGCATTGTACCTCTGCTGTGAGAGGGTGGCGAGGGCGGCTCCCTTTGTAGGACTGGGAAGTCCCAATGGCTATGAGTGAGTCCCAAGACCCACTGTGTGTGGATGCTGCTACTTCAGTCTAGGGATGAGTAGTCATTCGTTCCCTCAAAGCTCTGTGCCCAGATTCAAGCCAGGAAAATTTTGGGCCTGTTAATAAGTGCCTGCAATGGAAATGAAGAGGAAGGGATACTTAGGAAGATTGGGTAGGACCAAAGAGATGAAGAAAGTGAAAAATGAAAGGAGAATGAAGAAACATTTAACAAGTTCTGCTTTGTCTCTGTCTGACTCTGACTTGTCAGTGAATGTGACGTCTGTAATGTAGTTCTCTTAGGAGAGAATGTTGAGGGGAAGGGGTATCTATTTTCTTTGTATCGCTAGTTCTCACATTGGTCCAGCTAGGATGATGATGTTGACTGGGAGCATTTTCCCTGAACCCAGAAACAAAGCCCATCCTCTTTTAGGAGGAGGGGGAAGGGAGAGTTGATGTAGTACATTATCAGAGATCTCACCAAGGTTAACTAATTACCATCAGTAATGCTGTTTTACCCTTTTTGTCCATGATTATGTCAAAGATAGCGTTTGAGTTTTTTAAAAAAGACGGGGCTATGTCTTGTTATTAGGCTTTTTAGTATTCAGAACATACATAGTACCTCTGCAGAAAGATATCAGAGTCTTAAGTTAAACCTTACTTTAAAGCACATGTACCAAGAAGAACAGACCTCTTTCTCTCTTTTTTTAATGGAACTACTTAAGGTTGAATTAAGTAAATCAGTTGCTAGTCTAAAATTTGACTTTCTGGTTCTTGAACTAAATACTTGGAAGTACTTCTTCTGTTCAAATATTCTATTTTAAATTACCCTTTGGTAAAAATACTACAGATATGAAGAAGCACCAAGTGTGTCACAATCAGATTGGTTGAGAAATGCAGTAGAAGTAGTGAAGGAATGAGAATTCCAGCCATTTTTCTCCCTATTTGCATGTAAAATGAACAATAAATGTTAAGCCCTTTTATCCAATGTTACATTTAAGTGCTTTTCAAAGTAAATGCAAAACGATTGTTAAAATGCCAGTTTTAATCTGTATATTTTTTTCCAGTTACATATGTTTGGCTCTTAATGTGCTATAGTTTTGATTCCCTGTGTTACCCTTAAAACATAATTATACTTTGAGATTTAAATTAGCAATTTAAGTTGCTTAAATGTACTTTCATGCTATATCTTCTGCAATTGTGCTATCATCCACTCAGTTATACTTTATTAGTAGGCTATAAAATTTCAAATTATTAAGATGTTAGTATTTCCATCTTTTCTGCCAGGAATAGTTGTCTCCATAAGTACCCTTTCTTTCCTGGTTGGTGGAACATTCAAAACTGACCAGGGGTAGGGGGAAAAAAAGTGCTGCCTGATGTTATAGATAAGTACTAGTCCAGGAGTTAATAGATCTGACCTCTGGTTTTGAGTCTGCCACATAATAGTGAGTGACCTTGAGCAACTAATTTAAAGTTACTGGGCCTCAGGGTTTTGTTTGAATTGTGGTGAAATACACATAACAATTTACCATCTTAACCATTTTTAAGTATACAGTTCAGTGGCATTAAGCTCGTTCACATTGTTATACAGCCATCATCACCATCTATCTCCAGAACTCTTGCAAAACTGAAACTCTGTACCTATTAAATAATAACTCCTCTTCTCCCTCTCCCTCCAGCCCCTGACAGCCACCATTCTACTTCCTGTCTCTGAATTTGACTATCTGGGTACCTCATATAAGTGGTATCACACAGTTTTTGTCCTTTTGTGACTGGCTTTTATATCAGTTCATGTTAAAGGTTCATCCAAGTTGTAACATGGCTGAGAATTTTCCAACTTTACAAGGCTGAATAATCCATTGTATGTATATCCCACAGTTTTAAAATCATTTATCTATCAATGTACACTTCGATTGCTTCTACCTTTTGGTATTATGAATAATGCTGTTATGAAAATGGGTATACAAATATCTCTTTGAAACTCTGCTTTTAGTGCTTTTGGGTATATACCTAGAAATGGGATTGCTGGACCATATGGCAATTCTATTTTTAATTTTTTAAGGAAATGCCATACTGGTTTCCATAGTGGCTGTACCATTTTACCCTCCCACCAATGTGCAAGGGTTCCAGTTTCTCCACATCTTGCACAGACTTGTTATTTCCTGTTTTTTTGACAGTAGCCATCCTAATGAGTGTGAGGTAGTATCTCATTATGGTTTTGATTTGTAGTTCCCTAATGATGAATGATATCGAGCATCTTTACCTGTGCTTTTAGGTCCTTCAGTTTGTTCACGTCCTTTGCCCATTTTTCCCTCCAGCTTGAATACTTTTATATAACTGAGGGAAAATAAGCCACATATTTTGAAGATGAATCCGTTGAGAAGATAACAGTAAATTTTTAAAAGGAGATTTCTGTAGTCAGTTGACTATTCCATTCACATTAAAACTCTCAAAATTGAAAAGGGTTTTTGTTTTTGTTTTAATGTACAAAGAGCTAGCATTGTTTCTGTGGTAAGGTAGATGTCCTGGATGACCCATTCAAGAAGTTGGCTTAGTCCAACTTAATGAAGCCCATCTCCTTCGTGTACTGTTGGAAACACTGGTGGTACACATTGAGGCTGTACTTTTGGATCGTACTGTGCAGTTTTGAGCAGATGCAGCAAGAGCAAGAACCCTGGCCTGATTTTCTTGGATGGTTCCATTAGAGCTGCTGGTGACCCATCTTGCTTTCTCATATGCAGCGAGGCAAAAGGCCCTTCGCCCATTTTCAAATCAGGTTATTAGTTTTATTTTGTAGGAGTTCTTTATATATTTTGGATATTTGCCCATTATCAGATATTGATTTGTAAATATTTTCTCCATTCGGTGTTTACCTTTGCACTCTGTTGATTGTGTCCTTTGATGCACAAAAGTTTTAATTTTGATGTAGTCCAGTTTCTTTTTTCTTTGGTTGCCTGTGCTTTTGGAGTCAAATCCAAGAAATCACTTCCAAATCCAGTGTCATGAAGCTTTCCTTCTGTTTTCTTCTCAGAGGTTTAGTTCGTACGTTTAGATCTTTGATCCATTTTGAGTTAATTTTTGTATATGGTGTAAGGTAGGGATCCAAATTCATTCTTTTGCATGTGGATATCCAGTTTTCTCAACACCCTTTGTTGAAAAGACTTCCCTTCCCCATTGAATGCTCTTAGTATTCTTGTCAAAAATCATTTGACCATAAATGTGAGGGTTTATTTTTGAGCTCTCCATTCTATTCCGTGGTCTATATGTCTGTCTTTCTGCCAGTACCACACTATTTTGATACTGTAGTTTTGTAGTAAGTTTTGAAATCAAGAAGTGTGAGACCTCTAACTTTGTACTTCTTTTTCAAAATTATTTGGCTCTTAGTGATGCTGAGATCAATCAAAGTGTTCAAGTGGTGACAGTCTGATCCCTCCAAAGTTCCTCCCCATCAACCAACCTTTTGTCTAATGGTTTTGTTCATTGATTATTGCCTGAATCATTCCAATTAGGGATTACAAAGTGGCAATTTTTTCCCACATATATTAGCTAGAGCAGTTTTGGGCGGAGGAAACATTTATTTATCAACAATGACTTATTTTCCTGAAATTCAGTTTTACAGATAAGGCTAGATTAAATGCTTAATTCTTTACCTTTAATTGCCAGTTCTTTAGAGTAAGGGTTTGGTGCTTTATTTACTTTCAGTGAAACTAGTGAATGAAGAGGAGGATCAAATATTATATTCCCTTTTTACAGGTATCATAAACTCTTAGATTTTATATAGGAAACCTGTTTTACTGTCATTGGTAGAGTCCTCCAGCGACAGTTAGACATAGGCAATCATCAGACATTACTCTTAGCATTGAATCTAACTTCCAACAGTGCAACACAGTAAACATTTTTTAATGTCACACTGCTAAGTATTTCTGCATAAATAATTTTCTTTTTTTAAAAATAATTTTCTATTGAGCACCTATTCTGTGTCAGTCACCATCCTAGGAAAATTATTATTATTATTATTTTTTTTTTTTTGCAGTATGCTGGCCTCTCACTATTGTGGCCTCTCCCGTTGCGGAGCACAGGCTCCGGACGCGCAGGCTCAGCGGCCATGGCTCACAGGCCCAGCCGCTCCGCGGTGTGTGAGATCCTCCCGGACCGGGGCACAAACTCCTGTCCCCTGCATTGGCAGGCGGACTCTCAACCACTGCGCCACCAGGGAAGCCTGGAAATTTATTTTTAATCTCCAGTTCTTAACTCTTGTCCCCCTTTGACCTAGCGTGTTGGTTTTTTTGTTTTTTGTTTTCTTGAGTATGTAGAACATTTCTATGATCCTAAGTCTCAATTTAGGAATGGTGTATTTAGAAAGGTCTCCCTCCCGTTCTGTCCCCTTCAGATAGTGCCTTCCTCCTCCTATGAGTGCTCATTTTTATTTATTCATTTATAGATTATCCATTCAGTGTTGCATTTTGTTTTGTTTTGCAGACACCAGCAAATGTATATAAATGTGTCCTTTTTCTTACAAAGAAGTGTCATAACTATAGATATTGATCTGCATCTTACTTTTTTTCACTTCATAATTATATTCTAGAGATCACTGTAGAAATATTCATTCGTTTTTATGGCTGTGGCGTATCCCCTCAGGTAGATATGTCTTCATTTTTCTAGCTTAGTCCCCACTGATGGACATTTGAGTTATTTTAAACTTCTTCCAATATAAAATTAAAAAATCCTTTGGAGAGGAGCTTCCCTGGTGGCGCAGTGGTTGAGAGTCCGCCTGCCGTTGCAGGGGACGCGGGTTCATGCCCCTGTCCGGGAAGATCCCACATGCTGCGGGGCGGCTGGGCCCATGAGCCATGGCCGCTGAGCCTGCACGCCCGGAGCCTGTGCTCCGCAACAGGAGAGGCCACAACAGTGAGAGGCCCGCATACTGCAAAAAAAAAAAAAAAAAAAAATTCCTTTGGAGATGTAATGTTGGCACACATTATTGTTTTACATGCCTTGAAACAATAACTATAGATTGGATTGATTAAAAAAATTTTCTTGCTTTTACATATAATGTAATATTATTAATTTTCCTCCTCCAGCTTCTTCCCCATTTCTCTGCTCTCTTTCAGAAGTCCTTCAAACATTTAGTATCAGTAATGGCTATCTCCACCTCCTGTTTCCTAGTCTCACGAATTTTTTCCATTCAGGCTTCTGTCCCTACCATTCCACTAAAACTGCTGCTCTTTTCAAAATCACCAGTGACCTGCATGATACTACATCCAGTGCCTTGTTCTCAGTTTTCAACTAACTTGATTTATTAGCTGGATTGGACCCGCTTAATAACTCTGTTTTCCTTGAAACACTTTTGTCATTAGACTTCTAGAATACTATATACTCCTGGTTTTTCTTTATTCTTGGGGCTGCTCCTTCTCTTTCTTTTTTTGACCTCCTTATCATTGAATTCACTCCTTTTCCTTATATTATCAGCTGGTGGGGAGGGCAGTTGTACAGGAAGGGAAGACTGGTAGGAAGGGGTGGAGTCTCTGCTTCTAGGAGTTGAGGCTGGGAGGGGGAAGGGAGGAAGGCGTCTGGGTTCAGAGATCACCTGAAACAAGCCTGTAGTCTGACAAAACCAGATAGACATACGTGGTGAGGGAAGACACTCCAGGTGACCTGTGGGATGCTGTGCAGTAAGAGGGAGGAGGGAAGCAGCTTCTGTAAGGTTGGGTTCCTGCTGAAGGATTCTGAGGAGGCTCTAGGGAAGTGGGATCAATTTTGGATTGGCTGCTGTTTCTGAGGCAGGACTAGAAGTGAGGATTAGTTAGGGCTTGGGTGCTATCGTGGGTGGCAGTTGGGTATCCTTAGTAATAGATGGCTGTAACAAAGCTGGTCTGGGGGCGTCGTTGGTAAGAAAGCAGTAGCCACTCAGAGAGGGTCATTATAGCATTTTACAGCTGCTGTATGACCTTGGGGGAAATAGTGTTTCCTATATTCTTTGTACCTGCCTTTATCTCTGTCTGTCCTCCCAGCCCGATTAATGGCAATTTGGGTTTTTTTCCCCATTCTGAGCTGATTTCATCTTTTGTCTCAGACATGTTTTCACTCTTTGTTTCATGGCACTGATCTTACTGGGTTTGGGAAGTAGGGATCCTTATTTCCTCAGACCTGAAGTAAATAACTAAGTGATTCAATGATCGCGATTACCTGCCCTCCCACCCCCGCCACACATACAAGTTAAGGCAAAAGCTCATGTTTTGTTTTTTTTTGTAATTTTTATTTTTGTCTGCATTGGGTCTTCATTGCGGTGCGGGTGCTTCTCTTGTTGCAGAGCGCGGGCTCTCACTGCGCGGGCTCAGTAGTTGTGACTCGCGGGCTCTAGAGCACAGGCTCAGTAGTTGTGGTGCAAGGGCTTAGTTGCTCCGCGGCGTGTGGGATCTTCCTGGACCAGGGATTGAACCCATGACCCCTGCATTGGCAGGCAGATTCTTAACCACTGTGCCACCAGGGAAGTCCCTCATGATTATTAAATAGGGCATGATTTGAAAAAATTGTGAAGAGGAATAGTCTCTTTTTTGTTGCCATTTCTGCTTTTCTTTCTGAGCCCCTCTTCCTATTCTGGGCACTGGGGACTCCTTACTGTCTTGTCTTATCCAGGCTTCCAGTGCTCTTTCCTGGGCTTCTCTTTATCTTCTCCCCTTTGTGAACTTGTGCCCGTTGGTTGATCTGATAATGGAGTTAATGTAGCTTACTATGTTCCTTTAGGGGGCATTTGCATTTTAAAATGAAATTCCTGAGAATAATATGAAACTAAGGAATAAGTCTTTAATGCACACTGTGGCAAGATGGGGTGGGGAGTGAGAATGGGTAGGGAAGCAGAGCTGAGTAGAGACAGCCCTTCAACAGTCACTCTGCAGTAGAAGGGGCCTGGGCCCCAGAAAACAGGAGTTGTCCTCTGAGGAGCTAATGAACTGGAGTCTGGCTGTCCCATCTTCCCCCGTAGATGCTGAGGTAGGTGTTGTGTTCATAGAGAGTGAAAGTATCTGAGTGCCTGGGCAGGTGTCATGAGAGCCAGGCATGTGTTGAGTAAACAGTGTAGAAAAACAGACTGGAAGTTGAGACTGGAAAGAGGCAGACACAAAAAAGATACTCATAATGTTGACCTTTGCGCTACTTACTGTCAGGGCATGTTTCAGGCCACTAGTTTACCAGTGCTCAGACTCTCTCCTTTCAAGCCTCTCTCACCAAAGCCAAGCAGCACATATCCAGCCTTCCTACTCTAGAAATGAAATGTGAGCCCGTAGCTTGTAGCCCAGCAGCTGACTAGAGCCTGTTTACCTCTACAGACCCAAGTTGTTTCTTAATTCTCAGGGGAAATGTGGGGTTCCTGTTGTGCTATGAAGATGAGTTGAGCTTTAGGAAGGATTTGAATTTGCAACCTCCAAATCTAGAAGTGGCCTCCCCGGTTATCTTGTAGGTACATGCAGGCTAAAGCTAGCCTGTGTCTCCTGGTGCTCTTACAGCTCTTAGGGACGAGCCCAAGGTAGTTGCTCTAGAGATCAGAAAGAAGCCTGTAAGATTTCAGTCCTAACCACAGTTGGAATTACTTTGAGGTGTCCTTGTAAACTGGATTTTTGAAGGTGGTGCTTTACCGACTCCCCTACCTTTCCCCTTCGGAAACCCAGACCAAGTGGAACCTATTAATGTGGCAGTTTATTGCTTGCTTTTTGTGGCTTCCATTTGCATATTCTGTGCGCCAGAGGCAGGCTCTGGAACTAGTCAGGCAGCTTCAGCCGAACATCCATGTCAAGATGGTTCATTTGTGCAGTCATTGCTGTTCCCCCTGTTTGAAGACTGTTAATGTCCTTATGGCACTGCTGAGAAGGGGTTGCACTGGAAGGGCAAGATCTCCCTGCAGATGGGAATGACTTGTGTGTCCAGTTGATGATGTGGTCTTTTTGAGGCCTCTGAAGAATTGAGTGCGTGACAGCCCCTCCTGCCTGCCCTGCTACAACCTTGTTCTACCCCCTGCTAGATCAAAGCACTCTCCTTTATAGTCACTTCACTACAGAGAGAATTGTTTGTGTTGGCTGTGTTACAACTTTAACTCTTAGTGTTTGAAAGTACACTTTTTTAATGCTATACTAATTTCTTTTAGTAAACTTTACTTTGGAACAATTTTAGATTTACAGTAAAGTTTCAGAGGTGATACAGAGTTCCCATATACCCAGTTTCCCCCATTGTTAGCATCTTACATAATCATGGCACACTTGCTAGAATGAAGACATCAGCATTTGTACATTACTATGAACTCAACTGCAAACTTTATTTAGATTTCATCAGTTTTTCCACTCAGGAATCTTCTGTTCCAGAAACCAGTCTAGGGTCCCATATTGTACTTAGTTGTCATGTCTCCCAGTCTCCTCTGGTCTGTGACAATTTCTCAGTCTTTTCTGTGTTTTTCACGAACCCTGATAGTTTTGAGGAATACTGGCAAGTATCCTTTATATAAAGTATCCTTTATAACAGCGGACCTCAACCTTTTGGGCACCAGAGACCAGTTTTGTGGAAGACAATTTTTCCGCGGATGGGGGTGGCTGTGGTTTGGGGATGACTCAAGCACATTACATTTACTGTGCAGTTTATTTCTGTTATTAATACATTGTAATATGTAATGATATAATTATACACCTCACCATAATGCAGAATCAGTGGGAGCCCTGAGCTCGTTTTCACTTGCCACTCACTGATGGAGTTTTGATATGAGTCTGCAAGCAGTTGATTTATTATGGTCTCTGTGCAGTCAGACCCCTCTGCTAATGATAGTCTGTATCTGCAGCCGCTCCCCAGCACTAGCATCACCGCCTCAGCTCCACCTCAGATCATCAGGCATTAGATTCTCATAAGGAGCGCACAACCTCGATCCCTCGCATGCGCAGTTCACAGTAGGGTTCGCGCCCCTCCGAGAATCTAATGCCACCGCTGACCTGACAGGAGACGGAGCTCAGGCGGTAATGCGAGCGATGGGGAGCGGCTGTAAACACAGATGAAGCTTTGGTTGCTCACCTGCCATTCACCTCCTGCTGTGCAGCCCAGTTCCTAATAGGCCATGGACAAGTACCAGTCTGTGGCCTGGGGGTTGGGGACCCCTGCTTTATAATGTCCCCCAGTCTGAGCTTATCTGATGTTTTCCACATGGTTAGACTGATGTTATGGGTTTGGGGAAGAATGCTGTGAAGGTGAAGTGGCCTGTGGGGGTGGAGGGTACTTGATATTTGCATAACATCACTGGTGATATTAACCTTGGTCACTAGGTTGAGTAGTTTGCCAGTTTCTCCACTGTAAAGTTACACCTTTTCTCTTTCCCTACTCTATCACTAAGATAGAGTGGGTTGGAGGGTGTGTAGAATTTTGTTATTTTTAAAAATATTTATGCCCTGCCGGGTCTTGCAACATGCGAGCTTTTTTTCGTTGCAGCATGCAAACTCTTAGTCTCGGCATGCATGTGGGATCTAGTTGCCCGACCAGGGATTGAACCCGGGCCCCCTGCATTGGGAGCGCAGAGTGTTACCCACTGAACCACCAGGGAAGTCCCTGGGGGGTGTATAGAATTAAGCTCCACCTCTTGGGAGGGAGAGTATCTTTATATATTATTTGGAATTCTTTGTAAGGAAGTTTGTCACTTCTCCTTCATTTATTTATATAACTATGGACTCATAGTTAATAAATATACTCATGTATATTTATTTTATAGTTGGAGTTACAGTCCAGTGCTACATTATTTATTTTGTTGCCCAGATTGTTCCAGCTCCAGAGGGAGCTCTTTAAGGTGGCTCCTGTATCCCTGTAACCTGCCCCTATCCTTTTGTGTTTTGACCACTTCCTTACTTTCTGGTACAACAAGATGTTCCAGGCTTTTCTTATATTTTCCATGCCCCAGCCCTAGAATCAGCCATTTCTCCAAGAAGCCCTTGTTCTTTTTATTGGAGAGTAGTATTTAGAAACTTCTGAGCACTAGGTATGTTCATTGCTAGCGGGGTATCATTACTTCTAGGCCATCTTACCAGATAGGGCTAGATAGTATATGTATACATACTAACCTTTGTATACAGACATATCTATAATTGTTTCTATGTTTCGTTTATATTGATGTCTCTGGCTTTAATCCAGTACCACAGGGTTTATTTTAGAATTCCGTCTTTGCTTGCTTTCCTGTAATATCCTTCTTTGATAATGAAAAACCTTGCTCCCACCATCCATTTACTTATTTGTTCAGCCCAGTATACCTGTACCCTTACTGTACATATATTGTAACCTGTATTCCCACAAGAAACAAATTTACCAGTTCTAATATTGTACTGTTTTTAACAATTCTATTTTAGTGGACAAATCATAGGTACTTGTTTACATTTATTATGATGTGATTTGACCCATGATGCTAGCTTTTAGATATATGCAAATGTTTTTAATATTCTTACCATAATCTGAGATGTCTTTGTGTGTCAGCATGATTGATTAAGATTATGGACTTGGGCTCAAAGTAAAATATTTTCCTTTTATTCTACACTTCTCATAGTCTAAACTTAAGAAATAAAAGGTTATGTTCTCTCTTCAGTAATTTATTACACATTTCTACAAAAGGAAATGTATACTTATGATTAATAAGGTTTGTACTTATTATTAAAGGTTTTATCATATGTAAAAAGGACAAGTTGAATAAAATAATATTTACAGTACCTTCTAGCTCCAAAGTTCTGTCTCAGGTGCTTTTTAAAAATTACTTTGGGGCTTCCCTGGTGGCGCAGTGGTTGAGAGTCCGCCTGCCGATGCAGGGGACACGGGTTCGTGCCCCGGTCTGGGAGGATCCCACATGCCGCGGAGCGGCTGGGCCCGTGAGCCATGGCCGCTGAGCCTGCGCGTCCGGAGCCTGTGCTCCGCAACGGGAGAGGCCACAACGGGGATAGGCCTGCGTACCGCACAAAAAAAAAAAAAAAAAAAAAATTACTTTAAGGCAAGACATTCTAAAATTGGTTTCTCCGTTGGCTTACTAAGCCCTGACTGTGTAGGCTTGGCACTTGGTTTTACTTTCTTGGCTACTTTTCTAGGACACCATTCTTGTTTCATATGTCTGTCAGTAAAGATACTAAAATGGGACTGACTTAACTATAGGTTTCGTTCCCTGGGCACTTGGCTTCCCAAATTCCTGTTGGGAAGAAACAAGTATGGGTTTAAAAAGCTATACTAAGAGCTGGAAGTTCTTGGTCATCATCATGGCCAACTTCTAACTTGAAGTCTGATCTTAGGCCCATCACTTCAACCTCCAGACCTCAGATCCTTCATCTAGAAAGTGAAGCAGTTCCATTAGATGCCCCCTAAGATTCCTTACAGCTGTGATTTTATCATCAGCAATAGTGAAATAAATATCTGGCTGGCAGTTTTAATCTTAGTAATTAAGGTGTTCTGACAAGAATTGGAAATGGTCAACCTCTGAAATAAGCTTATTGGGCTCATCTTCATCCTTTTTATTGTTTGATTAAAAGAAACCCTCACACACTATGTGTGGGATGAACACGTTCCGAAATGTGAGGTCTATAGGTAGTACCTGGAGAGCTCAGAGAGTACCATGTAGAAGGCATGGTGTACTGTTCATAATGACCCATCACAATAGTAACTTTGGAGGATCAGAACTGGAATTTAATTATTGGTGTTTATAAATCAGTGACTTCTTAAGTGACATTCCTTTTACAGCTACTATGTAGAATCTGTGAACAGTACAGAAAAATAGCCAAGGTGAAGAGAGTGTGGTGGCTTTAAGTATGATAAGGCCCAGTGAGTTGTGTTAAAGAAGCTTTAGTTCTCAAAGCCAGGGGGGAAAATGTCATTAGTCTCGTACTGCTAACAGCCTTCAGAACAGTCTGTCCTTTCTCATAAGCATTTAGTTTCCTGAGCTAAGAGAACAAAGACTATTACCTGTAGCTGAGTATGCTAAACATACCATGTACTTACAAAAGGATTTTGGAAAACAGATGGGTGGAAGACAAAAGTAGGAATTAATGTACTGTAAGACAAGGCGTATCCGCCTGGAAGAAATGAATAGTAGAGTGAAGGAATGTTGCCTTTGGTTAGAAAGTCTAGAATAAGAGAGCACAGAATGAGTCTCCCTCAGGCTGCCTGCCATTGAATTGTTTTTTAAGGCCCATATCATATTGGTTTATGAGATTGAGCAAGTCTTCAATAAAAGTCATCTGACCCACCATTACTGGCACTGTTACAGATTTCTAAGTGAAAAGGTACTCTGCCTGTCTTTGTTTACAGTGTTAAATCAGCAGGTTGGACTTTCTTTTTTTTCTAATAAATTTTTTTATTTTTATTTTTATTTATTTTTGGCTGCGTTGGGTCTTTGTTGCTGTGCGCGGGCTTTCTCTCGTTGTGGCAAGCGGGGACTCCTCTTTGTTGCGGCGCGCGGGCTTCTCACTGCGGTGGCTTCTCTTGTTGTGGAGCGTGGGCTCTAGATGCGCAGGCTTCAGTAGTTGTGGCTTACAGGCTCTAGAGCGCAGGCTCAGTAGTTGTGGCGCACAGGGTTAGTTGCTCCATGGCGTGTAGTATCTTCCTGGACCAGGGCTTGAACCTATGTCCCCTGCCTTGGCAGGCGGATTCTTAACCACTGTGCCACCAGGGAAGCCCAGGTTGAACTTTTATGATACTAGTTTACGTAAAGATTCACATTTGCTTTAATGGTAAGTGTGTCTGGGATGTATGCCTATTCCTGTGATCCATACTAGTGTTGCTAGTGGCTTTCTTCCTCTTCACAGGAGGTAAAAAGAGTTGCTCATTATAGAAGTGAACAGTAGATGTCACTGCATCTCTACTTACTAAGGTTTTGGCTCATAGCTGTTTGGATACAACCAAGTTCTTAATACAGCTTCCAAATCACTAACCTTAAATCGAGTATTTATGGCTCTCTGACACTTAAGATCCCCTTCCTCAGCTGTAGAACCCAGATTGAAAATTGAGAACAAACACAGCCCAAGAGTTTTCCTTAGTTTCCTTCAATTTCCTTTTTAGTGTATTTGTTCTAGGCTTATATATTATACAGTAGTCCACCACTTATCTGTGGGGCATATGCTCCGAGACCCCTAGTACGGATGTTGAAACCACAGACAGTACTGAGCTCCATATATACTGTGTTTTTTCCTGTACATACCTACCTATGATAAAGCCTAATTTACCGATTAGGCACAGTAAGAGATTAACAACAATAAAAATTCAGTTGAACAGTTATAACAACATACTGTAATCAAAGTTATGTGAATGTGGTCTCTCTCAAAATATCTTATTGTCCAAATTTAATGCCTTTTCCATCTTAACTAAGCACTTATCATTCACTGTGGCTCTCACTTTTGCAGTGCCCGATTGTGATTGTCAGTCTGATAACTTAGATGGCTACTAAGTGACTAACGAGCAGATAGCGTATATAGCGTGGATATGATGGACAAAGGGATGATTCATATCCAGATAGGATGGAGCAGGACAGTGAGAGATTTCATCACACTACTCAGAACAGTGCGCAATGTAAAACTTATGAATTGTTTACTTCTGGCACTTTCCATTTAATATTTTTGGACCACCATTGACGTGGGTAATTGAAACCATGAAAAGTGAATCATGGGTAAAGGAGACTACTGTATTTCCAGGTAGCTAACTGATGAAGTTTTATCTGCCTCTTCCTGTCAACCTTATACCACTTGTTTAGGAGCCTGAACAATTTTTCATATTTGTTTTCAACAAGGTTCACACTTAAAAGCTTCTTGGCCTTTCTATAGCTTGCTTTTTGAAAACCTTCCATCAGGAAAGTAGATGCCACTGTTCTCTGAATTGAGGTGCTGAACATCAAATTGAAGTGCCGCTTACTTTATTCATTTCTTTTTGAACCCATGGCTTTGACAGTTGAGGAAATAACTGAATTATGACCAAAAGTCTGACGGTGCATCTTTTAAAACAAATCTCTTATGGTTTCAATGTAGATGGTAGGGTTTCCCTATCTGACAGAAAGGCAAAGTTGGTATTAAATTGGATTATTTTATCAATAGAAAGTCTCAGGCATACTAAATTTTGCTATCTTTTGAACACATAGATGGTGAAAATAGCCAGGGTGATATCTGTTCTAATATGTCAGGATTAGTGCTGGCTTACAACTGTGTCCTGGTGTAATTAATAACTCCCCCTTTTACTCTCAGTTGTCCTGGTTTGGGCAGGTCACTCTAAATTGCCCCAAAGTGTGTGTGTGGGGGGTGTTGATAAGTTGCAGTTTTAGTAAATATAAGCATTGTTTTTGACTCAAGAATTATGCCTGCCTGAGTTTTCTGAGTTAACCATGTACAAAATAAAGCAAAAACCGCAAAGAGCTTGTAATTCTGGAAAAATAGCTTTTGGGTTTCTATATATTGATCATTGTTCTCTGGAGTGATGATTTCCAAAATATGGTTATGCATCAAAATCAACTAGTAACCTTTTTACAGATAGTTTCATGGGTCTCACCATAGACGTCTGCTGAATTTGTACCAGAGTATGAATTTGACGTTACCAAAAATGTAGAACTGCATGCAATGCAAATGTACTGGATAACTTTGTCAGTAAGCTTCTAAACTAGCATGTAGAGAAACATTTCATCTTATGGTTTGGGTGGTGTTTGGGGTTCTCTGTGGTGGCTGCTTTGAGCCTTGAGGGTATGCCTGGCATTGACATGAATTGCCTTTTTGTTTCAGATGTCATCTGGGTCATTCTCAGTGTGGAGGTGGGTGGACTTTTAGGAGTAACGCAGCAGCTGTCATCTTTTGAAACGGAGTTCAACACACAGCCACATCGCAAGGTAGAAGGAAACTTCAACCCGTTTGCCTCTCCCCAAAAGAACCGACAATCAGATGAAAACAACTTAAAAGACCCTGGGGGTTCCGAGTTCGACTCGATCAGCAAAAACACATGGGCTCCTGCTCCTGACCAAACCGAGCAAGATGAGAATAGACTCTCACAGAACTCTGTAAATCTGTCCCCCAGCAGTCACGCAAACAACTTATCAGTAGTGACTTACAGTAAGGTAGGTGCCCTCGGAGAAGAGGAGAAGGGGTAGGTGGTGGGCCTTGGGATTTGTGATACTCCTTCATGGCAAACCTAGAAGCCTAGAATGTTCTTTAAGACTGCTTAGCTCTCCTGCCAATGCAACAGCACAAAAACCTACCCCTTCTCCCCTCCCCCCTCCCCCATCTCCATGTCCTGTGGATGTTACTCCATCCACATTTATAATTTACTGCTGTCTCTCTGCTCTGGTTTGGGTGCTGAAAGAACAGAGTTCTTTACCTTTAGCTTAAAAAAAAAAGAAAGTCAAAATATCACCAGCCATTTTTCCAGTGTAAATGCATATACCAAGTGTAGAGCAACAGCACACCTTTGGAATTTGTTCCTACTGTGTTTTATTGGTTTTGGGTGGGGTGTTTTTCCTGAGGAAATAGACCCAAAAAAAAGCTCAATTATTTATCCTAATGTTGTATCCTATCCAAATGTTGTTGGGCTTCCAGTTTATTTACCTAGTTTGCATGTCTTCTTGTTGATGTCTTTCCAGTCTCTTATGGCCCATCTACCTCCTCACCTACAACCCAGAGTGGCCCAAGTGATATTTTGACTTTTCATGTGTGAGGAATAAGTGAGAGAATTGTTTGTTAAGTTAATCATGATTTTAAATATTCTGATTGTTCTAAGACAGTCTTCTAGGTGTTTGATTTCTTGATCTGTTTCGCTATGCTTGATGATTAAACAGCACGCACCTTCCATACTCCGCCGAGTTGACTATGGTTCCTGGTTGTTGGTTTTGGTAGGTTGAATAAAGCCCTGATGCTAAGTGCTAACTGTTGTAGGTGATTTGTGTGGCAGGGCCTGTGAACATTCCTGTTCGTTCTTGTCTGATTAATAATGTGGTGTATTAGGCCCAGCCTCCCACCTATATAATCGTATAACTGTTAAGTCTTTCCTTGCTTTGTGTTGGCATTCACCCTCAAATTTTTAAAAATAATGTTTATTTGAGGGACAACTCACTCTGTTGTAAGAATGGCATTTTTCTGACCAGTGCCTTTATATGTGGTCTAGATCCAGAGGCAAATTAAGAAAAGAAACTTGGTGATATGAATTCTCTTTCTCCACAGGGACCAGTAAGAGGGACTTCATTCAACAGTAGTGCAACAGGATTGATTTATTGGTTGGATGGTCATTATAAAGGATTGTGTGGAATCATGTTAGTCATACAGGATATGAGAGAATTAAATTGGCAAGGCAATAAATGGCTTATATTTGAGGAAAGACTTCACATCTTAATACTCTAACAAAAGATTTTCCACTAAGTTCCTATTGCTCCAGATTTCTCTTCCTTAAATTTAACCCTCCAGGGTATGACTGTTCTGGGTGGTATAGGCCCTAGGCTAAGCATGCCCTGTTAGAAGGAGAACTTTAGGGCAGTTGAGTGTAATGGGAAGATGAGAGTTGGAGGAGGCAAAGCCAGTTGCTCCAGTGCTTTCTGTAATGGAAGCCTCTTCACCCGACTGTAAACTCCCTGGCTTAGCTATCACTGTAGTCTTAGGAGAGGGCTGGTGTTCCTGGCCAGTGCACTGCACTCGTTTTCCTGAGTTGTGAGCCTGTTAGTTGTTTTTCACTCCTTTAGGGCTTTAGGGACTGATACCTTTTAAGTCTGTCATTGCCCTGGCCCAGGGTGGGGTGGGGGTTGTCTGAATGGATTACCTACCAGCCTTAATTGAGGTCCTGCCATGCTGCTCTTTTTTGGAAGGGCTGGGCTATGGTGAGGCTATTGAGATATTTCTTGAGGTTGATGAACTCATGGTATGTTATGTAATTTTTTTCATGAACTCTGTAGAATCATTTAGAAATAGCATTTTCAAGAACCACAGAGAAAAGGTTCTCATTGGAGACGATATACAAGACTGTTGCCTATAATGCATTGAGAATATGGCACTTGGACCCCAAAGAGAAATCGGAGCCTCCTTTTCTTCTTAAGTTAAGCAGTCCTCTTAAAGCAAGTCCTCTGAAAGCATTTCTGGCTAAAGTTGAGTCAGCTCCACCTCTTAGGGCTCCTTAGAAATGGGGTAGGGTATAGTTATCAGTAAGTTATCAGTAAGTATTAACACATTAACACATTTCTGCACTGATGTACAGAGCAGTGTAGATTATTGAGTAAGGGAACTTGAAGAATAAAAGAAGTTATCCCTACCAACCAGCAGCTCACAGTACAGTAGGGGAGATGAAACACACATACAATTCAGTCAAGGTGAAGTATGAATTTGGTCAGTAGAGCACAGCACAGTCAAAATGTATAATTTGTGTGCATGGCTGGGGGTTAGAGTTACGGAAGGCAGAGATGAAGTAGAGGTGGAGTTGATGGAAAGGGCTTTTCAAAGAATGGACAGATTTGGAAAGACAGGAAGGATGATGGTAGGAGAACAGTTGAAGTGCTGAGGGCAGAATACTGAGTAAGGGATGTGTGGTCAGGAGATACGGGTGATGGACAGTGGGAGATACATTCAGTTGGTTGCAGTGTGTTCCTTTGGATGAAGTAATTTGATGAAAAAATTTGGGTGAAATAATTACAAATGGCTTCGAAAAGAATTGGAACTATACTTAAATGAATACCTTAAGGCAGAGATAATTCATGATTCTAAGCATTTGTGTTTGGCTTGAGAATATAGATTTATTTATTTTTAAAGGCAAGAATACTTGAGGTTCTGAAGGGCTATAAGTGGCAAGATCAGGTATATACTAGAGTTATTTTTTAACCGTTCCTATGTGCCAGGTAAGTGCCAAGTACTTTACATGTATCATCTTCATATTTTGGTAAGAAAATAAAAGCTCCGAGGGGCTAAGTAACTTACCTCAGTATCACACAGCTAGCAAGAGGCAGAGCTGGGATTCACATCCAGGCACCACGTTACTAAAGGTATTAGTAGGTGAACCTGGGCTTTCCTTAGATCTTCCTGTTGGGATGGAGGCTGTGTTGAGCGAAAGCAGTAACTGAGTTGATGAGCAGTGTCATCAAGATGTGAAAGAAGCAGAGTTAAAATAAGATAAGTGGCTCTAATGTAAACTGAGGATTGCCTGTGGCGTCTTTTTTTTTTTTTTTGAAGAGTTCCCCTGTTTGTTGAGTCTTTAAAGTAGTGATTTCTTTTTCTGGTTGATAAAAATAAAAACTTTTTAAACTCTCAGGGTGTACCAACCATGTGGGCTTAATAATAAATAGCCCTTTTTATTTATGAGTGAGTGGAAAGGATGAGAGCCCCCTAGAGCGCTAGAGTTGGGGCAAGTGTGTTCAGTTCACACCAGGTGCCATCTTTATTGAATGGGTTGGAGGAGTACCTGATGCCCTGGTATCAGGGATCACTGAGTTGGCAATAGATTTGATTTACTCTAAAGAAATTCCCTGCCTGCCCTGAAGGCTGGGAAAGAACATGACGCTCTTGGAAGCCCATGACCACAGTTTTAGTAGGCAGATACAGTTTCCTGCTGCCTCCATAGTTACAGTTTAACTTGCTAAGGTTGGTAGGATGAAATGAAAAGATTGCTTCATGCATCTTATGTGAGGGTTGGGTGAATGCCAACATAATGGCCCATCTGTCAGTGCCAGGAGCTGGACACCCCTGGAGCCCTTCCCCAGCTACCCTTGAATAACCCATAAGCTCTCCGGACCCAGTGCTCTGTGCCACAGGCAGGGGTGGTGGTGGGGAGAATGGGGGAGCTCTGGGTGGGAACGCCTGTCCTAGCTCCATCCCACAACATCCAGAGGGCCTGGGCCTTCCCTGTGTGAGAGCTGTCAGAGGGTCAGAAAGGTGAGCAAGTATATGTTGACCTGCTCCAAGGATTCATAAATCTGACTCCATGCTTTTGTTAAAGATTGGCTGGCCTCATTGTCAGCTCAGTTGTGGCTGACCTGTCCCAGGTGAACAATCAGACCAAGTATTGGTGAAGGTTAGGTGCTGTTTTAATGAACGCTTTTTATGTGATTAGCCCAAGAGCCTCTGAGGACAGTCACAGTAGGGTAGGTGTTCACTCTGTGGACTCAAGGCTAGTCTTGCAATGAATTCTAACTGTGACTCATCTCTGGAGGCTGGGACAGCTTCTGTTTGGACAGTGGTACAGTAGCAAAAAACAATCTGTAGAGGTGTGGAAGGAGAGAATAAGTCGTATTGAAATTAGGTACTTCTTTTTCTTACTTGCCAGTAATTTTCACAATTTCTCAATGTTTTCTAAGAAGGCCTTACAGAGGAATAAGACACCAACCAAATGGTCTTATACAGGACAGCTGGGAATAAGAGTGTGATACCAGGGTGTTCTTCAGGACAACCCAAATGCTTTGCTTTCTTTCTCTGAAGAGTAATGATTTACACTGGGGGAGCTGAAAAGAATCCCAAATTCATTTATTTTGTTACTTGGACTATGCATCTTATTTTGTGTTTGCTCTTATTTTTTTTAAAAAAAACGTTTGGAGCTGGTGTTTGTCATACACTCCTCCTTTAAACTGATTACAGCCTGAGCCACTGTTATTACTTCCGCCAAGTGCTGGTTCAGAAGGAGAAACGTGTTATTATCTTTGGGAGAGGTTCCTCATGCTTGTCAAGCGTCAGCCCCTGCCGAGTGCCATCTGCCCTGCCTGCCCACGTTTGCACCTGCTTCTCCTCCTCTCTCTCTCTGACAGTCACCCTTTAGTGTGTTTTGGATCTGGAGCTAGAGAAGTTAGTCTGCTTTTATTATATCAGAAATCAGCTCTTCTAACCTGCTGCTGTCTGTGTTGACTAAGGCATGGAAGAGTTAATTTCTCTCTGTTTAGGTTTAGAAATGTAGTAGAGGTTACAGGGAGAGGTTTGGAAAAGGCAGATATTTTGCTATATGGGCCTGAGGATGTAATGGCTTATGGATCTTATTATCTACTTTGAAGTAGCCAATCAGTTTAATATAATAATAAGGGATGAGTTTAATAAGGATGGGCCCAACATCTGCTCAGTTCAGAGCGCACTGAATTTGACCCAAAAGCAGGTGGTTGGTGTCCTTAGCTGAGCTAATGGCAATAGAGGGCAGTATAACCTTCCCACTGCCATGAAACCTGAGTCTTCGTTCTCAGGTGCAGACCCTTTCCCTGAAAGGTTTAAAGATGGCTCAAAGAGAAGCTGGAAGGAAAACTCGTGTCACTTGATATTCTATCCAACTTGTGTTCTCCTCTGGCAAGGGACAGGTAGCAAATGCACATTACTCCCAGGTGGCGGCCACGGGAGTGCAGTAATCAGAGCTGTAAAGCTACCGTTCATTAAGCACTTACTATGTGCCAGGCACTGTGCTGAGGATTTTTTAAATTTAATTTTTATTGTTAAAATGATCAATGTACATAATTTAAGGAGTCAAGTAGATCTACAAAGTTTATTACAAAAAACGCTAGTCACCTCCCTGCCTCCCAGCCCCCAGTATTTGTTCCCCAGAGGCAGAGGCAGCAGTTTGACATGCATGACTTCATTTAGTCCACACAACAGGACAGGCACTGTCATTATCCCTATTTACAGCTGCTGAGACTTGAGGTTCACAGGTTTCATGACCTGCCCAAGGTCATGCAGCTAGAAAGTGGTAAAACGAGGATATGAACAAAACCAGTTGTTTTTGACTCCTGAGCCTGCTCTCTTACGATCCACTACATTGCTTCCTAGTTACAAATAGTGTTCAGGTACGTATTTTTATCAGCTGAACTGACAGCTGTGGGCTAGGGAGAGCATGCATGCTTTCTGTAGTACACTGCTACATTTCAAATGAGGATCAAGCCAATTATTGGCCAGCTATTATGTGACTTCTCTACTGCTAAACCCCTTCTCTCCACAAGCTGTTATCTATGGAAGCTACAGAAATCAGCCTTTCTCTCCAGCCTCTATGAAGGGAAAAGATTCCCTAGAACCTCCATGGTCACTTGGGTTTAGATTTTTGGTTACATTGAAATTTCCGTTAACTCACTTTTGTGACAGCAGCACCTATACCTCTTGAAGTCACCTGTCTATTCCTGATTGTGGCCAAAAGATACAGTCTCTGGAGTTTTCCGTTTTTCTGTAATGAATTTAACATCTCCCTTTGAACATACTTAGTATTTTAAAACTAGAACATACTTAGGGGCGATCTAACTCCCTTTAAAGCCAGATTTAGTTTCTGCAAAGGCCATCTGGAGAAAGAATATTTTACAGTCAGTACAAGTCCTGAGGTGGAAGTTCACCTGGTTTGTTCAAGACCAGAGTGGGTAGGAACAGGGTAGAGGGAAATGAAGTCGGGGATGAAAACCAGATCATGGAAGGATTTGTGGCCTTTGTGAAGCTTTGGGCTTTTGCACTGAGGGACAGAAGGAACCACTGAAGGATTTTGAGCAGAGGGGTGATGTGGTCTGACTTCATGCCAGAGAGTAAAAGGATCACTCTCTGGCTCTCTTGTGGAGAGTACAGGGCAAGGATAGAAGCAGGGGACCAGTAGGGAAGTTAGTGCAATCATCTAGGTAAAGAGAATGGGTGTTTTGGACCAGATTGGTAGCAGCAGAGGTAAAAGAGGTCTGTGTCTGGATCTGGTTTGTTAGCTAGCACTAACAGGATTTGCTAATGGGTTGGAAGCGGGGTGTAAGAGGGAATAAATGATGACACCAGAGTTTTTGGCCCGAGCAAATAAAAGGGTAAAATTGCCATCCACAGAGAGAAGAAAGGCTATGGTAGAGGTGGGGAGAGATCAGGAATTCATTTTGGGTACATTGGCATCCAGATGGGAGGTATCAAGTAGGCTGCTGTATATCCAGATTGGACATAGAGTTTAGGAGAGAGGGTTTGGGTGGAGATAAAAAAATTGGGAGTCATTTCATGTGGATGGTATCTAATGCTATGAGCCTGGCTGCAATGAGCCTGGCTGCAATCCACAAAGTGATGAGTCTATGTAAAGCAGGGTTTTCTCAGCCAACAGAGTAAGCCTATTGACATTTTAGGCCGGATGCGTCTTCTTTTGCTTCAGAGGGCAGTGTGGTATGGATCTTATGCATCGTAAGATGTTCAGCAGCATCCCTGGCCTTTACCCACTGGATGCCAGTAGTACCTCACTAGCCCCAAGTGTAAGAGCCAAAAACATCTCCAGACATTGCCAAATGCCCCCTGGGGCAGGAGCAAAACTTCCCTACTTGGAAACCACTGGTATAGATGGAGAAGAGGTCCAAGGACTGAGCTTAATGCTATCTGTCTAACATGTAAAACTGCTGTTACTCAAAGCACCTCTACTGCATTTATTCTTATTCTTAATTCACGACACTCTTGTAACTTTTGTAGTTAGTTATACTCTTCATTTGACAAAACAATAAGGAAGTTGTAAGTGACTTGCTCACATTCACACAGCAAATTGGGGATGGGCCATGGGCTGGAACCCAGGGAACCCAGTTGGAGCCTCGTGTTCTTCTACACCACACTATGCTGAGGCTTGCTGGCAGAAGCAAAGTTTGTTTGCTGTTCTCTGAAGGTAGTTTATACACTTAGTGTCAGGTTGTAGAGACCTTCTTGTTCATCTTCAGGAGCTACAAAAGAATTTGTGACCAAGAAGGAAGCAGTGCCCAGCAACTGAGGAACCTGCCCCTTTTCGCTGGCAAATTAGCACATTCTGTACAGAAGGGGTTTGCCAGGAAACTCTGGTTTAATGATATTAAGATGTCTCTCTTTTGAAAACCCTGAGGAACCAGCAGAGTCCTCCCAGCCTTGTTGGTGTTTGCATTGGCATGGGTCATGTGTGCATTTTAAAAATAAGCAAACACTGTGAGCCTTAGAAAATGTCTTTTGTTGTTTGTAACATTACTATCTGACTGAGAATAAAAAGTATTTCCAGGAACTCTCTCTTTTGTACCTCAACAGCTTCAAAGTAGAACGTTCAGCTCCATCTTCTTTGCTTTGGGACTCTGAGCATTGTTATAGGCTGAGCTGATGCTGGGCAGTCTTGTAGCTGAAACAGAGCTAGTGTTCCCAAGATAGCATATTTTACTTCAGTTGTAACGACGTATTCTTTTCCCTGTACTCTGAATTTAGCATTTTAATTTCTGATGAAAATTCTCAAAGTGGGACTGGTGAAATTCAAGCAGATAAGTATAATTCAAAAGTATGAGGTTACATAGCCTTATCCACCAGAGGGCAGACAGCAGAAGCAAGAAGAACCACAGTCCTGCAGCCTGTGGAACAAAAACCACATTCACAGGAATATAGACAAGATGAAAAGGCAGAGGGCTATGTACCAGATGAAGGAACAAGATAAAACCCCAGAAAAACAACTAAATGAAGTGGAGATAGGCAACCTTCCAGAAAAAGAATTCAGAGTAATGATAGTGAAGATGATCCAGAACCTCGGAAAAACAATGGAGGCAAAGAACGAGAAGATGCAAGAAATGTTTAACAAAGACCTAGAAGAATTAAAGAACAAACAGAGATGAACAATACAGTAACTGAAATGAAAACTACACTAGAAGGAATCAATAAAAAAAAAAAATGAAGACAGCCTAAGAGACCTTTGGGACAACATTAAACGCAACAACATTCGCACTATAGGGGTCCCAGAGGAGAAGAGAGAGAGAAAGGACGCAAGAAAATATTTGAAGAGATTATAGTCGAAAACGTCCCTAACGTGGGAAAGAAAATAGCCACCTAAGTCCAGGAAACTCAGCTAGTCCCATACAGGATAAACCCAAGGAGAAACACGCTGAGAAACATAGTAGTCAAATTGGCAAAATTAAAGACAAAGAAAAATTATTGAAAGCAGTAAGGGAAAAACAACAAATAACATACAAGGGACCTCCCATAAGGTTAACAGCTGATTTCTCAGCAGAAACTCTACAAGCCAGAAGGGAGTGGCATGATATACTTAAAGTGATGAAAGGGAGGAACCTACAACTAATTTCATTTCCTCTAAGATCAGGAACAAGACAAGGATGTCCACTCTTACCGCTATTATTCAACATACTTTTGGAAGTCCTAGTCTTGGCAATCAGAGAAGAAAAAGAAATAAAAGGAATACAAATTGGAAAAGAAGAAGTAAAACTGTCACTGTTTGCAGATGACATGATACTATACATAGAGAATCCTAAAGATGCCACCAGAAAACTACTAGAGCTAATCAATGAATTTGGTAAAGTAGCAGGATACAAAATCAATGCACAGAAATATCCTGCATTCCTATACACTAATGATGAAAAATCTGAAAGAGAAATTAAGGAAACACCCATTTACCAGTGCAACAAAAAGAATTAAATGCCTAGGAATAATCCTACCTAGGGAGACAGAAGACCTGTATGCAGAAAACTATAAGACCCTGATGAAAGAAATTAAAGATGTCAGAAAATCTACAAACAACAAATGCTGGAGAGGGTGTGGAGAAAAGGGAACCCTCTTGCATTGTTGGTGGGAATGTAAACTGATACAGTCACTATGGAGAACAATATGGAGGTTCCTTAAAAAAACTAAAAATAGAATTACCATATGACCCTGCAATCCCACTACTCGGCATATACCCAGAGAATTTCACAATTTAAAAAGGCACATGCACCCCAGTGTTCATTGCAGCACTATTTACAATAGCCAGGTTATGGAAGCAATCTGAACGCCCGTCGACAGACGAATGGATAAAGATGTGGCACATATATATGATGGAATATTACTCAGCCATAAAAAGGAACGAAATTGGGTCATTTGTTGAGACGTGGATGGATCTAGAGACTGTCATACAGAGTGAAGTAAGTCAGAAAGAGAAAAACAAATATTGTATATTAATGCATACATGTTGAACCTAGAAAAATGGTACAGGGGCTTCCCTGGTGGCGCAGTGGTTGAGAGCCTGCCTGCCGATGCAGGGGACACGGGTTCGTGCCCCAGTCCGGGGAGATCCCACATGCCGCTGAGCGGCTGGGCCCCTGAGCGATGGCTGCTGAGCCTGCGTGTCCGGAGCCTGTGCTCCGCAATGGGAGAGGCCACAACAGTGAGAGGCCCGCGTACCGCAAAAAAAAAAAAAAAAATGGTACAGATGAACTGGTTTGCAGGGCAGAAATTGAGACACAGATGTAGAGAACAAACGTATGGACACCAAGGCGGGAAAGCTGTGTGGGAGGGGTGATGAATTGGGTGATTAGGATTGACATGTATACAGTGATGTGTATAAAATTGATGATTAATTTTTAAAAAGTGTGAGGATTTGTGTCTGGTGTAGATGCTCAGGTTTCAGTGACTTGTTCTTTGCTAAGTGTGCTCTGATTGTATTCCAGCAGGACCAGGTGCACAATGTAAAAGGCTGCTGTACATCAGGGGAAAGTATGGGCTTCCTTAGAGCTCGACTGAAAGCGAGACCCTTTTCAAAGCTGTGGACATTCATCAAAACTACTTTAACAGGGGCTTCCCTGGAGCGCAGTGGTTGAGAGTCCGCCTGCCGATGCAGGGGACACGGGTTTGTGCCCCGGTCCGGGAAGGTCCCACATGCCGCGGAGCGGCTGGGCCCGTGAGCCATGGCCGCTGAGCCTGCGCATCCAGAGCCTGTGCTCCACAACGAGAGAGGCCACAACAGTGAGAGGCCCATGTACCACAAAAAAAAAAAAAGTACTTTAACAGAGAGAGGTTTGATATTATTTAGTCAATAAGGGAGGCCTCCTAGGTTCCTCAGCCTGTGCTAATACTTCCTTATTGTCAAAGAATTTACTGTCTGATTACTTAGATGTGACTAGCTCATAGGAAAGAATGAGACCAGTAAAGATGGAGTATATTGAGTTCCAGATGAGTTTTAAGTGCTCTTGAGTTTGGAGGAAGGAGAAAACAATGAGGTTTGGAGTAGCCAGGAAAATGATACCTTGGTGAATGATAGGTTCAAGCTGGGACTTCCCTGGCAGTCCAATGGTTAGAACTCTGCATTTCCACTGCAGGGGGCACAGGTTCGATCCCTGGTCGGGGAACTAAAATCCCACATGACATGCAGTGCGGCCAAGAGAAAAAAAAGAAAGAAAGAAATGATAGATTCAAACCGAATTGGAGGGAAAAGGAGTCACATGCAGGAAGGCCCAGAGACATTCACAGGCAGGGTGTGTTCAGGGGATACTGGCCAGTCTGATTGTGGTGAGTGAGGTGTGCTTAAAGAGGACGGGGTGAATTTTGGAGGAAGACCTTTGAAAGCCAAGCAAAGAAGAGTTCACCTTTAATGGGAGAGGAATCAGAGTGCTAGCAATGCTTTTGAGCAGGGGGGTGGCAAGATGAAACCAAATATGGCTGAAGGAAAGACAGTTTATTCTCCCTCAATCAGCCAGCCATTGGCTGGGGTGGAGGTGCGGGGAGGTGATACTGTGAATTAATTGTAAGAGAGGTGGGGGAGACAGTGGCATGTAAGGAAAGTGTACAGGAGCTTGAATGGAAATTCTGAGAGGAATTGGGACCAGAAGCCTCACCCTGTGCCTCAGGACTCCCATAGTACAGCACCAATGGCCACATGGCCGGGAACTTGGATAAGTGTTCTCTCCTTTTAGGTGTTCTCCCCAGTGAGACTCTTATCACTTCTTTCTTCCTTTCTAGGAATCTCCTCTACCCTAAGAGATGGCCATGAGAGAGCCTGCATCTCACCTGGATTCTAGCACACTTGCTATTACATGAGATCTTGGGGACTAGAATTTCAAATAGCAAATAGCCTTTTCTGAAGTTTTTAATGAAAGGGAAGTCAAACTCAACCAACATCCTTCATCTCCTTGTAGGACTTTAAATAATATCTTTTCATTCACAATTATGTTTGAGTTTTATTCTTCCTGGTGATTTTCTTGATTTGTCAGGGGGTAGGTGAAGGCTCTGGGAGTTCCCTTTGGCCATGGGGAGCTTGGGGGGATGGGAGAATGAATGACAGAGGAAGAATGGAAGGAGGATGGAGGATGTCTGGAGGGAGGATGGAAAGGTGGATGATGGAGGAAGAACAGAGGATGGATGCATGGCAAAGGATTGGATGGGTGGTTAGAGGGAGGATGGATGGATAGATGTGAAGGTCCCCAGCAGGACTGTAGAAGTTAGTTAAGAGCAACAGAAAAACTGTGTTACAGAGATAAGTATAAAAAATGCTTTTACAGGGCTTTTTAAACAGTTCACCACGCTTATAACTGAGTTACGCTTTTAAGCACAACTTTGGCACAATCAGTAGGCTGTGAACTGAGCCTGCCCCATGAGCAGCCTTCATGCATAAAAGTACGTTTATTTTCTTTTCTTTGGCTTGTTCTCATACTTGTCTTCAGCCACTGCATCTTTGAAATTTTGAGGACTGTCACTTGAAAGTGGCTTGAACACCAGTGTTAAAGCATCTGCAGAAGTTCCCATCATGATGATCTGGCCCTGATATTCCACCAGCAAGCCTTCTTGTGCGGTCAGCATCCGTCGAGGGAAGGGCGCTGCTTTGAGTGCTCCTGAGAGAAGAGTCCTCATTGCCCTGCCCATTACTCCAGTACAGACTTGATTTCTAATTAATGAGAGACAGGTGGGTTCGATCAGGGCTTGGTCAGTCTCTGGCCCTTGCCAGCCAAGCCAGCCCCATGAGCAGGGCCTCACCACACCATGTTTGCAGTACAGGATCAGGACAGAACTTAATACTAAACCCTGTATTCTTCTGTGTTTGCATTCAGTGTACATAAATGATACAAAAGGAGCACTAGGTGGGCGAAGCGCAGACTGGGACTGGCCCAGGAAATGAGAAAGGAGGAGGAGGGCCCTGGTGGTGTTATCTGATGCTGCCATCAGTATACACTTCGAGAGCATATTATTTCACAGTCATGCAGCAAACGCTCCTCTCTTTTTATTAACCAGTGTGAACCTTTTTATTTATTTAAATCAAATCACAAATAAAAGCAAAATAAGACAGGTATGTGAAAGTTTTCATGTTGTGGTGCTTTATCTAAACAGGCTTTCATATAGAAAGAGTACCCTCAAAAGCCCTCGTAAGACATTGTTGTTTCATTAGGAATTTTAGCCTTCTTTTTTTTTTTTTTCTCCTGGAAGGTTAAACAGAGATGGCTCAGCAGTGCAGAGTATTTCACAGTTCATTCATTCATTCATTTTACTGACACTTGTGTCTTACTATGTGCAAGGTACAAATAACTGGCAGAAACAGGTTTCACTGGACTTTCCTGACGGTCAGTCCAGTGGTTAAGACTGTACTTCTAATGCAGGGGGTGTGGGTTCAATCCCTGGTCAGGGAACTAGGATCCCATGTGCCACGTGCATGGTACGGCCAAAATAAGAAAAGAAAAGAAAAGAAAAAAAGAAACAGGTTCCACTGTCGTAAAAGGGCAGCTTTCTCTTCTGATAGCACTGTACTCCCTACTGCTGAACATTGATGAGTAAATGTCTAAAAATATTCTAGCTGAGGGACTTCCCTGGTGGTCCAGTGGGTAAGACTCCATGCTCCCAGTGCAGGGGGCCCGGGTTCAATCCCTGGTCAGGGAACTAGATCCCACGTGCATGCCAAAACTAAGAAATCCTCATGCTGCAACTAAAGATCCCTCATGCTGCAACTAAACATGCTGCAATGAAGATCCCGTGTGCTGCAGCTAAGACCCAGCACAGCCTAAATAAATAAATAATTTTTTTAAAAGTTCTTTAAAAAAAATACATTCTATCTGAAACAAAATAGTTTCCTGTTTTTTTAGTACTCCTTTTTGGAAAAGTTATTTTGATTTCTATATAATTTTAGGAAGAACTTTTAAGTTATTGTAGGTACCCACTCACATAAGATCAGTGATAACCAAATCACCGGCTGGGAGTGACTCTACTATTCCGCAGGGGCAACTATAAACTACTGTGAAAAACAAATCAAAAAGATAGTTTTTATTTTTAGTTTGCTTTGAGGACAGGCCCACAAGTACTGGATCTTAAATTGTCCTTTCAGGAGATTGTGATGAGTGAAACTGAGCTTGCTTGTCTTTTATAAGTGTTCTCTCTTAAAAATATTTTAGAAAATTAGCCAAATTATGACTCACAGTAGTTATTCCATTGCAGAAGTTCAGCTCAGGACCTGGCCCCACTACCGTAATCATTCAGCTGGCTTGAAGTCAAGGTCTCTTCCCAGACACCCACGAGTAGGGAGGCCCCTCTGTCTTAGCTGGCAGGTATGGAGCTCCCAGGCTTTAAGAGGGCTCGCCTGCCCTCTAGCCAAGTCAAATTTAGGTCCCAGGGCTCACAGCCATGACAGCTGTTCAGTGAAAGCTTAGGGAAGACTGAGGCAAACAGGCAACACCTCAACCCCTGTGGACCTAAAGGCTGTCTCTCCTTCGCCAGGAACACTTTCTTGTCCCCTAGCAGATGTGGGGCTACTCCCAAGAAATGTAGCCTTTGAAAAGCCATTTCTGTGCAAGTTGACCCTGGGGAGCTGCTCTTTAGACCTGGAGTCAGATAGAGGAGTTCTTTTCTTGGCTTGGTCATTTACACCCTCTATTAATATGCATAAATCCGGCCTTGCTGCTAGTCCCTATATGGTGAGAGGTGAATCCTCATAGAGAAGAGGGTGGTTTTCTGCATCAAACTGAGTTTTGTATTCATGCTGTGATGGCCTCCATTTCTGCTTGTAAGAGTTTAATTCAGGGCTTTGTGTGGTACCATCTGATGCATCCATCCCTTGATCTGTTTTCCTTATTAGTGGCACACCTGTTATAGGAGAGATATCAGGGATGCCACCAGGTTAATGAAAATGTTTGGCATTTGCTTTTCCTGTGGGTAAAAGTTGAAGAGTTGTTAGGCTCCAGAAGACAGTGAACACTATCTGTATTGCCAAACCCTACTTTTGGGCTTGGGTTGGAGACATTAGCCACCAGAACCTGTTACATGGGGTCTTGGAACTCCAGTGGAACCTGAAATGTGGATGGGCATCTCGTTTCAAATATACCTTCATCCCACTCTTAAGAAAGGCACTTCCTGCTTGGCCTCCTGCCATCGGATGCCCTGGACAAGCTGTTCTTGGAATCTCCGCCAGGCTTTTTCTCTATAACTGGTGTTGCATTGCCTGTGTTCTATGATCCACTTGTGACACCTGTAATCCTGCATGTGGGGAGTCTAGATGATAAAGTAATTCTGAGATAGAATTGGCTCCCTCTCTCTTTCTTGAAGTGATAGTAATTTATTTGGGGGAGAAGGAAAATAGAGCTTGTTCCTCAAGCCATGTTTCTGCGCCAGTTAAACATCAACAACTCCAATATGCCATTCTCTGGATGAAAGGGAATTAGATAGCATTTTTCTTTCCAAAAGGCACAGCACCTCAGTCAATAAATAGAGGATCAACATTAATTCTTAATCTAAACTAGTTAAATACTACACTGAATGGTCTAAGGGCCAGGGCATTCAGGTGGAAATCTGAAAATGCCCATGTCTGTATTGCTGTCTCTGCCAATTGCATGGGATCCATTTATCTGTAAAATGGGAATGCACGACAGCTCCTTGGCAAAGTCATGAACTCCCTTCTCCAAGCATTCCAGACAAGTCACAAGGCTAGTGCTTGCTTTATAAAGGCCTATGTGAAGAGTGTGGAGCTTTGGTCTGGAAAGCAGGTAAATTTAGGGTAAAGGGGGAAAAAATTCATAGAAAACAAATGCTGTTTGTTTTTCTGCTTTCTTTTCTCTGTGCATGTTTTCCTGCACAAAGACTTTTGAGCGTCTTATTGGTTCTAAATCGTATGGGAATCTGAGCCTTTGTTGCTCTCCTTGGATTGTTGGGATGAATGAATGTTGGTTGGGAAGTACTGAGAGCAGCTTGTGTTTTTTTTTGTTTGTTTTTTGTTTGCGATACACGTGCCTCTCACTGTTGTGGCCTCTCCCGTTGGGGAGCACAGGCTCCGGACCCGCAGGCTCAGCGGCCATGGCTCACGGGCCCAGCCGCTCCGTGGCATGTAGGATCTTCCCGGACCGGGGCACGAACCCGCGTCCCCTGCATCGGCAGGTGGACTCTCAGCCACTGCGCCACCAGGGAAGCCCAGCATCTTGTTTTAAGCTTCTTTAATTTCCATCTCTGGGGCCTGTGACCCTCCAACCAGGCCCCACAAAATGGAGTCTGAGAGCCTTTAGCTGGTCCGGCCCACACTTGTTTGAGTGGGTGGGTCTCTGACTACTGACATGGTTACAGTCTCAGCTCGCCTGCTGGAGGCATGGTTGACTTGGGGCTGGCAAACGTGACATTTTAACGACCACTGCTTTGCCTACCAGCTCTGTGCTCTTGATCAGGTTACCTCACCTCTCTGAGCTTGGAGAGCATACTTGTCTCAGTTTATCTTTGTGAGAATTAAAGAGAACATGTTCAAGTGCTCCAGCAGCACCTGGCGGCACGTAGTTGATGCTTTTTCAGTGTTGGCCTGCCTGTCTCCCACATTCAGCTCTTCAGCGATACCACCAAGCAGCTTGAGGCCTATTTCTGGTCTCTTGAGGCTTTTTATGGAGGGAGAAAAAAAAAAGACAAAAGCAATTTCAGTGCTTTCCACTGAAAAAAACTGGGAGCTTTAATCTCATGCTCCCTATTTTTGGCAGCTTTGACCTCTGGTCTAAATAAGCATGACCAAAGGGCATTTTTTTCTTAGAACACTGTTTTTCAACCTCCTGAGCTAGGTACTTTATGTCAACTCCTAGAACCTTAAATCTGGAAGTTTTAAGGAGGAATCTGAGATCCTATGAGGGGAAGGGACTTTATTCATGGTCATTTGGTGTGCTAGTGCAAAGCGGGGATCAGAACCCAGATCTCCTTCTCCCACTTCTGCGTGACCCGCAGCCCATTGCAGTGAAAACTGTGAAGGTTGTGCATCTCTAGCTGACCACTCCCAGGGAGCCCAGCCTCTTCTGGGACCTGGGAGGCTGTGACCAGATGGATGGCATGACACAGACACTTGTGTCCCCAGGCCTAAGCGGCTGTTTAAAAACTTGGTTTGGAAGGGCCAATATTCTTGTGACTTCGAAGGGTCTGGCACTCCAGGTAGTAGTCAGAGAAATACCTGTTCTCTTTCAATTATTAATTCAACAGTACTTGCCGGGTGCTTGCTCAGGGACAGGTGCCATGCTAAGTGCTAGAGAGATGGCAGCAAACAAAGTCATACTGGAAAGGGATTCTAATCATTGGCAACCCTGCAACCAAGCACTTACATTTCTTTACAAAGACAAGTGTCATTTTTAAAAGATAATCAAATTCTGACTGTCCACATCTTACCAAGCTAATGGAAAATGTCATCTCAGTCATTCTTGTGCCTCCTCACCCCAGTTGTGCCTAGATTCAGGATTCTTACTTAACGTAGCTGTCAAGCATCGGGAAACCCCTCTGGTCATTTGTTATGATTATGGCTGTGCCACCTGCTCTCCGTACCCATTTGGTCCCCTTGGTCCAAGGGCCCTCTGCTTCTGGGCCAGTTTGGGGTGTAGAACCTTTAGTGAGGCTGGTTACCAGTTACCTTTGCCCTCCCAGGTCTTGGCATTGACTGGGTCTTTTCAAGGAGCACACTCCACAGAGATGTGAAGGTGGAGGGAGGCACAAGACATCCTCCAGCAAGTTTGTGTGGCCACTTTTTGTGTTGGCACATCTTGGTGTCTCATTCTTAACATAAGGGAAAAGTGAGACTATGATGCCTTCTCCACCAGCCAAGCAGCATAGAAAACACCTTTGGGAATTTGGAGTACACCTTATCATCATGTGGCAAGGGAGAGGCAATGTGAAGAGAGCAAAGATCAGACTTGGGTTTGAATCTTGGCTCTGCCTTTTACTACCCATGTGGCTTTGAACAAGTCTCCTAATGTCTGCAGTCAGATAGGCATCAGTCAAATGAGTGTAATAATACACCTAAAGACAGTGTATGCAGACCCCCTGCTGCCATGTCTGCACTAGGTGCCCGGTGGACAGTTGCTTTTTCTGCTCCAGTGTGTGTGTTGTTGATATAAGTGCCATCAGCCAGCAGTAGCCTGCACCTGAGGTTAAGGGTGCAGAAAGTGGTGTCCAAGGATCTTTAGCAGAGGTTAAGATGTTGTCAAGAAGGAGGGCAGGCTTTGTGACCTGGGTGGAGGAAAGTTGGCACCAGTTGATCTAGAATTTGAAAGATGAAGAATCTCTCCACCAGCCTCCCCTCTCTTGGATGGTGTGTTTGCAGGAGAACACTTAGCAAAAACTTGAAATGTGCTGATATGTGGCCTCCTGAAGATTTGCATGGCAAGGACAACCCTCAAGCCTTGTTTGTGCCTTGGAGCTTCCTTCGGGCTCACTGGGAACCGTAGATTCTTTTACTTGGTTTGGTTGTCACATTGTACCTGCTGTGTCTGCCATCACTGACTGTGTTCACTCTCTTCCAGGGGCTCCACGGGCCTTACCCCTTCGGCCAGTCTTAAACGGGTGTCAGCAAGAAGAAAAATTAACAAAAGACAGAAGGCTTGACTCTGGGGGGGAGGGCAAGGGGTTCCTCTGGATTGCAGACCACATCGCACGGACCCCTGGCTCTGACCCCCATCCTGGAAGAAGAGGAAGAATCAGAAAGACTAGTTTTGAGTAAACTCAGTGTGCGTGTGTGAATGCCGAGTCGCAGGAGTGGTGTTGAGGCTACCAAGAAGAAATCCATGCAGCCAGTTTGGGTTTTGTTTATTAGGTGTCAGTCTAACAAGTCATTAGGTTGCTCGGGAAGGAAAAAAATGTTTAAAATGGGGGAAAAAAGCCATCTTTTTAAACAAAAATTATTTTGCCTACAGACAGGTTGTAGTTTTGAGCACATGTTAATTTTTTCCCCTTTCCCCACTATTTTTGTTTTTTTTTAGATAAGGGATAACATGCTGTTTATAGAATGCTTGCTCTGGAAGCAATTCAGGTTCAAAACTGGCATGGCCTGCTTGGGGACTCTGCGGGTCAGTGCTATAGGAGGACACCTGCCGTGCCACCTGACTCCATGAGTCTCCAACCCCATTTGCTTTTAATGGTATCAGCCCATGAGTTATCACGCTTTTCCTCTTCTTTTCTCTTTAATCTTCTGTTGATTTACACCTTTGACATTTGTATTTGTCAGCCCTGTGGCTTGTTACCGTCAGAACCTCTCTGAAGACCAAACTTCCCTGTGTGGCCAGCAGAGGAAGCCTTGAGGACAGATCTCGGGTGACGTGGGAGTTTGTGAGGCTGAGAGGTGTCCTCCTGCACACACTTGTAACAATTCGAATTGCTTTCCTTCCATGTTTCTCTTGGCGGAGAGAAATGCCATCACGCTTACTGCTCTCTTGGATTCTTGGTACACAGCGGCTCCACATTCACTCTGGGAACGCTGCCTCTGTGCTGCGTATGTGTGTGTGCTGTGTGCACACACACACACGGGTGTTGGTGCAGCTCACCAGCGAGTGTGCAGCAGGCGAATGTGAAGGTGTCCCCTGCTTCTCTGTTGTCACACAACTCCCTTCCCTGTGTTTCTCTCCAGTTGTCCTTTGTGGCGTTTTTGCAGCCTGTTAGTGGAGGCTGAGCTGTTAAGGTATGAAAATGTAGCCCCAGATGGGGAATTTGCCATGGGGAAGGGCCACGCTTACTGACTGCGTGATCTTGGAGACCACATTTTGCTGGGAATGAAAGGACCCCCGCCCTGAGCAGGATGCTTAGTTATTGGGAGGTGGCGGGCAAGGGACAGCCCAGCCGGAGCACAGGTTGATTGGCTGGCTGCTCACTGGGACAGGTAGCCCCACTGGCATCCTGTGGATTCCGAGCAGGTTGAGATGTGGATATCTCCATGGGAAGCTTAAACCAGGCCAGAACAGCTGTCTGCCAAAGATACAAGAATATGCAAAGTCCCTCTTCTCTTCTCACCCCCTCCTTCCCTCGAGTCTTGGTTCGTTTGATAGCCGGGGATATGGATCTAGGGTGCGGTTGCTGGGTCACCTGCCTGTTACCACACCCCCACCCACCCCGGGGGTGTGAGACAGCAGGGAGTCCAGGTCGATGATTGGCTGCAAGGGGTCATATAGCCTGGGTGTGAGTGAGGGTCTGCCTGCCTGTCTGTCTCTGTCTGGGTGTCTGAGTTCCGAAAACATGTGTTGTTTGTTCCTCCTCATCCTCTTCTGAGACTGTTGCGTTTTCCAAGCTTGATTGTGAGAGAAAAGCTTGTATGAAATTCCCCCTTTGCCTCCCCACCTCCCCGCAAATAAAAGGGGGAGTAAACATTGGTCCACTGGAGAAGCCCCAGGGGAGGGTAGAGACTGCCTGCTGAAAGGGCAGTGCAGCTGGGTCTGGGGCTGGACTAGAGCTCACACTGGAGCACCTACTTTCTATGCACACAAAGAGCACCCCATTCCCAGCAGAGCAGAGGTGCCCAGGCCACCACAGGTCCAAGACAGGGGCTCACAATGGCTTTTTGTTTGAGGGCCCTATTGGGCCCAGACTGCCGCCACTGTTGGTGCCAACCTCCTGGGACACCGCCACCCTGGAGCCCACACATGCCCAGCCGTTCTGCTCACTTGATAGCCCTCAAAGCATCACATCTCCATCTGCCCCTGCAGGATCATGGGAGGCTTTACGTCCCCTGGTTTCCAGGCTTCCTCATCTGCCCCACACTAGGTGCCCCTTCCCCTTTTCTCCGGAGGGGGTGCCTGCCGTTATTCAGCAGTGGCTTCATAGATCACCGTCAGTGGGTCTGGCCCTGCCAGAGGGATCCTGCGCCTCCTCTTGCTTTTAGGCAGTCTCACCTGGCAAGGTAGTTGTCCCAAGCACGTTGGCTTCCCTCCCAAGAACAAACCATTTCTGTACACATCTTTGGAGAGGTGAGCTCCTTGCAGAGGCCAGAGCGAGTGCAAGCCATGGAGTAGGGGCGGAAGGAGTCCATGTTTCCCCCAAGACCTGGCGGCTGTTAGTACCATTCATCCTGCCTCTTCTCGCTGGTTTGGGTTCTGAGCAAGTCCTTAGAGCCCCTCTTTTCCACTGCCTGGTGGGGTGGCAAAGGCTACCCTCTCAGCCCCAGTAGTCTCAGTTCCTCTTGGACTCTTTACCAAATGACAGGCTGCCTCTGGGCAGGACCACCAGTGTCTGGCACCGCGAGGTGAGGCAGGCACCATCCTTAAGGACCTGAGCCCAGTGGGGGAGGCAGAGGGGCTCAGGCTTGGGAGGAACCTGTCTGTGTGCACGGAGTGAGGTGTGTGTGGATGTGTGTGCACGTGTGCATGCTTTTTTTCTTTTTTCCCATGGGGACAGTTGAATATGGGGCATTTTCTACAAGAAACAGCCTTCTCTTCCCCCAGCAAGGACTGGCTGTTTCCTAAAGTCCATCAAAGGCACTTCCAGCCAGGAGAGAACCTCACCAAGACAGCTGGAGTGGCCCGAGGGTGGCCAAGGTGGGAAGTGGGCATAAGAATAAGCACCTCCCCAAATTCAGTGTGAGCCCCAGCGGGAGAGGGTGGTGGGGTTGCCAGGGCCCAGAACTGCAAGCTGATTCCCCACCCCTCCCTGCCTCGCCTTTTCTTTGTTTCCTCGTGTGAATGCTGGAGCAGCAGTAGCTGCCTTCTCCACCTGGACAGTGGTGTGCAGCAAGCAAGCTGGGTGGGTGTTTGTGGTGGGGCCTTATGGTGCCTGGGAGGAGATGAAGATGAGGAGGTTTTTCCTTACTGTATAAATGAATATTTGTATGATTAAATTAACACACACCAAAAAAAACCCTGTTTTCATGTGTGTCAGTGAGTTTATTGCTCCCTGAAGCCCTGTGTACCTGCTTGGCCCCCCAGTGGCTCTGTGATATGCGCTTTTTGGTCTCTGTGTCTCTCCTTCTTGCATATGGGAAAACTGAGACCCTGCGGTTCATTATATGTTTGTGAAATCAGTCCTGGGATTATCATTAAATCTGCTGCCGTTCCTGGTTTCCGGTGACCAGAAAAGTGAAACTCTTTCCAGTGGCCTCCGCAGGCTACCTACCATGTGTCTGTTGAGCCCTACTCTATCCCCAGCACATAAGCTGTACCGGCCAACTTAGTGTGTATCAGCCAGCAGGCATTGTGTGGGCACTTACTGTGTGTCAGGCACAGCGCACAGGTGTGAATGCAGGAATTGCACAGGAAGAATGCAGAGCACCATGGGCATCTTCCTACTGGGGAAACAGACAAGGCCGAGTTGGGGAGTCCTCAGAGCCAGCTGGGACTAGATTTAGAAGAGGAAATGCATCTTTCTTTAGTGGCTCTGGTGGATTACGGATTAGGTACCTTTTTGCAAATTGGTCTGGGAGCCCGAGAGCCAGTTAGGGACCACACTCCAGGCAGTTGACAAGCTAACTTGGATCCTACCCCCACGTACTTATGTGAGACAGGCCTATCACCTTGGCCTCTGGAGATGGGGAGGTGGGTTACACGGTGGTCCATAGCATGAAAGAAACTTAATTGACAGATACATCAGCAAATTGTGGGCTCACTGTATTCATCCCTTCATGTCTGCAGGAACTCAGAACTCAACTGTGTCCTCAGTCACATCATCACCCTTTCTGTGTTGAAGGGAAAGTGAGATCACAGGGGGAAGGGAGTTGCTTGTCTTACAGGCTTGGACCCATGGCATCGGTTCCCAGATGCTGGTATTGTTTTCACATAATTGCAGACTCCCAAATTGGGTCTTCACCCTGACCGGCAGAGCTGTGTGTTCTAAATGATGGTGGCCCTGGCACTGAACCAGGGGGTCTAAGGTGTGGGAATTGGGGGGAGGGGATTTCCCGGCCATCTCTCTGCAGGCAGCTCAGTGAGGGAACCTGTGGCCACAGATTGCACAAGACAGATGGAAGCACCGCAGAAGAACTGGTCTCTGCCTCAAGGCCCCAGGGTCTGTATATAGCCTGACACAGAGCCCAGCACAAGGGAGCCTGGGAGACTGGCCCAGAGACCCCTGGGGTGAGCCCCCTCGCCTCTGCCTCCAGTGCTGTGACAGTGCACTTGCATCCTGCGTCCTTCCAGATGCCCACGGCTATTTGTTTTCTGCAGAAGAAGGGCCCCCACCCTGTCACCTGGGTCTTCTGGCAGCTCAGACCCACTCCCAGGCCTTCCCCAGGGCCCCCACTGTTGGACAGTTATTTGCTTGGCAGAATGTGTTTGTCTTTGGGGCTGTAACCTATGAAGAAGTCACCAGGCCCCGGGAGAAAGGAGCAGATTTGATGGTAGCTCCTGGCCTGAGCCATTCCCACGGGGGCTAGGTGACAGGGAGGGGGCTCTCAGCTGAGCTTTTGTCTGGGGGTGGGGGTGGGGAGACAGTTGCAGTGGTCTGGGCCCAGCCCTCCAGGCAGAGCAAACAGGTCCTCTCGGCCACCTTTCTGCCCCAGCTCAGGTTGTACTGGGTGCCTCCCACCCTGTTCTTGGGAAGGCCTCTCCCTCACCTGCTTGCTGTGACCTGGCTACTTTCCCAGACACCACCTGGTGTCCAGGCCTGTCTGGCGGCCAAGAGAACAGGCACCAAGGGCACCCGTGGCAGCCTTTTATTTCAAAAATGGGAATGGAGCAGGTGAGGCTGCTTGAGACATGAGAGGGTGTGTGAGTTTGGGAGTCAGGGTGTCCAGAGAATGGATTCTGACAGGTTAGCATGACTGCCTGATGGGTCTCAGGTGCCTCCTCTATAAAATGGAGATGCACTGGTTTAGAAACCAGGACTTGGGTGGAACTCACAGATTTTTTTAAAGTATCCTTTTTAGCCCTTTGTTCTAAGATGCTGTCTGTGATCTGGGGCAGTGCTTCTCAAACTTGAATGTGTTAAAATGCAAATTCTGATTTAGTAGATCCTGGGAAACAGGGCAAGATTCTGCATTTCTAACAAACTCCCAAGTGAGTGGATGGCTGCTGGTCCTCAGACCACACTTTGCCTGAGGATAGTAGGGGGTGGTCTGAAGGGGTTCGCTGCCCCCCCCCGCCACCCGGTCTATGAGACTGAGCCATATCTAGCCAGGGCTGTGTTGGCCAGGCCCACTAGAATTTGAGGGAGCTGAAGTCATTTAGAACAGTGATGTTCCAACTGGGCTATGGTTCCCCAGCATTTCCCAGGGTTTATCCAAGGCTGTGATTTCTGGCTTAAATGTTATTTCTAGTGTGCTGCTTTTCCATCACAAACAACAAATGTCTGAGTGTCCACTATACTTATGATAATATTGGCTGACCAACTCCTATTAAACTGTTTATATGAATGACTTTATTTAATCCTCACAACCATCCAAAGTTGCGAGCAGGCTGGCCTGGTGTTCGGTTTGTGAACAAGTAACTCTGAAGTGTCAGGACTCCCATGGAAATGGAAGTGCAGGCCGGGAATATGTACTAAGCAACCTTGACTTAGTCCAGGGGTGTATGGGGGGCTTCTCTGAGCAAGCTGAGACCTGAGGGATGGAGAGATGGCTGGTGGATACACAGTCTGCAGTTCAGTGGGGAGGTTGGGGCAGGAGACACGGTGTGGGAGTCATCAGAGATCAGATGAGATTTAAAGCCTCAGAACTGGATGAGATCATCAAAGGAGGGACAGCAGTCTTGACCCCACGTGTCACACGCTCCCTCAAATTCTGCTGGTTGCCCCAGCTCCCTCTGCGATGATCTGTGACCAAGAAGACCCCCGCCTCAGACTCAGCGTTCTCATGGCTGCAGCGCACCTCTCTCCTGTCCAATCCCCGTCCTGTCCCTGTACCCTTGTGTCCCAGCTCTCTCTCTGCAGGGCACTCCTGCAGATGGTTATAGAGTAGACGAGGGACTAGATGCACCCAGGGATGGCCCCCACCTAGGAACCAGGTGGCGGGGGCCTGGAGGAGTGAGGCTGGAGCCCCGGTAGCTTGTAGCTTAGTTCCTGTGGTCCTGTTCTCCCAAAGACAGTCCAGGCCCCTGGAGCTAAGTTCTAGGAGTTCCTCCTGCTGGGCTGTGGGAAAGGGAGAAGTCTGAGGGAAGAGGTGGGGCTGTATCTGGTTGGGGGCCCAAAGAGCAGGGTCCTGTGGCTCCATGCTTACCTGTACCTATCCCCTAGCCCTGGTCAGCAACCAAGACACCCCAGATCCCTGACAGGCTGGGCTGTCATTGCTTGAGGCCTCTGAGCAACCAAGGCCCCCACACATAGAGGGCAGTGGGACAACAAGGGCCAAGGGGGGACTGTGGCCAAGCTGTGAGGGATGTCTTCTCAGGGTATGGCTGCCCTGAGCTGCGTTGTAGGTGGGAAGGGGGAAGTGTGGAGGGCAGGAGTAGTCCCTTAGGGGTGCTGGGAGTGTGGCCACCTCAGAGCTGGTGCAGGTGGGCCCGTGGCCAGCAGAGGGCACCATGTGGCCCAGGCCTTGTCTGGAAAGGATGGACACTGCCCTGGCCGGCTCCCCTGCCAGTATGTTTTCCAAATCCCCAGGGCTCCAGGGCGAGTGTTGCCTCTGCTCTCTGCTCCAGGTAGGCGAGCTTGGGCTTGAATCTAGGCCCTGCTGTTTGCTGTGTGACTGTTCAATTTATGTCAACCCTCAGAACCTCAGTGTCCCAATCTGTAAATGAGGACAGTTCTTTTTTCCGGAGATGGTCATGAGAATTAAAACCCTTCATAAAAGTTTAGCATCGTATACCCGTCACAGGTAAGTGTCCAGTATGTGGTGACCATTGTTATATTTTTGTGACCCTCCAGATGTGGGAAGTCTGCGCTCCCGAGGAGAGGGAACTGGGGCACTGGGCATTTGTGAGGCAGAGTCCAAGAAATCCATAGCCTGCTCAGGAGTCTCTCCCTGGACCACAGCCCTTATTTCCAGCAAATCCTTGCCCTGAGGGTATTTCTTGGTCTGGGGTGGGAGTTGGGGTGCAGGAAAGGACCATTCTGGAAGAGAGTCTAGTTTCCTCTAAGAAGAGGCTCTAGGGGAAGGAGGCTGTCCTCAGTGACTGCGTGCAGTAGGCTCTCAATACACATTTGTTGAGTGAAGAAATGAACGAAAGTGTAGGAGAGACTGCCTTGTACTGGACTGGCCTGATTTCTGGAGGCAGACACCGCCCAGCCCAGACCCCAGACAGTGCAGGGGCTCCTGGAGAGGGGTCAGTGGGTCACAGGTGTGCTGGAGATTGAGAATGACAGCCTAGAAACCTATTCCTGGGAACTGGTTTGGCCGCGGTGGTTTACCACTCCCGAAGGGCAGAGCACTGGGGCTCACACATTTGCTTCCAGGTGCCTGCAGGGACCCGTATCAGTACCAGAGCCAGGGACGCAGGCCAGGCCCCAGGTAGGCACCAAGGTGGCATTTGCATCCCATCATGGCATTTACTGGCGTCAACGGCACCCGGATCCTCTGAGCATCTCCAGCTCTTGCCTTCATGCTATTGTCTTAACCTCTCTCTTCCCCCACATCCTGGTTTCCTGGTAGTTGAGCACACTTTAACCAGGAGCCAAGAGGGTGTAGGCTTGGGGCTGGGGGTCCCACAGAGAGCTGGTGGGTTTGGGGCAGTTGTTACCAAGATGGGTCAGAAAGGCTATCCGTGTGTGTGTTGAGCCCCTGCCAAGCCCCCCTATGTGGGTCATCCAGGGCTGATGAAAACACACGTCCTTGTGCAGGAGATAGGACCTAGGAGACGGGAAAAGTGAGCACCGGTGGGAAACGGTAGGCTGAGCATCCTGTGAGTGGGGCCCATGCAGGAGGGTCCGAGAAAGCCGGGCCTCCCTCCAGCGCCTTGGGTTGGGGACAGTGACTATTCAGTGAATCCCTAAACATGAGACCAGAAAGGGCCTTAGATCCCAGCCAGAAAGGGCACTGCCTTCCCCGGAGTCCCACAGCCAGTGTGAGCCGCACCCAGCCCAAGCTCTCTCCAGGACACCGGAGCCAGCAGGGAGAGGCAAGGTCCCCCAGAGAAGAGGAAGAATCAGTGGTTGGGAAACAAGAAACAACTCCAGCTGGCTCAGATCCCCAAGCCAGGCAGCCAGGCTTGCAGGGGTACAGTGGGGTCCAGTCATAGTGGTGGTGTTTGGGCCCCAGGGGAGGCAGCTTGGCCCTGGGGACTCGTTTGCATGGAGTGAAGTGGAATTTGCATCTTTGAGAAGTTACAGCTGTGGGAAGGGAATGGGCAGTGGGAGCTGTTAGGCAGGGCTTCCATCTCCTGCCTCCCTCTGGATGGGGTGGGTGTGGGGCATCAGGCCCTGTGCCAGCCAGCCCCCACCCTACCTGGTGTGAGGAGCACAGCTGAGTCCCAGTGCCCTTGGCTCAGCATTCAGGCTCTGTCCCGTGTAGAACACACGGCTTCAGAGAAGTAGAGGCGTCTGCATAGCTGCATATGCATGCACACACAGCATGTGATCCAACATACACGTGCAGTACTGTGCACCACTCACGCAGGAACATGTTCACAAAACACACGTGCACCCACGTACTACACAGGTGCCCACTCATGACCCTAGTTCATACACAGACGCGCCAGCACACCCTGGGAGTCACGTAATCTCACACCAGCATGTGCCCACACAAAAGTTCACACCCATTTCCCACGTTCATACTCAATAATAGTCGGTATTTTTTTACTAGTTTTCCCTGTAAGTCAGGCATATTTGAAATTCTGTTCCATCCTCACGACAACTTTCTGAAGTACGTACTGTTTTTTCTTTGTTACTAATGTACTTTACACACAGTAAGGAACACAAAGCTTACGGGTTCGCTTGATGAACTCTTTTTTTAAAATAAATGTATTTATGTAGTTTTTTGTTTATTTATTTTTGGCTGCGTTGGGTCTTCGTTGCTGCACGCGGGCTTTCTTTAGTTGCGTCGAGTGGGGGCTGCTCTTTGTTGCGGTGCGTGGGCTTCTCATTGCAGTGGCTTCTCGTTGCGGAGCATGGGCTCTAGGCACTCGGGCTTCAGTAGTTGTGGCACGCAGGCTCAGTAGTTGTGGCTCACAAGCCCTAGAGCGCAGGCTCAGTAGTTGTGGCGCGTGGGCTTAGTTGCTCCGCGGCATGTGGGATCTTCCTGGACCAGGGCTCGAACCCGTGTCCCCTGCGTTGGCAGGCCGGTTCTTAACCACTGCACCACCAGGGAAGCCCGATGAACTCTTTCTTAAGCACATGATGCATAACCATCATCCAGGTCAAGATCTAGAACATGTCCACTGCCCCAGCAGGCCTTGTCCATCAACAGCCCACACAAGAGGAACCAATGCCCTGTTAAGGCAAGCGCCATTGTTATTCCCTTTAAGAGATGAGAAAACTGAGGCTCAGACCCATGGTCACATACTAAGCAGTGGCCAAGCTGCAGGCTCTCTGACTCTAGACTACCACACCACTTAGATAGCCGTTCTTATCCACGTGCACACCCTCCACTAATAGAGGGCCATGATCACAAAAGGGGTGGAAGGGCCTGTCTTGTTTTTTCCATATGGAAAGCAGCAGAGACAATTTAAGCTTTGTTTTTGATCTGCCCTTAAAAAGGGCATGACTTGGCTCACGAAGGATCGAAGGATCCGTGAACTCGGTGAGCTCAAGGGCTGCAGCTCCTGCCCTGGGGCACAGTGTATCCATGGGGCAGGGGACGCATTTGAGGACACTTCTGCACTAGAAGAAGCCATTCAAGGCATTTCCTTCGTGCCCTCCATCAGCAGAAGCACTCTCGGCAAAGCTTGACATTCATTCTGTTAATAGATACGTAGTGAGCACTTACCTGCCTTGTGACCAGCCCTGTCCTAGGTGCTGAGGATGCAACAATGCAACAGACACAAAATATCCCCGCATCATGGAGCTGACATACAGTGAAATATATGGTATTTTGGGTAACGAAAAGGGAGAAACACAAGAGGATAGGGCAGAGAAGGGGGAGTGCAACTTTAAATAGGTCAGGGCAGCCCCCACTGAGAAGGTGATGTTTGAAGAAGGATGTAAAGCAGCTGAGGGAGCGATCATTGTGGATATCTGGAAGAGCATTCCAGGCAAAGAGAATGGCCAAACAAAGCAAAAAGACAGCACCCATTGTGTTTAGATGCCAATTGTGGGTTATGTGAATTGCAGACTCTGGCATCTGCTCCCCTCCCCGACTCGTGCTGTGTGACTTTGGTGGATTCACTCTTTCTCTCTGGGAAGAGAGGAAGATAATGAGCTTTCCTGTCTACCCGAGCACTCTTGTCCTCAAGGACCTGCCCTAACCAGTGGAGGAGCATCTGTGGTCACCCAAGTTATGGTCACGGGGCCTGGCAATGTTCCACAGCAGTGCCTCTGGCCTGGCCACCCTCACTCCTCTGGCCATAGACTCAGTCCAGGGCCCTGATTCCTCTAGATGCAGTGGCCAGGGGTGGCAGTAGAGGAGTCCCTGGCATATAGTTCCTTGATATTAGAGCATTTTCAAATATTGGCTATGTGTATTTTCGGAGAATGGGATGGCGTTACTGGGGATTTGTAGGTGCCTTGGGTGTCATATGTTTATCTGCATATTTACTGTTGAGGGGAACAGTGGATGAGTCTAGGGTCCCTTCAGACTCCACCTTCCCTGGACACTCCAGGCCTGGCTTATCTCTGAAGGACCTCTCTCCTGGGGACCCCCTGACCTCCTCCTAGGGTTGGCTTCACATCTAGGCCCTGTTCCCCTTCCCTTCAACCCCTTAGCTTCTCAAAGGCCTCCTTAAGGGAAATGGTCGCCCAAGACCATCTAGACAAAGGAGATATTAACAGGCCCTGTTGAGTCATTTAGGAATTGCAATCAGCTGTAAGTAACATAGTCCTGAAAGACAGTGGTTTAAACAAGATAGGGATTTATTTTCCTCTCCTTAGATGTAAAGTCCAAAGGTAATTACTGGGCTGACTTCCATCCTCAAGGCTTCCTTGTCACAATGTAGCCACCACAGCTCCAGCTATCACATCCCAGTTCCAGGCAGAAAGGAGGAAAGACTGCATCAGTCCCCTTTTAAAGGAACTGTCCTGGAATCCTTACCCAACAACTTAATTTATATCCCACTGGCCAGAACTTGGTTAACTTCCTTCTGTCTCCAGGGGATGCTGGCATGACTTCATGCAAGATAATTGGGATTCCATTAGTAAGAAAGAAGAGAATGGATATTGGGGAGGCAACTAGCACTCTCTTCCGTATATATACCCTGTATTTTTTCATCTCTGTGCCTTAAAAAAACACACCGTTCCCTCTACCTGCGAAGCCTTCTACCCTCACCCCCAGTCATCTATTCCCTGGTAAGGAGCACACAGCACATTTTCTGAACGTACTGGGGTTACTGTGATAGAAACCCCCCAGAGTTGCTCAAGTGAAAGGGGGAGGGTGGAGTTCATTGTAAGAACGCAGAATACCAGCCTATGGTGTCCGTCGTAGGGAAGGGGCAGGGCCTCCCCACTCCCCTGCTCAGCAGAGGTCAGAGCTGGAGACACAGCAGTGGACAAGCCAGGCCAGTCCCTGCCTCCAAGGAGCTGACATTCTGATGGGGAGAGACAGTCATCATACAGACCAAAACCTAAAGAAGATCGGTTCAGGCTGCCCTGAGTACCGAGAAGATAAATCAGGGAAAGATGGTAGATAGAGATTAACCAGGTGGTCACGGAGCACCAGGCACACAGCCAGCACTTAATAAGTGTGTGTTGAATGTAGCCCTCAGGAAAGTGGCCCAGATTCCAAAGGCTGTAGACTCCTGAGGGGCAGGGGGTGAACACAGCTCCACATGGAACACCCCAGGGCAGGTGTCAGGTGCTGGAGGTCTCAGCCCAGGCGCTGGCCCAAGCCTGCAGAAGAGACCAAAAAAATCACAGCGGAGTGTGTGTCGGGGGTCCTGCATCAGTGCTGAAGCTGTTCAGAAAAGCTGCTGGATCCAGACACTTAGCAAATGCCGAAGATCCAAGACTGTGGTTCCTGTGGGCCACCCTGAGTGGTCCTCCCTTGCAGACCGGGTCCCAGGTGTGTGGTTGAATGGACTCCCGGAGGCCTGATGAAGGAGGCAGGGCCTGCTTTCCCCCAGACCCTCACATGCCAGGCAGACCTCCTGGCAGCCCACTCAGCTTGGAGGGGAGCCAGCCCTACCCCTACTGGCCGTGGGAGAGAAGTGGCTTTCACCACTGGGGGCAGAGACACTGTGCCCTGAGCACTCTTCTCCTTAGAGAAAGTGGCCTCAGCGTGCTGGGGGAGGAAAGAGAACCGGCTGGTTCCTCAAGTCGTCCCTTCCTGCAAGTCCTGCTGTCCCAGACCTTGTCTCTCACCATAACATTTCTGAGGCCCTTAGGAAGATCAAGTGAACTTCTCAGTGAGGAGATAAGGACTGATTCTGCTTAAGGGGTGATGCGGTTATTGAGTAACAATACCATATATGTATATGATGCCTTTTCTCCCACAGGGGCTCCCTGGAGCCTCCATGAACCCCCTACAGAGAATGTTGTCTGCCCCCACCCCCCGCCACCTAACACATGAGAACACTGAGGCTCAGAGAGGAGATGGACTTGCTCAAACTCCCCAGAGGAAAAGGGGCAATGGCCAAGGGGGGAGGGCCAGAGCTGCATCCTGCGGTCAAGGGTCTTGGATGCCGGGGTAGGACTTTACCCTGTGGGGTCATTGACTACAAACACACATGGTAGAAACACCCCCACATCCCTCCCTGGGACTCCTGCCCTTGTGCACAAATACTATCTCAGCTTCTGACAGCATTCACAAATACTGTCTTACCTGTTTCTCCCATCAATTGGCCCAGAAGATGTACTGTATCCCCATTTAACAGTACAGAAAACGGAACGCTAAGGAGGTAGAGACCCTTGCCCAAAGTTTCAGGGCATCTGGTCCAGGTCCTCTGGTTCCAGGCCTGCCCTTGGTGCCCAGCGCCCCTGTGGCAGTGCTGAGAGGCAGGTAGACGAGTAGGACATGGGCTTCATGCCACTTATACCTGGCCAGGTGTGATTTGGGTCAGTTCACTGATCTGCTGGGCCTCGGCGTCCCCACCCATGAAATGGGGCTAGTTCCTGCTTCACAAGGTCTTCGTCAGACTGTACTTGGCTCATGCCCACCTGAGGCCCCTGCCCTCTAGGGGCCAGGTAACAGCTGGGGGGCAGCTTTTCACTGTGCCCTGGTGCCCCCTTCCCCGCCCTGGGCCTGTGCCAGCTAGGCCCGCCCATGCCACATCTTCCAGATGGTACCATAAATCCATACCCAAACCTGGGCTGCCCAGGAACAAACAGCCCTTCCCGGCCCCTCCCAGGAGGCCCCACCCCACTGGAGCCCTCACCAGCAGGATGCCTCATGCCTGGGGCCAGGGGTGAGGGGCAGCCACTCAGGGCCAGGGCTGTGGTCTGCCCTTTCTGAAAAGGTGGAGGGGAAGCCAACATGAGAGACTGAGGCCAGGGCAGGGAGCTGTGAGAACAGGCCTCAGGACCCCTGAGACCGCCCCCTCCCCTTTCTCTTCCTAACCCTCCTTCCTCTCTCCTCTCCTCTCTGTTCTCTGCTCTTCCTCCCCCTTCTCAAGAGAGACCCACTTCCAATCTGCTCTGTGACCTTGGGCAAGTCACTGAATCTCTCTGAGCTAGTTTCTCCATCTGTGAAGTGGCCCCTTTCCTGGGCTGGCTGTAGAGGCTGAAGAATGCTTCGGGAGGCCTCAGGTGAAGGGCAGCCTGCTGGCCTCTCATCTGCTACCCACTACTGTTGGGGGGCGGAGGAGGGGTGATCCTTCCCTGGGTGAGCAGGGACTGGAAGTTTGGAGAGCTAAGGTCCCAGGCCAGGCAAGCAGGGTCCATGTCCCCTCCTTCTGGCCCCCCAGGAACTCCTCCCTTCAGCTCGAGAGCCCCCACCCTTCTCAGAGGGCCCTGCTGGACAGAGCTCGGGCCTCGTTTTTCCTATCTGTGCAGTGGGATGGGCAGGGTTGGTGTGGGGGGAGGGGGCTGGGCTGGGTAAAGTGCCTGGCCCTATGGGGCTCAGCCCCAGTATCTCGAATGGATCAAATACCTGTACCGGCAGACCTGTGCCTCAAGCCTGATGCACCTCTCCCAACACCTTGGTCACCAAGGCTCAGGCTTTCTTCTCTGAAACTTTGATCTCCTCCCTGCTCAGCTTCCCTCCGGCACAGAGAGTCTGTCTTGTACAGTGAAATTCTTAATTACAGATTGCCTGTGTGCTATTGTTTTCTTTTGTTTCATGTGTGTTGGGAGGGATAGAGCACAGTAGTTCTCTGGCCAAGCTGCCAGGGTTCAGTCCTCACTCTGCTTGCTGGCTGTGTTACTGGGAGGTAATGTGGCCTCTCCTCTGCCTCAGCGTCCTTATCTGTAAAATGGGGTTGATAGTCGTAGTGCCCACCTCATAGGGTCAATATACAACGCTAATGTTAAAATGTGTAAAGTGCTGGGAACCTTGAGGGTCTGTGCCTGGGCTCATCGTTACTCTTCTTGTCCACCTGGTCCCAGAGAGTTCGCCTTGATGCACGCCACCAGCCCCTGCATCTAGAAAGGCTGAACCACAGAAAGATGGCCCCAGGCGGTGCATGGCCACCAGGCAGGCGAGTGAAGACATCTGTCCTGGAACCTCCCTCCGCAGGTCTGGTGGCTGGAGGACAAGCCAGTGGTGGTCTTTTCTGGGCCAGGTGACTGCCCGCCCTGGGAGGAGAGACAGGGGCATGGAGATCTGGGTTCCTGATTCTGCCTGCTCACCTCCCCTCTGTGGGGTCTTGGCTGCCCACTTGCCTCCTCTGGGTCTCAGTTTCTTCATCTGTAAGCAGGAAACGAGAGCTTCCTCTCGAGGGTATGTGGAGATGAAATGAGACAGCATGTATGAAGAGCCTGCCCGGTCAATGTGAGTGCTGTTGAGGACAGCAAGGAAAGTAAACTCAGCAAGGAGCAGGTGGGTCCCTCCCACAGCGAGGGGGCTTGTGGGCAGGCACTAGGAGGGCCCACAGGGACCTAGTGACTGACTGTCTAATCCAGCCTCTCGGCGTTCAGAAGACCAGGCTGAGGCCCAAAGGGGGAAAGGAACTTGTGGAGTTTGCACAGCAAGTCAGGCAGAACTGGGGCTAGAGCCAGGTCTTGAGCCCCCTGGCCCAGGCCCTTGGCCTGCCCACCTTGAGGGGTACAAAGAGAGGGTCTCCAGCCTCTGCTCCCCTCCAGCCCTCAGGCTTCCCGCCCACTCCTGCCTCAAGTGCCCTAGGATGCCTGGTTAGGCAGACCCTCGCTCTAAACAGCTCTGCTACTGCCCAGCTCTGGGCAGGTCACTTCAGTTTAGAATAGGACCCTGCACAGGATTGTCATGAGGACCCAGTGGGTGATCCACCCCCACATACACATGTACACACAGTACTTCCCACCCCACATGTGTCAGCGAGACTTATCCTTACCTCAGCCTAAGAGGCCCAGGGAGGTGGGGTGACTCACCTGAGGTGACGTAGGTTGTCTGTCTCCCTGCCCACTCATGTATCGGCTTACGCGAGAGAGCCAAGCACAGGGCCACCTCAGAAAGCTCAGCACATTCCTCCCCTCCTCATGCCTCTCCAAGTCCTAGCTGGTCCCTCGAGGCCCAGCTCCCGGCCGCCTCTGCCATGATGCCCTCCCAGCCCCCTCCTCCTGCCCTGGAGTCCTTCCTGTCTGCCCTGTCCTGTTCACACTGGGCAGCTGGCCTTGGCTCACCAGCCAGACCATAAGCTACCTGAGGGCAGGGCGCTCCGCTGGGCACACAGCTGTGGCTGAACAAGAAGTAGTGAATGAGCGTGGGGGTTGGGGGGGAGCATGTGAGGGAGGGGTTGAGCCCTGATGGCAGGGTGAAGGTTTATGAGTGATACCCGAGATGCTGGGTGGGTCCGCTTCCTGCAGCTGCTGCCAACTGCGTCCCAGACTGGGCGCGGGGATCCTGGCTTCCCCTGCATGACGCAGGAGCAACATCAGATGGCCGAAGGGGGCAAGGGTCATCATTTGGGGGTAGGGCAGCTTCTGGGGGCCACCAAGCTACTGAGCCCAGTGAAAGGTGCACGTGGCAAGCTGTCCACTACGGTGAAGGGTGGGGCTGGACAGAACGACCTTGCTGGGACCGACTGACTCTGTGACCCCTTGAATATCCCAGCCCATGTACAGGCCGGACGGAGCTGTGATCAGAGTCTGGGCTTGGCTGGCTTCACATCCTGGCTGTTTCTTACTAGATATGTGTCACTGGGCAAGTTAATCAACCTCTCTGGGCCTCAGTTTTCTCATCTGCAAGTGGAAGTATGATACCTACCCCATAGGGTTATTATGAGAATTAAATGACATTATGTAGAAAAGGCATTTGTTCACAGTGCCTATACCATAGATGGGGTTCAACAAATGCAAAAAGTGATATTATTGTATTTATTAGCTATAGGCACAGAGACCATGAGAGACTGAATTGAAGCCCCACAGCAGGCAAAGCCAAGGAGGGACCGAGACTCCTACTTAGTAACTATAGCAAGAGGCAACAAAGCATGGGGCTGTGCATGAGACCCTGAAGCCAGGCTGCCTGGTCGTGCAGGTCAACTCTGCCACTCACAAGCTGTGTGACCTTGGGCAACTTCCTTAACCTCTCTGTGCCTCATGTGCCCATCTGTGCCTCGTTTTCTCCATCTGTGAAATAGGGGTTATAATAGTGCACCTGCCTCATAGAGTTGCTGGAAGGATTGAGTTAATTTGTGTAAAGTGCATGGAAGAGTTTCTTGTACTGAGGAAACACTCCATAAGCTCAGCAGTTATCGGGCTATGTGACCTTGAGCAAGTCCCTTCCCTCTCTGGGCCTCTGCTTCATCTCTGTAAAATGAATCATGAGACTAGTTCAGCTGGAGGCTCCTTCCTTCCAGCTTTGAGACCCGTAGTTCTGGGGAGTGGAGGCACTCCCCAGAACCCTCGTCCCACACACAGGAGGGCAGGACCTGTCCTCAGCCTCTATTCCTCCCTCTCTCCTTTCTCCTCCTCCAGGAGAGCCAAAGGAGCCAAAGAAGAGGGGCAGCCTTGGTGGTGAGGAGGCGGGGAGGCAGTCACAGGGTTGGGACAGTGGGGAGGCGATGCATCCCCCCTCCCACCAGCCCTCTATCCTGTTCCCACTGCCCACTGGTGCCCCATGGATGGGCAGCTGGGCCAGGCCTCTGCTCATCTCTGACCAGGTTGGGACCCACAGAGGCAGAGCTGGCTTGCCCCCTCCATCAGGAGGGAGAATCCCCAGAGAAGCCCCCTTCTTGGCTTGGCAGAGCCAGGCAGGCCTTGCCCAAGAATGAAGACAGCAGAGGCCAGGAATCAAGCCCTGACAGCTGTGGGACCTCAGGCAGACCCCTGATTCTCTCTGAGCTTGTCTTGGGGTCTGAGCACAGGAGGGCAATGTCTCGGCCCCTCCTGGACCCTGGTGACAGAGAGCTCATAACTCAGGGCGGTAAGAGCTCAGTGTCCCCCTCCCCCAGGGGCCTGATGCAGGTGGTCTTATCGCACACCTCACCTGCAGCCCTCCCCACCTGGCTGGGCTTGAGTCACTTTAGGGAATGGTGCCTCTGACCAGAGCCTCAGGGTGAGGTGGGAGCAACTGGAAACCCTACACCAGGAAACAAAGCCTATTCTCTGTCACCCCTCCCATGACCCTCCTTCTTCCCACACCTGTGGCCATTGTTTTCCAAGGAAATCAGGCTTCACACGGGAACCAGGAGGAGGGAACCTGGCCCTGCATCCTCCCCACACCCTCTGCACTCCCCAGGGATATTCCCAGGCATACCTCAGCCCCGTCTCCCATTTCCCTCCCACTTCCTGGTTGGTACCCCTAGCCCCAACAAATTCCATCCATCTATCCATCCATCCATCCATACCTTTATTCCATGCATAGCTATTTGCCAGGCACTGCACTAGAGTCCAAGGATGCCCAGCAAGTAAGACAAAGCATCTGTCTCTATGGATTCCCAGCCCAGGGCAGGAGACAGACTAGGAGGACTATTTGATAAGGTGGGATTTGTACCCTGATCCCAGGGCCCTGACACTGGCAGGATCAGGGAAGGCTTCTCAGAGGACACGATGCCCATGCTGGATTGTGCAGATTAAGAACAAGGGCATGTGGAGAAGTCTGGAAGCAAGAGCTACCGTCAGCCCCACAAGGGCAGGGCCCGTTTTGTTCATTGTTGTGTCACTAGTGTCTAGAACAGTGTGACATGCAATAGATGCTCAGTAGGTGTTAGAATCAGTGTTTGGGCAGAGCTCCCTAGACCTGAAGCGGCAGCTGTGATTGTGAGCTGAAGTGGCGTGGGCGATGGGGGCAGGACCACGCCGGGCCCACAGACCCTGTGCACTTGCTCTGAGGGCAGTGAGGAGCCATGGGGGCTGTAAGCAGCCGAGTGACACTCCGCCTAACCCTCCGTTCCCTTCCCCTGACTCTGACTCTCTGAGCCCCTGCACGGCCCAGCTGCAGCTGCCCCTTCCCTCATCCAAGTCCATGTCTGTTGGTTTGTGGAAATAAGCACATATTAAGCACCTACTGCATGCCAGATGTTTTGCTGTGAGCTGGAGGTGAATTGGACAGTATTGCCCACACATTACCCACAATCCAGGACAGGGACTCTTTTTTAAAAAAAAAATTTTTTTTAATTGAAGTATGGTTGATTTACAGTGTTGTGTTAGTTTCTGGTGTACAGCAAAGTGATTCAGTTATACATATATATACAATATTTTTCATATTCTTTTCCATTTTGGTTTATCACAGGATATTGAATGTAGTCCCCTGTGCTAGGGGACCTTGTTTTCTATCTATTTTATACATAGTAGTTTGTATCTGCAAATCCCAAACTCCTAATTTGTCCCTCCCCCACCCCCTTTCCCCTTTGGTAATCATAAGTTTGTTTTCTGAGTCTGTTTTGTAAATAAATTCATTTGTGCCATATTTTAGATTCCACATATATGTGATATTGTACGGTATTTGTCTTTCTCTTTCTGACTTACTTCACTTAGTATGATAATCCTTAGGTCCATCCATGTTGCTGAAAATGGCATTCATTATCTCACTCTTTTTTATGGCTGAGTAATATTCCGCTGCGTGTGTGTGTGTGTGTGTGTGTGTGTGTGTGTGTGTGTGT
>NW_020175393.1:2378929-2382629 GCF_003031525.2 Neophocaena asiaeorientalis asiaeorientalis | reverse complement strand
GTGTGTGTGTGTGTGTGTGTGTGTGTGTGTGTGTATATATATATATATTCTTTATCCATTCATCTATTGATGGACACTTAGGTTGTTTCCAGTGAACACTGGAGTGCATGTACCTTTACTAATGAGAGTTTTGTCCAGATATATGCTCAGGAGTGGGATTGCTGGATTATATGGCAACTCTCTTCTTAGGAGGACAGGGCCTCTTAATCTGGGGTTCATGGAGGGGCTGCAGGGGGTCTGTGAGCCCCTGGAATTGTGTGTGTATTCTGAGGTGGGAGATCTACAGCTTTTAGTAGATTCTCAAGAGTGACCAGCTCCCCACACAGGTCAAGGCCCACATGTGTAGGAAAGAAAGTTGCTTTCCCAGCATTGCATCTGGTTACTGTTGAGAGACGTCAGGTCCCAGGACCTCCCAATCTTAGCTTAACCCTGACTCTGCCCTGGACCCCAAACACTCCCAAGCCTGTCTCAGGAGCTGGCCATTCCTGGCAGCAGATGAGAGCCCCAAGCACTTCCTGCCTGGTGGTGCAGCTGCCTGGCCGGGGTGTGCCGCCCACAGCCCTGGCCCCTGGAGCAGCTTTAGCTGTGTCAGCTTAGGATGGTTCTGGGAACCTGTGACTGCCACTGTATCTGGAAAGTCACCATGGGGGAGGGGCAGGACTCAGGGTCAGGGCATGGGCAGTAGGATCTGAGGATCGGATCCACACAACCAAAGGACACAGCGGCTCCCTGACTGCAGCAGCTGGCAAAGGGACATCTTTCAACACTAAGTCCCACCCTACCCTCCCCCAACCTCTCCCTGCCAGCCCTCAGAAATGCTTTATATTTTTTTCTTTTTATATCCCTTTTCCCCTTTTAGCATCTTCATTCATTTCATTCACTTATTCATTTCTTTCATTTATTCTTGAGCACCTAGAAGGAGAATAGGAGACTGACTAGGAGCACCAGGCTCGTACGTCACCAAGCTGGGCTGGAGGAAGCACTTGGTGGGGGGTGACGGGGAGAGGAGGCCAGGGGAGGCCAGCAGGGAGCATGGGGCCAGCCAGGGTACTCCCCACGGTGTCCCCAGGCATCCAAGCTGGAGCCCTGCAGGGAGGTGGGGGCTGAGCCCATGACTGTAACCCCCTGAGCTGAGCTACAGAGCATGGCAGGGGTGGGGTGGGGCTCATGTGGGAACCTCATCATCTAGGGCTCTGGAGCAGAACAGGAGTCAACTGGAAGAATGTACCCAATGAATCTCCAGCATCATTCAGTGGAGAGGATGCCCTGAACCCTCAATTGTGCCTCAATTTCCTCATCTGTAAAATGGGGACAAGTTGGAGGCAAAGTATAGGAGGATTAATGTGAGAAATAAGGGACTTCCCTGGTGGTCCAGTGGTAAAGAATCTCCCTTGCAATGCAGGGGACGCAGGTTCGATCCCTGGTTGGGGAACTAAGATCCCATGTGCTGCGGGGCAACTAAGCCCGCGTGCCACAACTACTGAGCTCGCACACCTCAACTAGAGAGCCCGCGCGCCACAGCTACAGAGCCCACACGTCCTGGAGCCTGCGTGCCACAACTGGAGAAGAGAAAACGCGCATGCCACAACTAGAGAGAGGCCTGCGCGCTGCAATGAAAGATCCTGCATGCCTCAACGAAGATCCTGCGTGCTGCAACCAAGACCCAACACAGCCAAAAATAAATAAATAATAAATCTTTTTTAAAATGTGAGAAATAAATGAATTAATTCACGTAGCATTGCTGGTAATAACCTTGTTTCTGGGTTGGCAGTGGGTTCCCTGTGTTCATTGTATGATTAAAAATTGAGGGCTTTACTGGTGGCACAGTGGTTAAGAATCCGCAGGGGACACGGGTCCAATCCCTTGTCCAGGACGATCCCATATGCCGTGGAGCAACTAAGCCTGTGTGCCACAACTACTGAGCCTGCGCTCTAAAGCCCGCGAGCCACAACTACTGAGCCCAAGCATCACAACTACTGAAGCCTGTGTACTCTAGGGCCCGTGTGCTGCAACTACTGAGCCCACATGCTGCAACTACTAAAGCCTGTGCACCTAGAGCCCGTGCTCCGCAGCAAGAGAAGCCACTGCAATGAGAAGCCCGCGCACTGCAACAAAGAGTAGCCCCCACTCGCCACAACTACAGAAAGCCTGCATGCAGCAATGAAGACCCCAACACAGCCAAAAATAAAAAATAAATTAAAAAGGGATATCCCTTTAAAAAATTTTTTTTGAAAGGCCCATGCATGGACTCTTGGTGAGTGTGGGTCATAGACCCAGGATTATGGTTAATCCAATTAACATTGGTCCTAAAAAAAGCCTCTAAAGTGCTTGACACATGCTGAGTGCTCCCTAACCCTGGCCACAATGTAGATGACAGAGACAGAGGTCCCCACAGGGAGAACCTTCCAGTGTCGACAGGGCCTGGCTGTATGCTAGGCACTTGCACTTTCTCTCATTTGCTCCTTACAGCATCCCTTTGAAGAAGGAATCCTTGTTCCTCTTTCACTGAGAAGAGAAACTGAGGCTGAGAGGGGAAGTGACTTGCCCAAGGTCACACTGTGGGACTGCAGCAGAGCTGGGATTTGAACTCCATTTCCAGACTCAGTGCTCTTCCCCAGCAGCCCAGATGCTTCGGGCTTCTCCAGCTCAATAGAAACAGTGCCCTAGGGCTTCCCTGGTGGCGCAGTGGTTGGGAGTCCGCCTGCCGATGCAGTGTCAAAAAAAAAAAAAAAAAAAAAAAAAAAAAGAAACAGTGCCCTAAGGGTCTCTGGACCGCTTCCGCCACCACCCCAGGGCCCTGAGGGGATGGCCTACCCAGCAGCCCACTAGTTTGAGCCCCCTCAGCTCTGTTTTCTCATCTGTCTCCTTAGAGCTCATCTGGCCTGAGCCAGGCCCTGGGGTCTGCCCATCCTGGCCCCATGACTGCACAGGCCACCATGCCCGTGGCTGCCCCTTCTTCCCTCCAGGCCACTCATCCTTCGGGAGAGCAGGTATGTGTCAGGAGGGAGGGGGTTGAGGGGTAGAAAGGGGCTTCTACTGGAAGAACATGCTGTCAAGGGCAGGCCGTTGGTGGACCTGGACATCCAGAGGCAGATGGCGAACACAGAGGGTGGTAAGGGAGCCAGAGGACCATGACACTGGGCAGCGGGCACTGAGGGCAGACCCCCCAGCCCACAGCACCATCCACATGCACCCTGCAGTCCTCCAGCCAGGGCCTGGGCCCTGACCCTCAGCCTCAAACACGACCTGGTGGGCCCCTTGTCTACAAAAGGCAGAGTCAAATGGCTGTGAGTGCTGCACTCCCAGGCTCAGCCCAGCCCCCAGACTGTCCAACAATGGCCAGACTGTCCTGCCCAGGGCCCCAGCAGTGCCCCAGGCTGGGGGCAGCAAGCATGCAGAGAGAGATCCTGGCTATCTCTAACTCCTGCTCGGCTCTGCTGCCATTGTGCTGTGTGACCTTGGGCACTTCATTGCCCTCTCTGATCCTCAGTATAAAGGGATCTTGGAGGACTGGTTGATCTCTATCCTCCTGGCTCAGCCCTTCTGTGTCTGTGATTCTAACCCCACGGAGGAAGAGAGTTAGAATCCTTCAGGTCTTGATTCAAATATCACCTTCTCAGGCAGGCTTTCCCTGACCCCTAACCACCACCCCACACACACACACACACACACACACACACACACACACACACGCACAAAA
>NW_020175393.1:2363241-2378802 GCF_003031525.2 Neophocaena asiaeorientalis asiaeorientalis | reverse complement strand
CCCCACACACACACACACACACACACACACACACACACACACACGCTTAAAATTGCCCGACACTTCCTATCCTACACCCCTGCTTCATTTTTGCCCCATTGTACAGTCATCACCTTCGGACACCCTCTTAGCTTACTTATTTGTGTTTATTTGTTGTCTCTCCCCATGGGGGAGTGAGACTGGGGGAGTGAGATTGGTCTGTCCCTTCACTGCTGCGCCCCAGCGCCTGGCGGGCAGCAGGTGCTCAGCAAATAAACGTTTGCTGAGGGTGTGACTGGGGGGTCGGCCATGTAACAGGCCTGGGCGGCCAAGGAGGGGGACTGGAGAGTGGGTGCTGCAGTCTGGGCGTGAGGTGCAGTGTCAGGGCAGGGTGAGAGGGGGCGCCTGGGCAGGGTGTCCCTCTGCCTGGGAGGCGCCCACCGGGCAGTGACCGGGCAGCCTGAGCCCGTGTGAGAGAGGGGCCCCTTCCCAGCTTGCGGCCCCCCTCATCATCTCCTGGGGCGGGCGAGCGGGCGGAAGGCAGCCTCCTGGTCGGGACACGAAGGCCCGCCTGCCCCCCGCCTGCCCCCGACTCGGAAAGCACGCAGCCCTGATAAGGTGGGTAAATTTCAAAGGGGCTAATGGGGCAGGGCCGCTGATAGCAGGACCGGGGCGCTGCCAGCGGCCTCCCCTCACTTCCCACCACCCCTCGGCCCAGCCCCCCTGCCGGCCTGCGAGCAAAACAGGTTCAATTGTGCTCTTATCTGGGCCTGCGGTTTTGTCAGGCCTGCCAGCCCCGCACTAATGGGGAAAAGGCAGCAGCCAGCTCGCGGGCGTGGGTAGTGACGCGGCCCCTCTACCTCCACCCCCCACGAGGGGCCGGGCCAGGGGGTGTACCTGGCCCCCAGGAGCGGGGTCGGGAGGAGCGACTGACGCCCCGGGGGGGGGGGGACTGCCACGGCCGAGGGCCAGGCTTGGCTTTGGCTCCTGGCTCCACGGCTCGCCAGGTGAGCTGCCTCCCTCTCCCTGCCTCAGTTTCCTGACTGATGTTTGAATAGGGACACTGATGAGAGGGGTGCTGCCTCCAAGGGCTGTCAGGACACTGACATGAGTTACGCTCTGTAGAGCAACTGACGTGGCCCCGGGCTCATAGTGAGCCCCGGATAAGGGAGGTGCTTGGCAGGAGGACCCGGGAAATTGAGGGGCCAAGGCTTCCAGGCCCTGCCATCTGGCTCCATGCTGCCTCCCTGGCCTTTTCGCTCTCCACTCCCCGCTCTCTTCGCAAGCCACACCGGCTTCCTGACGTTCCTCAAACACGCCAGGCACGAGCCCACCACAGGGCCTTCGCTCAAGCTTTGCCCCTACCTGGAATGCTTACAGGTAACTCAGGGCTTCCTGTTTTTGCTCAAATCCCACCTTCTCAAGGAGGTCTGCCCTGACCACCATATTTCATGCTGCTCCCCATGCCCCACCCAGCACCCCTGACACCCTGTTTTTCATGGCACTCATCAGAGTCTAGGGTACTATATAATTTACTCATTTATTACTTTTCCTGTTGACTATCTTTCTCCTCTAGAATGTAAACCAACCAAAGTTCAGTGCTATGTCCCAGGGAACCATGCCTGGCCCACAATAGGCCTTCAGCACATATGTGTGGAGTGAATGGATTCAGAAGGCAGAGATCAGGCCAGGGTTGAGGTTGTATCTTGGGACGGCACCCTGCTGTACCATCGCAGGGGCCTAAGGGGGAGGAGAGGATGTTCCATGTGTGTGTGTGTGTGTGTGTGTGTGTGTACGTGTGTTTGTGCATGTATGTGTGTGTCTTTTTGACCCCCAGATAGGCCTGCAGGGTTCTGCAGGCTTGGAGCCCATCTCTGGCAGGAGCTCTGCATGACTCAGTTCACAGGGAAGTCTGGGGACCCTGAGAGCTGTGCTGGGGCCCTGGGGTGGAGTGAGGCCTCCTTAGATGGCATCCCAGGTGTGAATCAGTGATGGGGTGGGTGGATGAGGCTATAGGCAAGAGTGTGTGTCGGGGTTGGAAGGGTGGGTACAACCAGGCCTTGGACACAGGAAAGACTGGCCCATCTACTCAGCCACGGTTGGGGGGAGTGTCTGAGGAAGAGGAGGAGATGGCATTGGTGAGGAAGCCAGGGCCTGGGGAGCCAGGCCCCGAGGTGGGAAAGCCTTTGGCATCTCCTACCTTTTGGTTTTTCCCAGAGTGGAGAGGGTCATGCACACAGTAAGGTGCTCCTGAAACCAGTAACCCACAGATGGGAGAGATGCTGGAGGTCATCTGTGCCCTCTGAGGCCACCAGGCCATGAACACCTACAGGACAGATTGTGCCCGGCGACCCTGCCCCTAGTGCCTGTCCAGGGCCTGGCACAGAATAGGTGCTCAGTAAATGCTTGCTGGCCTGCGCAGAGCACCATGCCATGGCCCAGGGGGCCCTGCGTGCTCCAGGTGATGGAAATGCATGGGTATGTGGGCCTGAGGACACAGCCCCCCGCCCGTTGGCTATTCCTGGTCTCCTCGTCCACCATCCAGCTGCAGTACAGTGTCCTGGAAAGAAGACTCCAGCAGACCCAGCCCGAATCCTGCCTCTGCCACTTCCCAGCCTTGACTTTGGAGCCTCTGTTCCTCATCTGCCGTGAGAAAGGTCAGTGAAGCCGCCAGTTGCTGGACTTACTAGGATGAGATGAGATAGTGCATGCCCCCCTCCAGAGCATGGTTGGGGTCTGGACTCAGATCCCCACCCTACTGTGTGTCCTTCAGGTCTGTCCCCTAGCCCCTCTGGTCTCAGGGGCTTCCTCTGGACTGCAAGGGCTGGGTGGTCTCTGGGTCCCACAAACCAGGCTTTCTGCCCACACTGCCCCCACGGCCCCATCTGGGTGACCAGCCCCAGACTCTTCAGCAAGGGAGCCCTTTCCCAGGCTGTTCCCTTCTCATAGCTGGAGTCTGGGGCAGGGCAGGGCCTGGTGTCCACCAGGCAGGGGGAGGGCAAGAACCAACTGGAAGCCCTGTCTCTCTGTGGCTGACGCAGGTCCCAGCCTTGTCCTTGCCATCACTCCCAGGCTACAGCTCCTAGGAGGGTGGGGATCCAAGGAGATGGAGGCAGCAATCTCACTGACCAACTGACCAACAGACAAAGAGAGACTGCCCTTTCCAAAGTACATCCACTTCCTTTGTCATTCACGCATCACAAGGCCCCACCAGGATCCCCCAAGGCAGGATCAGCAGGGCAAGTATTATTTCCATTTCACAGGGGAGGTGAGGGAGGCCCAGAGGGGGCTAGTAAATGGCAGCGCCAAACCAAGCCCTGGGGCCTGCCTTCCATCCAGTGCTCTTCACTCTCTGATGGACTAGTGCAAGAGAGGATGCACGCAGGGAGGGAAGCTCTGGAGCTGGCTGCTCCAGAAATCATAATCTGTGTTGGGTCTGAGGCTGTGGGCAGCTCGAGGGTCCCTGCCCTCGAGGAGTAGAATCTTGGGAAGAAAAGAAACACTGGGAAACAATTAGAGCACAAAGAATTGGGACATGTGAGGTCTGCAAGCACTAGAGGGGATGTGGGAAAGCTTTCTGGAGGAGAAAGCTCTTGAGATGGGGCTCGAAGGATGAGGATGCTTTCAATCGAAGTAGAAGAAACTCAGCTCCATTTGAACAACAGAAAAAGAGCTAATCCAGGTGTTCATGGAGTGATGGCTCTGCCAGGCTCCTTCTCTGGCTGTCTCAGCTCACACCCCCTGGAGGTGACAGCTCCCAATATTCACTCTCAAGGCTTAGAAACCCCAGTGACCAGAGGGAATGTTATCTCAGTAGGTCAGAGCAAAGTTCCAGGATGGAGTGGGTGATGTGTTGGACCCCAGGTCTGCAGCAGGTGATGTAGAGAAGGTATTGCCCATAACAGATGGGTGGGGTCTGGATGGGGGAGAACAGGAGGGGGCACATTTCACCCCCTGAGGGTTTGGCCAGAGGAGAATTGAAGAGGAGGACCAGCCTTGAGGAGCTGTGGGCAGGAGGCAGGAGGTCTAGTAGACCAAATGACCTGTGCGAGAGACCTGGGACTTGACCCCAAGGGGACAAGGCGGGTAGTAAGAGGGTCCTATCAGGCGCAAGGTGATTGAGGAAACTTCAGATTTGAGCTTATATCTGCTTCCCAGCTATGACCTTGGGCAAGACATTTTAAACATTTGGGCCTCAGTTTCTTCACCTGAAAAATGGGCACAGTAATAGTTACCTGGAAGGGCTGCTGTGGGGAGTAAGATGACGTGGCCTGTAGTTGGTGGTCAGCAAGCCCTGGAACTTGCTTGTTCACAGAGCACTTTCACAACATTATCTCACCCCTCACCACAGCTCTGAGGGTTCCCAGGGCATGGGCAGAGGGGAGTCCAGCAGGTTCCAGCCAAAGTCACAAAGCTGGAAGGTGACAGAACTAGGATGTGTATTCGGGTCAGATCCTGAGCTGGTGTCACAACACCATGCTGGATGGATCAAGGTGCTGAGGGGTGTGTGTCACCCAGAGTCCCCTAATTGGCCCTCCCTTCCCCTGGAGCCCACCGGAGTTGCCCCAGGTGGGCACCAAACCTGCCTTGAGCCCACCACTGACATCCACCTCAAGCAGCCTCTTAGCACCTTAGCCCATGTGAGCCCCAGCTGAGCAGATGGAGAGTCCTCTCCTTGCTACCTCTTGGATCTTTCCAGCTTCCAGAGGCACCCTTTGTTTCCTTACTCCAGGCCTGGGCTGGTAGAATCACAGTCCATGCTTAGCACAGCTTAGTCTGATCCATCCATTCAGGCCTACCCATTCCTGAGGACACCTATGAAGTGCTCCTTTGGTCCCAGAGCAAAGCTGTACCAGCATTCAAGGGGCAGCCTTCCCAAAATCAGGGTTTTCTGTAGTATAATCAGTCCCCTTACAAGTGCCACCCAGCAGTGAAATATCCTCTCTGGCTGCAAGAGTATTCTATCTTCATCTATCTACCCATCTTCTGGTCTATCTCAAATAGAATCAGACTGGGCTTTGAATAATAAAGACCCCACTTAACAAAAGCCAAAGGTCTATTTTTCACATAAAAGTCCTGAGGCAGGCAGTCCAAAGCCAGTTTGAAGGTTTTATGCAGTCCTCAGAGACCTAAGCTCCTTCCAGCTCACTGCTCCTCCATCTTGTCTTCATGGTCCAAAATGGCAGCCAAGATTCCAGCCATCACAGCTGCATTTTGGACCATGAAGACAAGTAAGGTCTTGTCTTGAAGACAAGACCATGAAGGCAGTAAGACAGAGGAAGGATAAAGAAGAAGGAGGTGAATGGTACATGCTAGTTTACTTTATTTTTTCTTGGTACTTTACTTTTAAGAAAGATTCCTAGGGCTTCCCCGGTGGCACAGTGGTTGAGAGTCCGCCTGCCGCCGATGCAGGGAACATGGGTTCGTGCCCCAGTCTGGGAAGATCCCACATGCCACGGAGCGGCTGGGCCCGTGAGCCATGGTCGCTGAGCCTGCGCGTCCAGAGCCTGTGCTCCGCAATGGGAGAGGCCACAACAGTGAGAGGCCTGCGTACCGCAAAAAAAAAAAAAAAGAAAGATTCCTAGGGCTTCCCCGGTGGCACAGTGGTTGAGAGTCCGCCTGCCGCCGATGCAGGGAACATGGGTTCGTGCCCCAGTCTGGGAAGATCCCACATGCCACGGAGCGGCTGGGCCCGTGAGCCATGGTCGCTGAGCCTGCGCGTCCAGAGCCTGTGCTCCGCAATGGGAGAGGCCACAACAGTGAGAGGCCTGCGTACCGCAAAAAAAAAAAAAAAAAGAAAGATTCCTAGAAAATGACACATGACACTTCTACTTAGTCACACAACTAGCTGCAAGGGAGTCTGGGATAGTTTTAATTCCAGGTAGCCAAGTTCCCAGGTGAAAAGTAGGGCTTGTTTACAGAGGAAAATGGACATTGGGGGTAACTATCTCTGATACCCCATCCCTTCAATAAGCATTTATTGGATACTCCTTGTACTTACCCATGCTATAGTACTAATATGATTAATACCTTAGTATCTCATGAGCTATGAACAGTGCCTGGCATATAATAATTGCTCAGTGGCCATTAGTATTACTGCATCAGAGTGCTGATATAAGCACAAGCTTCTGTGAGAGTGGAGAGGAGGTCCCACCTGGGAATGTAGGAGGTCTTTCTTTTTGCTTGATCCTGGAGGGCTGAGATGGTCAACTGTAGCCACTTTAGGACCTTGTGTTACCTCCCTGACCCCCATCCCATCCCACCTCAACCTTCTCTGGGGAACGACTCTGATAACTCTGATAACACCTAAGCACAGGCTCTCCAGGGTGAAAAGTGCAACCATATGTTGGAGAAATTTGGCATCGGTTAAGGTGAGGGGGCTAGTTCTGAAGACCCTGGAATCTTCCTGAAGCCCTAGAATACTCATACTGTAGGCAGTCACACAATTACTTCTGAAATTGGAAAATAACACTAAAACGCCTCCATCTGACAGCATGGGGGTTGCAGATGCTCTGCGCCCTTCTAAGGTGATCCAGAGGAAGGAAATGCCAGACTCTGCCCTCCGGGGACAACCCTCAACCCAGGGCAGGATGAGGAAGAAGCTGAGAGCTCAGCTACACGGCCTTCCTTGGACTCGTGGAGGTGGAGGAGCCTGGGCAGTGGGTGCCTGGGCTTGGGTACCTCCTTCCCTCCCTCTACAGGGACTGTGGAGAGCAAGCTGCTGCTGGCTGACCGCCACTCCAGGCCTGGGAAAGCGAGCTACCAGTCCTTCCTGAGCACCAGTGTATGACAGGCCTGTGCCAGGCCTGTGGGGCACAGAGAGCATGGGGTGGGTGAGCCCATGAGCCTCAGGTCCCTTTCCCCAGGATTCTCTGAAAGCTCCCTCCATCCCTGACCTGGGGAGCCAGATAACACCTCCTCCAGGAAGCCCTCACTGATTTCCCTTGCCAGGTGCCCACCCTCATTGTTCTCCCACAGCCCTCCACTGGGCTTTTTCCAATGCTGCTTGCTCAACTGTCCCCCACCCTTGGCTGATCCCTCTCAATATATCCCCAGTGCCTTGCACATGAGATGAGCTCTGTAGCTATGCATCAACTAATGAACAAGTGAGTGAATGAACGAATGAGTGAATGAGTGAGTGAGTGAGTTCCCTGGCTGCCAGGGTGTAGGTCCCCCAGCAAGGAGGCAGAGGCCTGCAAGGGTTAACCAGGAGCCCGCCTGTAGTCTGAGGTAAGCAGGGAGCGTATTTGTTCAGGTAAATAAGGAAGGATTACTTATAATGGGAAATCAGGCCCCGGCCAACTCTTCATCTCATGCTGCCTGACTTCCTCCCAGCACATTCCTGCACTCTGCCCGTGTCCACACTGCCCCGCAGACCCAGTCCCCTGAGCCCACCGTGGCCTCCCTCATAAGCCCCTCTGGCTGGGTCTTGCTGTGGTGTCAGCAGGTGGCCCTGGACTGGGGGCAGGGGGCTCCCTACAAGGGCACGCAGCCCTGAGATCTCAGAGGGCCACACCTCGAGGGTGGCCAGGCCCCCAGCGGCCCACCCGATTGCCACCTCTGACCCCAGCCCTGCTGGCCCCTGGTACCACTGGCCCCCCAGATGCCTGGCTGAGACGCAGCAGTGACCCAAGCTGCCCACACCTCCTCCTGGCCCCTGAGGTTGGCACTGCAGCGGACGACTCCTTGGGCACCAGGCAGCTAACGGGTAAGTCCAGTGGGGGGCAGTGCCCTGCCATGGCGGCCTTCCCCTGCCAGCAGTGGGGAGGTGGGTGGTTGAGGGTGCTTTCAAAGCCAGAACTGGTCTGGACATCAGTGACCCTGATCTGGGTCCTTCACCTTCAGAAGCCCCTGATCCCTCTGCATGCTGCCCAGTCTGCCTCCCTGGGCTGACCCCAGAGCCTGGGTGAGCCCCCCTGGCCTGGAGAGGCCTGGGGTACCCCATGTCTGTGATGACCCCATCTGGGCTCCACATTGAGCCCAGCCTTGTCCAGCCTGAGGGGAGGCAGCTTTGTAGGTGCGGAGCCGCAGCCCTGAGACCGGGCCAGTTCTGCTTGGCTAACGAAACACAAGCAGCCTTTCTGCTGCTGCCAGCCACAGCTGCTCTGCCAAGGGAAGGGTCTCTCTGGGGCCTAGTCACGAGTTGGCAGGGGTTTGCTGGAGCCTAGAGGCTCAGGGCCAGGGCCAGGGTCCAGGTTGCAGCAGGGGGTACAGTCCCAGAGCCCAGGGGCTGGGTGGGGCAGTGGTGGGCACAGGAGCCAGGGGATCTGAGAAGCTGGGGAGTAACCACCTGGGTGCTTGGGTCCCCAGGGAAGCATGGGGCCTGTGGACCGGAGTCTGGGCACGTGAGGAAAGCAATGGGTTGGTGGGGGACAGGGGTGCTTGAAGGTGCTCATTTCTAGATTTGCCAGATGCCTCCTGTGGGGAGAGAGGGAAGTGGGTGGTGAGGATGACAGGGTAGAAAGCTGAAGGGTCTGGATGGCTGGGGGCTCCCCCTAAGCTGGACAAGGTGTGTGCATGTGTGCGTGCTTGTGCATGTTGGGGAAGGGGAAGCACCCTGAGCTAGTCCCGGGCCTCTCACCTCGCTGCCCTCTGGGCCCAGCCAGCAGCCCGCACCCAGGCCACAGGCGTCGAGTGGCCTGTCCCCTGTATGATGGTCATGGCCTTTCTGTTCCTTCTTGCTTAGGCCTGGGACTTGGCCTCATTTCCTGCCCCCACCTCCCCAATAAACAGCTTCACAGCAACCCCCAATAAAGCAGCATCTCCCCACACCAGCTGCTCGGCTGAGTAACAAAGCAAACAGGCATCCGAGCTGCGCCAGTCCCAAGGTGGCGGGTAGGGATGGGCAGGAGACCCCCCACCAGACGGGGGTGCCCAGGCCACGGCTCAGCCTGGCTGGCCAGTCCCACTCGACCCCTGCCCACCTGTGGGAGGGGTTGGAGCCAGGAACTCCCAGCTTGGAGCCTCCCCACCCCCAACTCAGGGAACTTCGGGGAGAGGGAGCATCCTCAGAGCCCCCAGGGAGGTTGGGGTGGTCTCTCGCGGGATGGGGGACCACCCTCCCCTTTGAGAGCCTGACAGGCGCTATGAGGGTCCCAGAGCTGAAAACTCAGTCCCTGCCAGACTTGGTTATTGTATTACTGATTATAAAACACGTTGGCAGATGTGATGTCATTTGGTTGTCACAAGGACCCTCTGAATTATAGAACTTCTCTTGTCAACCGAGCCTGAGAGAATAGGGTGGCACTCAGTAGATGCTCAGTCAATGCAGAATGTGTGATGCTGGCAGTAAGTAGAAGAACCAGGAGAACCCACTGTCTGCCACTGAGGTCACTGCAGTTAAAACATTAATAACCCTGAAACAACTAGAGCACAACTTTGTGCTAAACGACTTGGTGCAGCTTGAGTATAACCTGGGGACAAGGCCCTCTGGTGGAGGGCAAGAAGGGGCGGGTTAGGACCCACAGTGTGTGACCCTAGGCAAGTCACTTTTCCTCCCTGCACTTGCAGCTCCTTGTCTGTGAAATGAGAGGGTTGGACAAGGTGGCCTCCTTTGTTAACGGAGGCTTCATGGAAGAGGCAACCTGGAGTGGGGTTTTGAAGGCTGTGTAGGAGCTGGTGGAGGCAGGCTGTCTGTCTGGATTTGCCAGCTTTACAAGACTTGTGTGCTTTCCCAGCCTTGTCTCCTAGGCTGAGGTCAGGGGAGGTAGGGGACTCTGGCTCTGGCTCCTCCTAGAGGCCAGGGAGGAGTGAGTGAGGCCAGCAGCTGCCCTGGTCTGGGCTAGAGAGCAGGCTGACCTCAGAGCAAGGTCCAGGCCTCTCCCACCACCATTTTCAGCTCTCCCCCAGACTCCACCCTTTGGCCCTGCCCCTCCCTCCACCATCACCACCTGCTTCTTCCTTTATTCCCCTCACTCTTCACCTTATTACCTTTCCCTCCCCTCTTTTCCAGCCCCATCGCCTCACCTGCTCCCAGGTGCCACCTTCATGCCTGCTCAGCCCATCATAATTCACAAGGAATTTCCATTTGCCCTCCCCCTCAATCACCACAACCCCTTTAAGACATGCTCTTGACAGACAATTCAATAGATGGGACAACTGAGTCTCTTGCCCCAGTGCCAGACCTAGAGAGCAGGGAGTCAGGGCTCCAAACAGTGCGGGACCCTCCCCCTGCCCCCACTCACACCACATTTCATGCCCCACCCTGTGCCCCCAGCCAGCTGAGTGACCTGTCGGGTGGAACAACTCTTCCCAAAGCAAACTTTGCACAAGCCGAGTTGCCCTGGGCTCTTCCTGACATTTAATGCCAATCTCCTTCCCCTGCCTCGTTTGCATGTTCCCAGCCCAGGAGGTGCCCCCTGCCAGATTCTCCTCTCCCACTTCTCAGGGTCCTCCGGACTAGGGGAAGGTGAGCCTCCTCTTCCCTCTGGATCACTCCTTCCAGGCCAGGGACTCTGGTGGGGGCCTAATGGACCAGACCCCAGCCCAGGCTGTAGAAAGGAGTAATGAGGTTTCTCTGGGCACCACCAGAATCCAAGGGGCCCTTCCTTTTCCCTCCAGCTCTGGGGTTGAGGAGAGTGGTCTGGGAGTGACAGTCTGGGTTAGGGTCCCAGCACCTGGGACTGGTGACAGGGGTGGGGCCCAGGTCTCTGCTCTTGGGGCAGCGAGTTGGTCTGAGGGCTGCTGAGATCCAGCTCTTCCTGCCTCTGACTTCCATTCCAAGTCAGGCTGACGGGCAAGACGGAGGGCATGGGGTCATAGACTCCAGACAGTGTCTGGGCCAGAAAAGCTCTGGGAGATGACTTACCCAGTGGGAGAACAGAGGAGGAGACTGAGGCCCAGAGGGGACCAGGGGCTGCCCAGGGCCTTATATATGGTGGGAACAGGGCAGAATATGAATCCATATCTCCAGATGCTGAGGCCTCGAGTTCTTTCCAGACCACACACCCTTTGGAGCAAACTCAAATACAGGGGTGAGCTTGGGGCTGAGGTGGGTCCCTGTACCTCCAGGCTTCAGGCATTGGTGCCACCCAGACCCCCCCCAGTGCGACTTTTGTGGGGCTGGGGTTTTCTAGGGCTGGGCCCGCAGGTAGCCTGAGCGAGGCGACAGGGGTGGTCAGCAGGGGTGATCCTAGAGGTCGGAAAATGCCAAGTCATCAGCACCATCTGGAAAGAGGGCACCTTGAGTTCCAATCCCTGCCCAGTCACCATGGACACGTGCCCTGAGGCAGCCACCACCCCCTGCCTGTCAGGTGGGAATAATCCTGGCTGCGCCACTGCCCCAGAAGACAGTGGGAGAGCCAAAGCAGTTTATTTAGTTGGACTTCACTTTGTCCCTGGAAGAGTTGGAGGCGATGTCAGTGGCGGGGTGTGTGTGGGGGGATTGGGGGTGTTGGATGCCCGTGGTACCCACACCACGGGAGCAAATGGGAGACAGTGCTGGTACAAACATGCCTTCGGGCTCCTGGCTGCCCCTGGGAACTGTGGGCAAAGCAGACCTGACCATAATTCCTTGATGTTCCCTGACTCGTTTGTTTCCTGTCCCCCATCCTCCTGCTACCTGGCCCTGTTCCCTAACTCCCTACTCCCAAGTCTCCCTGGGCCCGTGGGCTGGCTCCCCAAGTTAAATCTTCCCAAGTTGAACCTTTCCTCCTGCTAATTGGATCCAGCTAGTTTCTTTTCTTTTCTTTTCCTTTTTTGCCCGCGCCACGCAGCATGTGGGATCTTAGTTCCCTGACCAGGGATCAAACCCGCGCCCTCAGCAATGAAAGCGTGGAGTCCTAACCACTGGACCGCCAGGGAATTCCCTGGATCCAGCTAGTATGAAGAGCAGTTTCAAAGGACGAGGGAGCTGGGTTTTCATGGGAGGGCAGGAGTTGTCCAAGGAGCAGTGAGGGGGCTGGAGGGGGAGTAGCAGCGAGGGAAGGGAGTGTCTAGGGGAGCAGGAAGGCTGAGGCCAGAGGCAGGGAGGGTTCAAGGAAGCTAGACAGGTGCAGGCAGGCCCAGGGCACTGGATTGGGCAGACCCGGCTTCTCTCCAAGGTGCTGACCAGCTGACTGGGGGTTGGGGGGACAGGCCCCTGTGGCCCCTGCCCACTCTGCATGGCTCCTGGCCAGGTCCTGATCGCACCCCCAAAGCCCCCTGATTCCAACCCATGAATGCAGGCCCAGAGGTTTGGAGGGAGGGAGGGAAGGGCTGACAACAGTGGGGAAACTGGAGGAGGTCTGCCCCCAGTTGGTGGAGTAGGCGGCTCTGGGCAGAGTGGTAGGCTCTGTCTCACCCTGGCCCCAGCCTCTCGCCCTCAGCGCTCTTCTCACGGGGCCTGCAGCTGGGGTGCTGGGCTCTGGGCAGACTAAGGTTGTGTCTCAGGACTGAGGTGGGGGCTCAGGCATATTTACCCTACCCACCACCCCCTTGTGGGTAAGATCTGAGCCTGGATTGAACAGGACGTGAGAGACAGGCTCCAACCCCATGACAGCCCAGGGCCTTAGTAAAGACTCTGGTAACTCCATTTCCCTGGGGCTGTGGTTTCAGGAGATATCTGAGCATCTTTTGCATGTCAGGATGGGAGTGAGAACCTGGAGGCCGGGGAGTTGCCTCCCAAGGGGCAGGAAACAGCTGCTGTAAGTCTCTAACTTTGGGTCCCTCTGCCTTCTCTCCTTGCTCTGCCTTCCTGGGAGAATGCGAGGCACTGAAAAGAAGTGGCCCAGGTGGCTAATCCCTCTGGCTGCTACCCTGCAAATCCGCCTCGTTTCTGGGCCTTGGCCTCCGCCAGCTGTTATCAAATTTCTTTGTCTGGAGTCAGAGCCAGTGCCTCTGAGGCAGGAGGGAGGCAGGACATGCTGAGCCTTAATCCAAACACGTGGCTTAATCCAGAAAAGACCAGCTCGAGGTTTGGAAGCTGGAGCCATCGCTCAGGAGACGGGTCAGCCCCTCGGGGCCAGAGGCTGTCAGGAGGGACCTGGTCCTGGCAAAGCCTGGGCTTGTCCCAGGACCCTAAGCCTATGGTGCAGTGGTCCTGGCTCTGCTGTGTGACTGTGGACACATCCCTGCCACTCTCTGAGCCTTATTTTCCCAGGGCACATGTGTCCCCATGGGTAGACAATCACCCATGAATGTAATCACAGCTGAATTGCGTGGCACAAATGGGGAGAGCTGGAAAGTCAGAGGAGAAAGCTGCTGGGGACGGCTCCCTGGGGGAGGAGGGTTTTGGGCTAAACTGTGATGAGAAGAAAGGGGCATCTTGGGCAGGGGGACGACAAAACAAGAGAAAATAGCCATGTCATGCCCACAGCACAGGGGCCAAGGGAGAAGCACCGTTCTCATCAGAGCCTGGATATGTGGTCACCATGTTGATCTCTGGTTCTGGTCCAGACCCTGCCCTTAACCACTGAATACATCTGTTTCCCACTCTGGCCTTCATTGTTCCCATCTATAGGGATCACATAGTATACGGTCCCTTCCAGCTCTGATTATCTGGCTCAGAGGTAGGCGCCAGCCACCAGGATCAGGCAGGGCAGGCAGTGGGGAACCATGGGAGGTTCTAGAGCCCAGGGGTGCCTGATGAAAGGGTTTTGGAGGGAAATGAACTTGACAGTGCAGTGGAGTGAGCAGCTAGGAGGCGGGCATGAACTTTGGAGGACCAAGCTGCCTGATCAGGAGGTGGGCAGGACCCTGGGAAGATGGGACCGTCCGGAGCCTCAGAGGGAACGTGGTACAATGAGCAGAGCCCGCACGTGGCCAGCTGGGGACCTTGGGCAAAAGCTGCACAACCTCTCTGAGCCTCACAGTCCACGTCTATAAAACAGGGCTCTCGAGTCCCCTGTGGGTAGTAAAAGGGTAACATGTACCAACGCTCTGGGCCCAGGAGGTGCTCCCCGTGTGTTCTCTTCCCACCCAAGTCCAGCCCTAGAGCCTGGAGGAGGTGCCAGGTATGCAGGCTGGGCACACCAGGCCCTGGCTCCCTGATCAGTAAACCCAGGTCCCCCACGCTTGGCTGCCGGGGTCCGAGCCTTCTGCACCACCTCCCCACCTGCGGACAATCGGCTCTTGCCTCCTGCCGCATGGTTAATCATTAACTTTTTTTTCACTAGATAGGTGTTGGAGCTGGGACCAAGCCTTGGTTGAGAGCAGGTTCCTTGGTGTTTAGGAGCAAGGTGACGGGGAGCTGGAATGTGGGGTGTGGAGGAGGAGGTGGGAGTTCTCTGCTGGTGAAGGAGCCCCGGGCCAGGAGCTGGAAGTCGTTTAGTTCTCTGCACCATAACTTCCCCACCACAGCGTAGGAATGAGCCTAAGGCCTGAGCTGCCGCTCTCGCGGGAGGGAACAAAGGCGAGGGCTTCAAAGCTCACTTGACAAATGTGTCAGGGATGTGTCATCACGTCCCCACCTGGCAAATGCTGCCACCTGTCCTGCCCATTCATCCTCACTGACCCCTCACACCACTGTGCCCCGAAACACAGCAGCTGCCTCCCATCCTACCTGTGGCCGAGGCCAAGCAAACAGGAGGGCCACGAGGGAAGCAAGTTCCCCTGCTTCTTGGGAAAGGTTCCGTCTCCCTGGCACCCGGCCCAAGGTGTTGGCAGGGACTGTCCTAACGTGGCAGGCCGGGGAGTTCTGGGGACGTGGATGGGGCGGGAAGCAGGAAGGGGGTGATGAGGGAAGGGTGGGGTTGAGAGGGGGCTCTCCAGGGATGGGGCCACCCAGGAGGTAGGGTGTGGACACAGGCTGGGGCGGGGACCCAGGGATAGAGCGGGCTGTTGGCTCTGCTTGGGTAAATAATGTGGACCCACAGCACACACGTGTGTTTGCACAGAAGGACTTAAAATGATTCCAGGCCTGCCCTCTGTCCCCCGCAAGCCCGGCTCCCCGATCCCTGCCCACCCCACCCCACCCTGACCTCTCCTTCCTTGTCACTTAAAGGAGCCCTTGAAAGGGAGATGCAAAATGAAAGTGAACAAACACTCTTCTCTCTTTCTTGCGTTCTCTCCGCCATGGAAAAGCAGGGCCGCCGTGTACAGTTGGGAAGGTTGGGCACTGCACAAGATGGGGGACAAGGGTGAGCTGAAGTTCCGCTTGGGCTCCATTCACCAAGCCACGCCACCCAGAGAGAAAAGGGCATCATTTTCTGAGTTGTACGCAGTTGCACTAGCTGCGGCCCTAGAGAAGCCAGAGCCTTCCAAACAGCGTTCTCTCTCTGCCTCACTTGCACGTTGAGGCTGAGCAAGTCAGTCTCACGAGGTGACTGGAGAAGGGCCAGGGAGCCCCCGCCCCACGGTCCTGGTGCAGCGCAGCAAATCCCACCGTTAGAGAGTCTACCTTCTTTCCTTCCAGTAAAGCCTACCCCTCTTACTGGCCAGATGCCTTCAAAGCAGCAATTTGCAAACTTGAGCACTCATCAGAACCACCCAACGGACCTGTAGAAACGCATCGCCAGGAATTCCCTGGCGCCACAGTGGTTAGGACTCTGTGCTCCCACGGCAGGGGGCCCAGGTTCAATGATCAGGGAACGAAGTTCCCACAAGCAGTGCGGCGCAGCTAAAAAAAAAGAAAAAAAAAGAAAGAAATGCATTGCTGAAAAAAAA
>NW_020175393.1:2325319-2362985 GCF_003031525.2 Neophocaena asiaeorientalis asiaeorientalis | reverse complement strand
AGCTTCTGATTCAGTTACTCTGATGAGGGCCTAAGAATTCAAGTTCCTCAAAAGTTCCTAGGTGGTGCTGTTGCGGCTGGTCCCGGCACCACATTTTGAGAACACTGTTTAAAATGTAAATACCCCCAAGAAAGGACACACATTAACTTGCCCTTAACAGGTTTACCTGCTCCTTTCCTCCTTTCGGAATGATCCCCTGTGTTATGGGGAACATATGTTGTTGGTAATCTTCCACCTCTGTCCTGATTTATTCTTGAGTTTTGAGCCCACAAATCATGGAAATATCCCAGGGACCCCAGTTCTTTGGTGTATGTACATCTCGCAAGTTCCCTGCCTCACCCAAACCACGGACTCCAATATGGGGCTCAGAGAAAAGGGTCCAGGGGAAGCAGAGCCTGGGGACCCATGGGGAGGGACACTGTAGTTCCTCGTGTTGAGGCCAAATGGTGCCCCTTGGGAGGCATTGGGGCGGCAGGTAGGAGAGGAGTGGGGTCTGACTTGCTGAGGGACTCATTTGTCCCCCAGGGCCTGGGCCTTCTGACCAGCCCCTGCAGCTGTGGGGAAGGTGGGCCTGTAGGTCTGCACCTGGCACCTCCCACCTTGGGAGCTGTGAGTTCTTCTGGGCGTGAGGGGAGAGAAGAGGGCCTGGGAGCTGGGAGGGGCTGGGGAAGCACCTTTCAGGAAAGGACAAGGAGGGTAGGTACCAGGAACCCAGCCCTGAGTAGGGGCGGGGCCAAGCACACCTGTACGTTGTTGTTCAGTGACCACCTCAGCAGCGTTAGGCCGGGAATTTATTCGCACCCGCCAAGTGGCCCTGTGGGAGAGGAAGGGGGTCCGCCTCCCCAACCTGGGAGGAGATTCTACCCTGCCACACCCCTCACTTGCTCCTTTCATTCTTCACCCAGCTGGTGGAGATGATGGTGACCTTCTCCCTTCCCTACCCGCTCCAAGGGCAGAGTAAAAGAAAACAAGCTTTGCTACAGCAGAAAAGATTAGGTTAGCTCTTAGAAGGAGCTTCCTCGACAGGACAGGGGACTGGGATCTGGGTGGGGGCCGGCCCAGGGACAGAGGGCTGGATATTAAAGGCGTCTTGTCCAGGCCTCAGTTTGCTCATCTACCAAATGGGACTAATTGTGCCTTCCACTGTGAGGACTGAAAGAGGTCAAGAACCTCAGAAGATTGTTTTAAACAGGCTACACGTGTAAAGATTTGCTGCTTGCAGCCAACCTGGCTTCCCTGGGGAGTAAGGGAGCTGTCTGTTTACCGTCCTGCCCCCACTCCCACCCCACTGGCTTTCCAGCCACAAGACCTGTCTTCCCAGCCCTGTCCTAGCTGCCCAGTGACCCGGAAGCCCCAACTCTCTCCCAGGCCCAGCCACTGCCCGCTGGGCTCCTCATCTCTGTAACCAGCGTAGCAGCCCCCATGGGGATGGGGAAGCAGGCAGGACCTGACTCTCCTTCCTTTTTTATTTCTGTAGACGCAGCCGCCAGCCCAAGCAGCAGCGGCATGGGCAGCGCCAGCCCGGGCCTGAGTGGCGTCCCCACAAGCCGCCTCCTGCTGCCCCCCGACACTGTGCTACGGACTGGCCTGGAGAAGGTGGCAGTAGGGGCAGGGGCAATGGGGCCCGAGAGACGGGACTGGAGCCCCAGCCCACCTGCCACACCTGAGCAGGGCCTGTCCACCTTCTACCTCTCCTACTTCGACATGCTGTACTCCGAGGACAGCAGCTGGGTGGCCAAGGGCCCCGGGGCCAGCACTCGGGAAGAGCTGCCCGAGGAGCCCGAGCAGTGCCCCGTCATCGACAGCCAAGCCCCGGGGGGCAGCCTGGACCTGGCGCCGGGTGGGCTCACCCTGGAGGAGCATTCACTGGAGCAGGTGCAGTCCATGGTGGTGGGCGAGGTGCTCAAGGACATCGAGACGGCCTGCAAGCTGCTCAACATCACGGCAGGTGAGCCCCTCCTCACGCCCCCCTCCGCCAGGGGACACAGGCCAGCGGAGGTCACAGGGAGGTGTGGGGGCACCGCCTGGTGCACTGTGGTCACCCCCAGAGATGCTGGTGCTTCTACACGTACACTCAGCCCCTAACACACAGCAGCTGCGAGCCTGGGATCCAAGGTTCCCACTCTCTCTGTGCCCCAGCCGCACCAGCCCAGTGTCCCCACTTGGTAGGTGCCGGGTGAAGCAAATACGAGCTCTACACCATCTGGCCCACCTCCTCCTCTCACACTTAAATCCACTCTCCCCTTATTCACTCTGCTCCAGCCACTCCTGCCTCTTTGCTGTTGCCGCAACACACACACCTCAGAACCTTTGCACTTGCTGGTCCCTCAACCCAGAGCACTCTTCCCCTACATACCTACCTGGCTCGCCCCTCACCTCCTTCAGGTCTTGATTCAAATGGCACCATCTCGATGAGGCCTTTCCTGACCCCTCTATTGAAATTGCTCCCCATACCCCCACGTCTTATTCCTCCAACCTGCTTTATTTCTCTCACGTTTCCTACCGTCTGATATGCTGCATATTTATCTTGTTTACTGACTGTTTCCCCCACTGGAATGTACATGCCCCAAGGGCAGGGATTTTCATTTGTTTTGTTCCCTGCTACATCCCCAGTTCCTAGGATGTTACCTTGTACATAATAGATGCTCAATAAACAATAACTTAATATACCAGGCCCTGTTCTAGCACTGGGGAATTCAGTGTGAACATAGCACAAAGGCTCCTTCATTCACGAAGCTAATGTTACAGTGACAAAACAGATCATAAATAAATAGGATAATGTATCACTGGTCCAGTGGGGATGAGGGCTCTGATGAGGAGGGCACATCAGGAGGCCAGGCACGTGTCTGTGAGGGCCTGGAAGGTGTGGTTATGGAGCTTATGCTACTGGTTGAGGGGCTGCTGGGTCTCCAGTCCCCTGTCCCTCCATCATCTCTCCAGCTTTGGGCAAGCCTGACCCGTCTCCTTGGCCTTTGGGCCCTGGCATCTGAGACTCGCACACAGGAAGGGTCTTCAGGCATCGCTTAGGCCTGGCTCCTCCTCCTCAGTCACCCAGGCCCAGCCCCTGCCACCTAGTAGTCCCAGCTGAGGTCCCGCCTTGAGGCAGCTCCTGCCCAGGCCCCATCCTCCAGTGGCCCAATGCCAGCCCCCAACCCAGGAGCTTTTCCCACGGTGCCTCCGCTCCCACACCGAGTTGGGGAGGGCCCTGCCCTCTAAACAATAGGGACAGAAACAAATTGCTTTGACCCTGAGGAAGAAAATAGGTTTATTAAGTGAGGGCAGGCCAGTCTGCAGGTCACCCAGCTTAGACCACAGCGTTCACTTGGAGGCCCCATTGTGTCTGTGCCTGCAGCTTGGCCACCACCCACGTGGCCTGCTGGGCTCACCCCAGGGCAGCTCCCCAGGGAAACTTATAGGACCAAGCCACCTTGGTCCTATAAGCCTCCGGGCCTTGGCCCCACGGCCACCCTGTACCCTGCCACCGCTCCCCCACATTTGGTGCACGTGCACTGAGCAGCTCCCCAGCCCCCAGCCCTTTGTTAGGTGTTGGACGAGGGGATGGAACTCTCTCTGTGCCTCAGTTTCCTCATCTGTAAAATACAGTGTGGGCGGAGAGTGGGGTTTGTAGAGCTAATTCTTGGTTGGGTTTTTCTCTGGTTCTTTGAAGGGTTTGGGGAAGGCAAGAGGCATCTGGGAAAGAAAGAAGCTTGGGTGTTTCTGGTTTAATGTCACTGTCCCCTCCAGGGCTGTGGCTCCCCAAAAGGCCCTTTGGAGGGGCTGGAGGGGTCTGGGAGGACCTGAGGTCCAGGTGAGATGGGGGTGCAGAGGCCCCAGGCTGCCCTGCCCTGAGCCATGTTTGCTTCAAGGGCCCTGGTTCCTTCCTGTCACTGCCCCCTTCTTCGGTACCCCCTCCACAGAGCCCCTCAAGGCCCCATGTGGCCTGGCCTGGCCCCATCTCAGGAGTGCATGGTCCCAGGCCACCAGTTCCTATGGAGGCTGCATCAGAGCAGAGGGGCCACCTTGGGGGTGGTGCCCTCAAGCAGCCTCCAGGGCTGAAGGAGTGTCTCTTGCCCAGACCCTGTGGACTGGAGCCCTGGCAACGTGCAGAAGTGGCTCCTGTGGACAGAGCACCAGTACCGGCTGCCCTCCGTGGGCAAGGCCTTCCAGGAGCTGGGGGGTAAAGAGCTGTGTGCCATGTCGGAGGAGCAGTTCCGCCAGCGCTCGCCCCTGGGCGGGGACGTGCTGCACGCCCACCTGGACATCTGGAAATCAGGTGGGACAGGCGTGGGTAGAATGCCCCACCCCCCACCCCCCACTGCGGGCTCCAAGCCAGGGACACCAAGGGGAACAGTTAGGTCAGCATGCCTGTCTGGAGGCTACACTCCACTGGGTAGGCAGCCCCTTGTCCCAATCTGGGTTCTGTTCTGAATCCCAACCCCAATGACAGCTGCCTCCCCGGATCCTGGGTGAACTCTCCAGCTCTGACCCACTGCCTACCCTGGTCAAGGCCACAGAACTTAGGACAGAGCACATGGGAAGTTAAAAATAGAAGTTAGACTGTGAGGACACAGGACATCAGATACTCTAAGTCCTTCTTCTTTGTCCTTTTTAAAATTTTGTGTTTGTTTTGTGTTGTTTTCATTAAAGAAGAAATGAGGTAATAAATGTGCAGGATTTTTTAAAAGACCATCGTGAACAACAGTATACCATGAAGAATAATCCTCCCTCCCACCTACCCCGGCCCACCAATCCCCCTCCCTAGAGGCAACCACTGTTGCCAGTTTTGTGAGTACCTTGCCAAGGAAAGTCTATGCATATACAAGCAAGAGTAAGTGTGACTTCTACCCCTTTCTAACGTGAATAGTACGGGTATCACGCTGTTCTGTACTGAACAGCGTATCCTGGGTCTTGTTTCCCATCACTCTCTATACCGCTGCCCCAGTTTTGATGGCTGCGTGCCAACCCCTTAATGTTTACTTGGTCTCAATCTTATCGGGCGCCCAGTGTGCCCTGCACAGAGCCGTGCACTTCAGAGGGGTCAGTCCTCGCTCCACGAGTCAAGGCCCCTGCCCCTCAGGGCCCAGGGTGAATAAAAGGACAGGTCCCACTCTCATGGCTCAGAAACCAGTGTCCTGCCCCAGCCCAGGCCCCTTGCCGGGGTCTGGCAAGAGCAGTGGACAGTGCCAGGCTATAAGCCGGGTGGTGGTGTGGACAGAAGCTGGCAGCTTCTGCCTCCCACTGCTTGTCTGGGGAGGGGGTCAGGTGGAGAGCAGGAGGGGATGGTGGTGCTCGGGGAGCTTGGCAGCTGGAGGGCAGGGAGTGTTTTTATTATGCTGGGCACCGTGCAGGCTTCACCACCCTGCATCCTTGCAAGACCTGTGAGGGGGTGTCCCAGCCCCATTTCACAGGTGACAGAAGGGAGGCAAAGCAAGGCTTGACTTCCACTCCTCTCTGAACAAGGGGCTGCCTGCAGGGCCTCTAAGGCCCCTCCCAGCTCCGAAATCCTACCTTTTCTTCCAGGAGGAGGCTTTGTAAACAGCTGGTCTTCACAGGCTGGCGGGAGGGAGGGAGCCACGGGGGGGTGCTTCTCTGGCCCCACAGTTCCACCCAAATGCCCTCCTCCTCCCTTGGGGGAGTCTCTCTGGTCCCCAACTTCCTCTCCTTGTCCCGCAGCGGCCTGGATGAAAGAGAGGACGTCCCTGGGGGCGATTCACTACTGTGGTGAGTCAGGCAGGGCAGGGAGGCGGCCGGGGCTCTGGGGTCTGGGAGTGGGCTGGGGCAGCCATTGAAGAAGGGGGCTCCCCACTCACCGCCACCCTCCCTGGCTGCCCAGCGTCGACCAGCGAAGAGAGCTGGACGGACAGCGAGGTGGACTCATCCTGTTCCGGGCAGCCCATCCACCTGTGGCAGTTTCTCAAGGAACTGCTGCTGAAGCCACACAGCTATGGCCGCTTCATCCGGTGGCTCAACAAGGAGAAGGGTGAGCAGTGCCAGGGGCAGGAGGGGAGGGGGCTGCTGGGAGCCTGTGGTCCTGCCAGGCGCTGGGCAGGGAGGGTTGGGGGCAGGGCAGAGGGCTGGAGCTGCCCCCACCTTTGCCCTGAATGCCACACACGCACTCTTACTGGACCGGCCCAGGGTCTGTGTGCCGTCTGTGTCCACACGTGTTCCCGGGCTGGGCTCTGCCTGTTGAGGGTCCCCAGTGACACACAGTGCCTGGGACATAGCAGGGCCTTAGAACTCTGCTGAGAACCGGACACGGTCTTTACCCTCAAAACATCAGAGCTTGACGGAGGAGACTGATGGTATCCAATGAAAACTACAGTGCGGGCAACAGAGGTAATATTAGATTTTCAAGTAGCCACAATTAAAAATTTTTTTAAACAGGTGAATTTAATTTTAATAATACATCTGTTTAATCCAATGTTATAAATTCATATAATTTCAACATATAATCGATACAAAAATTATTAATGAGATATTTCCTAAGTCTTTGAAATCTGGTATACATTTTATGCTTACAGCACACCTTACTTCAGACCAGCCACATTTCAAGGGCTAAGAGCCACATGTGGCTAGTGGGGACCACATTGGACAGCAACAAGGCTGGATGGTGTGCGGGTGTGTGTTTTAGAAAAGGCTCGGAGCCAAGAAACCTGGGTTCTAGGCCCCCTCCTGCCATTAGTAGCCGTGGGCTCCTGGACCCCAGTCTTCATGTTTGTGAAATGGACCAGATTCATTCATCCAGCAAACCTTCCCTGTGCACCTCCTCTGGTTCCACACTTGCTCAGCCGACATTTATGGAGGGTTACAGTGTCCTGAGGGTGTGGGGAGAATTCAGCGGTACCCCACCCTCCAGGGACCTACAGTCTTGTAGGAGAACCAGCAGTGAAATGAGCTGGTGTGCAGAATGTGTTGGGCTGTGATGGGGTCAGCCGTGCCTGGGTCCAGGAGGGCTTCACAGAGGAGTGACTTTGGGGCTGAGTGTGGAGCACGGGAAGGCGTTAGGAGGGGTGGAAAAGTTCCTGCACAAGGTGTGGTGATCCCATGTGTATATTTGAGACTGAGAGTGAGCCGGTACTCCAGGGAGACTGTCCCATGAGGGCAGGGAGATCAGGGAGGGTGGGGTGGTCTGGGGAGCCTGCCTGGAGAGGGTGTGCTGACCTGGGCTTTGCCAGGTGGTTTAGAATGAGAACTCGGGGTATTTATGAGTAATAGTTCATCCTAAGGGGTACTTCCTTCAGGCTCTGCTCTAAGCGCTTTCCGTACCCACTCAACAACATGACCACTAACAACCCCCTCTTACTGACAGGAAAACGGGGTCTCAGACAACTTCTAAAGGTAGAAAATGGCAGAGCCAGGATTCCAACCCAGGTCAGCCTGGCTCCAGATCCACTCTTTCCACCATCTCCTACCAATTAATCCTGCCAGAAAGGGCTGTGTGGGCTTGAAGTGTCTGAGAATCGCAAAGCGGTCTTTCAGGCTCGGGAACTGCACGGGTGACCTTGCCAAATGAGCCATGTCTGCAGCCCGGAGCCCCGCAGGGCTTCTGTGTGGGGTGTCCACACCCCACACTTAGGAGCAGAGGCTGGCAAGGATCAGGCCCTCAGGGCCCCAAGTCGCCAACCAACGTAATGCAGGTTCACCCTGCACCAGGAGGTCTGTGAGTCCATGGTAGGATTTACCACTTCCTGGGCCCTGTGGAACACCCTTCCCACATGTTCCTTTAACCCTCACCACAACCGTGGGAGAAGGTATCATGGCCCAGCGCCTGGCCCTACCCCGGGCGACTCTAGCCCCCCTGGCTGTGAGAGACTGACCTGCTGGTCTTGGTCTTTCTCCTTCCTGCCGCCCCGCCTGCACTGCTGGCTCTCTCTGGGCCCTCCTGCTGCCCCAGGCATCTTCAAAATCGAGGACTCCGCGCAGGTGGCCCGGCTGTGGGGCATCCGCAAGAACCGCCCCGCCATGAACTACGACAAGCTGAGCCGCTCCATCCGCCAGTATTACAAGAAGGGCATCATCCGCAAGCCGGACATCTCCCAGCGCCTGGTCTACCAGTTCGTGCACCCCACCTGAGCGCTGCGGCCAGGCCCTGGGCCTGGTCTACCAGTTCGTGCACCCCGTCTGAGTGCTGCGGCCAGGCCCTGGGCCCGAACCTTGCCCTCGCCAGACCTCCCCTCTGCCTGCCCTGCCTCAGCCAGACCCTGAGCTGGGGGAGAGGGCAGTCTGCTGGCATCCGTAGTTCAAGGTCAGGGAGGGGATGGCCCCTCGCTCCACGGGTGTCAGTGAGCTCTCTGGGGCCCGAGGGACCCCGGGGTGGGCATGCTTTCTCTTTGGGTCTCACTGCTCCTGCGCCCAGTCCACTGGAGGACGGTGGAAGCCAGGGCTGTTCTCAGTGTTCATGGCACCCCAGGGAAGGCCCTCCCTCCACCCAGCCTCTGACCCCAGAAGTTCCAGAGCAGAGCCGACAGAATGGCAGTGACTTGGCCAAGGCCACTCGCAGTCCAGTGCCCTCTGCCACCCATTCTGTACCATGCCTGGCATGGTGCAGGGACCTACACCCCCAAGTTGGGAAGCCAGGGGTGCCCTGGGGATGGATAATAAAGATACTAGAGAATTGACATGGCCCCAGTGTCCTACGTACGGTGAGAGAGTGGCACAGCCTGGAGGCCATCAATGCTCAAAAGGCTGTGGTCACAGGAGACTGGGGTGGTCAAGGGAGGCTTCCTGGGGGAGGTGGCATTGAGCTGAGCCTAAAAGGAAAGGGGCAGTTGATTGGTAGAAGCAGTGGGAGAGAGGCAGTGAGTCCTCAAGGCCAACGAGGGGCTGGACTGGCCCTCATCTCCCCTGACCTGGTGTCAGCTGGAAGGAGGGCGTGGGCTGGGGCTGAAAAGGGTCTACGGCAGGACTGGAGAGATGGTGGTGTCCTTCCCATCCTCCTGCTCTGCTTTAGATCAGGACTTTCCCCTGGGGTGGGCCGAGGGCTGCCCCTCTTGTGAGGGGGTCCACAGCCCTTGCCTCTGCTTGGCCACCTGAAGGGGCTCTGGGCTGGGCAGCAGGGCTGTGGGAGAGGATGGAGCCTTCAGTCTTCCTCATGGGACACTGGCTCTGCAGCAAACAAGAGTGGAAGAGAGGTTGGCTTGCTGGCAATTCCTCTCTTGAGAGAAGCCACAGACCTCCTCAGGGGCCCGGAAGCTGTGAGCCCTGCAAGCTAGGTGTGAGGGGCCAGGGCTCCTGACGGGAAAAAGGGGTGGGTCTGAGTGTTCATCTGTGTGCTGAGGGAGATGGAACCCACTGCCTTCTTTCCTGGGCAAAGCAACTCGGCTTCCTCATGCTCCCCTCACGTTTGTTCATCCAGCTCAGCTGACCTGAGGGCGGACTAGGCAGCCAGGTGCTTCCACTGCTCTTTGTCATGAACCTTCCCAACAAAACTGTGAGGTAAGGGTCACCCCCCCACACACGCTACTTTGCAGCTGAGGAAACTGAGGCTCAGAGCAGTTAAGTGCTCGCTCACAGTCACACAGCCAATCAGCGGCAGAACCAAGAACTGAACCCACAAGGACAGGGCTCTCTCTCCCTGTTCCTCCATGCCTCCTGCTCTGTCAGCGCCCTTAGCCTCTGTAACGCTTAGCTTCTGATGACAGGCTTCCAGGAGACAGCCCAGCGCCACCCAGACCACTGAGGGTTAAATGCTGCCCTGTACTGCACCTTCTGCCCTCAGCAATTTTATTGTCTCCAGAAGAAAGTTTACTCCTGGCAGTGAGCAAACAGCACCTTGGCATCTGTCAGCTGGGATTGCACTGGGAGGAGGAGGAGGCCCTGCCCCAGGCCAGTGCCTCGCTGGGCCCCTGCTGTCTGCCCACCCCCGGGGAGGGGGCAGACTGGGCCCTGGCCAGAACCCAGCTCGGCTCTGCTGTACTGGTTTTGTCTCCAGCAGGCCTAAGTCCCTGGAGCCACCTGCTTGCAGGTCCCCAGCTAGGCCTGGGCCTGGAGAGGCCTCGGATCTCAGGCTGGGGCTGGGAGGGAGGGAGGAGGATTAGGGGTGAGGAGTGGGGAGCTGGAGGCGCTCCAGAACGCGGAGCTGCGGGGGGGCTTGGGTGGGGCAGCTCCCTGCTGTGTGGATCTGCACGAGGCACAGAGGCACACACGCATCCAGTGACACCTCGCGTGCTGGCAGCAAACTCCGGAATCCTTTTTCTCCTTCACACACCTGCCTGTCAGAACTCCATCTAGCCTAGGTACTCCCTGACCTTCTGCAGGGGAGCCTGCCTCCAGGGCTCCCCATAACTGCATGGAACAGCCTGTCCAAATAAGGCAAACTTTTATCTTTACTTGAAGAGTCCTCTGGCTAAAACCAGGGGTTTGGCCCTGGAGGTGGATCTGGGGGATGAAGAATACGGGGGAGAGAACAGATCCAATCCCCAAATGGACCTTTTCTCCCTGCCCTGAGCATGCCCCAAGGCTGGGGGAAAACAGTAGGGGTGAGGGGACTATAGTATATTTACCTTGAACGAGGGTTTGTGTCAGGACCCTGTCAGGCTGTCAAGGCCAGAAGGGCCTCAGAGAGACATCTAACCAGACGGGGGAGGCTGAGACCCAGGGTGGGGACACAGTGACCTGATGGCAGGACTGGGACAGGGATTCCTGCCCTGCCCCAGAGGGGATCTGGCCGGAGTGGGGAAGCTGGAGCAGGGGCTAGGACTGGAGCTGAAGCTGGGCTGGGGGCTGAGCCCCGGTTATAACAGAGTTAGGAGCCCAGAGCCCCTGTCCTGCTCCACAAGGGGCCCCACACAGAAGTGCTGTCAGAGGTCAGGCAGGACACAGGAAAGTGTGGCATGGCCTGATGTCACACCACGGGGAGCCGGGACTGTGAACACCAGAAGCCACAGGCCTCAGCAGCCACTTTTAGAATTTTGCTTTAAAAATGGAAACCTATTTAGGGGTCAAATTCATCCTTAAACCATGAGTTTGGGACCCCGGGTGCCCCAGGTCTCCTGGTCAGTGCTCATCACCAGGCACCCGGATTCTAAAGGGCACAGCCTTGGAGCCTTAGAGAGCATCAGGTGTGACCTTCCCTGTACAGACAGGACCCAGGGCCCTGGAAGGTGAAGGGACCAGCCCTCAGGCCCCCAGCCCGTGGTGGTCGCCAGGACAGTACCCAGCATGCTCCCCAACAGACGTCCAACCGCAGGCAACTCTCAGAGCGCTCGCAAGACACACAAGACTCAGGATGACAACGTCCAGCCAGGTTGACACAGTTCTGGATTTTATCCACAGTCATACAGTCACAACTTATATATATATATATTTGTATTTATATACCTTTAAATTACACAATCATGTACAAAACGGGTGCATTGCTGAGACCACGGAGTTTCACAGGTGTTGGACTAATGGAGTCAGGAAGCCTAGGGTGGCAGGCGGCGGGGCAGCCCCGGCTCCTCGCAGAGCCAGGCCGCAGAAAGGGCGCTTAACTGGGGACAAAACACGGTACACACCGAGCCCCGCAGAGCGCCCTGCGCAGCATCCAGGGGGCGGACAGGGGCTGCGGGAGGCGGTGGGCGTTGAGTGACTGACACCAGCACTGACAGGTGGGGCTCAGGGGGACTTCCGGGTGGGAGACCCTCCTGCCCTGGGGTCCTGAGGAGCCTGGGGACTGAGAGGGAGTGGTGTCCCCAACAGGGCCGTGGAGGTGGTTGCTCAGAAGGAATGGGTTTCGAGTCCCTGCCCCGGAGTGGGCTGCTAGAGTGCTGAGGGGGACAGGCCTGGGGTCCAGCCAGGGCCACAGCCCCTCCCCAGGTACCAGGAAGCCGCGGGCACAGAGAGGGGGAGCCCAGACCCAAGGTGCAGATGTGCTCGCTTCCTGCCTTCCAAGGGGCAGAGGCCTCCAAGCCCAACTCCTGCCCTTGGGGAGAGGCTGAAGAGGCTTTTGTTCTGGAGTCCGAAGGCCTGAGGCTTCCGAAATCTTAGTTCAGGCTCTGAGGGGCCTAGGGCACATCCCAGGCTGCAGCAGAGGCCCAGAAGGCAGACAATAACAAGAACAGGGGTGCTGAGAGGGGAGTCTGCCCGACCCTGGGGGTGCCATTGTCCCCAAACCCCCAACTCCCCTGACCCCAAAGGAGGCCTGCACCAGCTCAGGCCCCTGTGACTCTGCCCAGGTCCTCACATGACCAGGCTCAGGGCCCTGAGGCTGAGGTCTGCGACCTCCTGAGTGGGCTGCTGGGAGAAGCACGGAGCAAAAGAGGACGGAGGCTGATGGAGGGGCTGGGGTATCACACTGTCTTTACCTGGAGGCCCGGGGTCCAGGGGCTGCTGGAGCTGAGCGGGTAGGGTGTCTGCAGGCCCGAAGCTCAGAAGTGGCGTCAGCTGTGAGCAGTAACCTCACCTGGTGCTGCAGGAAGCCTCAAGGCCTCACCCCGGAGGTTCCCGAGACGCCTCTTCCCATCATTCCCCTACCTCATTGGGTCTTGTCCTGCCCTGGTCGGCTTCTCAAGCACCCTCGCCCCACTCCTATGGGCAAGGCTGGTTGGTACCTGGTACGAATACCTGGTAATCCAGCACCACTTCCTTTCACCAACCACAGGAAACACTCCTGCTCTTGCAGGAGGCCCTTTGCCTCCTCCCACCCACAAAAGTTCTTTAACTGAGAACCAGGCTTGGAGAGATGGAGGGGCTGCCAGCAGGAGGGGCTGCCAGGGGCTGGGGTTGGGCGAGAGGGGACAAGGAAGAAAGACCTGGCGACTGTCCTGCTCCTGAGGCCGGGGCTCCTCCCTCCTGCAAACCCATGCCTCTCCCATTGGCCACAGGCACCGGGTCCCCAGTGCCTCCCCAGGCAGGCCAGAGCAGGGGAGAGAGGCATGGGAGGCCAGCTTAGCCCAGTGGTTTTACAGTTTTAGAGGGACATGGAGGGAGGGAGGGAGGGAGGCAGGGGGGGCAAGAGGCCCTCCTCCCCAGGAGGCTGCTACTGTTGTTGGCTTTGCGCTGGGCTTTGGGGCCCCTCCCCACGGCCTAAGGCCTTACAAGAGCAGGGGCAGGGGTCTGAGGAAGAGCCTGTGCCGGAAGTACTGACAGCTGCAAAGAAGGGCCCCAGCAGGGTCCCGGTCCTTCCGCTGAGCCTGCTCCCCGTTCACTCACCCTCCTACACCCTAGTCACACTGTCACCAACTCCAACTCACCCCTCTTCATGTCCTGGGGAGTCTAGGGACCCCTGGAAAGCTCTATGGGAGAAGAGGGTGACTATCCCTCCTCCAGCCCCACCAGTCCTGAGGCGCAAGGCTAGGAGAAGGGTACTCCCCAGGCAGAGTGGAAGACTAAAGAGGAGGCCCCCTTCTTGGGGGTCTGCAGGGGAGGTCTTTCACAATAGGGAGGTGGTGGGAGGGGAGCAGGGTGGGGCTGGAGGCAGAGGTCATAAAACCAGGCCCAGAAAATGGAGGCAGGTGCCGGCAGCCTGGGGTGGGGAGGGGAAGGCTGGGGGGACTGAGGCAGGATGAAAGGGTCCAGGAGACACCCCTCTGGGCTCAGGAGACTCTCTGGTGGGATCTGAAGAGAGGATGTTGTGATGTCGCTGTTGGGCTAAGTCCTAAGACCCTCACCTACCCTGGGGCCATCACCCCAAGTCCCACCACCCTGGCCTCCAGGCAAATGCTCTGTCTCTTAGTATTTTTTTGTTTTGTTCTGTTTTGACTTTTAAAAAAATAAAAGCTTGATTGGAAAATATGTCTGGAACTCTATGGCGAGGGGAGGAGGACAAGAGTGGGCAGGGAGGGGAGGCGGTGGGTGAATAGTGGGAGTGATGTGGAGGGGAGCAGGGTAGCTAGATGGCCTCCACGTAGTTGGCGGGATAGAGGCCCAGCTGCCCGCTGTCCAGCCGCCCGCGGCACCAGCCCTGCTCGTCCTCCTCGCCAAGCTTGGTGAGCTCATCTCCTAGGGAGGGGACACAGAGGAGCTGGTTGACAGGAACTCAGAGAGGACTGACCCCCACCCCCACCTGCTGGGTAAGCCCTCTGATTACACTGGGCTGACCCCAGTGCCCCTCCCATTACTGCCCGGTTGCCAGCCCCCCACCACCACCACCACGAGATCAGCCCCACCCACACCTCAACACCCACGGGCGGCCCAGCCAACCACCTAATCTCGGCTCCACCCCAGAAACCCAGGCCCCGCCTCCAGCTTCACTGCCCTAGTCCTGTCCGTCCTCCTGGCAGCCCTGCCCTCAGGCTCCGCCCCCAATACTTGTTCTGGCCCTACCCCCACCCTATTCTCGGGTCCAGATTCTGCCCCTGGCACCCAGTTGCCACTCTCAGGCCCTGCCCTTGCTCTCCAATTGAAGTCTTGCCCCCGAGGCACAGGTCGCCCTCCAGGTCTTGGCCGCGCCCATGCGCCAGGCCCCACCCCAGGTTCGACCGGCCCCGCCCCCTTACCAGCCTTGAAGCTGAGCTCGTCCTGCTCCTGGCCGTCGTAGTCGTAGAGCGCCCGCACACGCACTCCCTTGGCGTCTTCATCGAAGGGGTTGGAGCCCCCGTTGGCTTCATTTCCCCCAAATGGATTCCCGCTCTCGTCGTCTGACCACTCAGTGGCGTAAGTCTGGCCCCTGTCGTAGCTGCTAACACTGAGAGGCAGAGAGAGGACCCAGCATGAGTGGCCTCTCACCCTGTCCTTAGGGCTGCCCCCTCCTCCCAACCAGAGCCCTGACCCTAAAGTCCACCAAGGCTGGAGCAAGGACGGGCCTTGTAAGACGGGGTCTGGAGCCAGTGACCCTCACTGACAGCTCTTTAACCAGATGGGAGGCAGGACTATTAGCATTACTCAGCCCTTGAGTGAGGTGGTGCTGAAGGAGACCCCAGAGAACATCTGACCCCTCATCTGAAAGGGGTATTACAACCCAGTGGCTAAGAGTGAGGATTACTAGTACTAGGGATGTAATGTACAACATGATAAAGATAATTCACACTGCTGTATGTTATCTATGAAAGTTACAACAGTAAATCCTAAGAGTTCTCACCACCAGGAAAACAATTCTTTTCGAATTCTTGAACTTTGTATCTATATGAGATGATGGATGCTCACTAAACTTATTGTGATAATCATTTCATGACAGATGTGAGTCAGACCATTATGCTGTACACCGTAACCTTATACAGTGCTATGTATCAATTATATCTCAATAAAACTGGAAGAAAAAAAAACAACACAAGAAAAGAAAGAAAGAAGGCCAAGGCAAATATATGAGTGAGGATTCTGCAGCCAGACCTCTTGGGCATCATATCTTGGCTCTGAGGCTTACTAACCAGCTGTGTGACCTTGGGCAAGTCACTTAACCTCTCTGGGTGTTGATTTCTCCATCTGTAAAATGGGAATATTTACACACTCCTCAGAGTGCTGAGAGACATCAAGGAGCTAATTTATGGAAAATGCTTAGAACAGTACCTGGCACACAGTAGGTGCTCTCATGGGGTTATCTATCACTACCTTTGAGAGGAGCCCAAGCTTGCCATGATTTAGACCATTTCTTGTCTCCTGAGGTAAAACTCAGCTGTCCCAGGATGTGGACCCCCCTGGCCCCCAGGAAGCTCCGTAGGAGGCACTTACCTGCCACGGTCCCCAGCCTGGGATGTGGACTCCACCATCCCAGCAGCATTGGTCAGCACTACCCCCTCTGCCTTCTTGGGCTGTTTCTCCTTCTTGGTGGTGGTGTGCGGGAGGTCTGGGTTCCACTCCTGGGGGGTGTCAGGGGAGCAGTCAGGCTGGGGGGCTGCCCCCCGAGGCTCCTTCCAGCTGTTTCAGATTCCCCTTCCCCATCCCCACACATCCTCACCTCAAACTGGGGCCAATTCATGGGCATGCCAGGGCCGCTGGTGCTGCGGAACCATCTGAGGTCGTCCTGGGCGTCGGCCCCCCGGATGGCCTGCTCCAGCTCCCGGTACACTTGAACGTAGCTGTGCACGGGGGAGATGGAGAGGTGCAGGGCAAGATGCACCATGGCCCCATCTCAGCCTCAGTGAGGGCCAGAGCCTGTTCAGGAGACCAGGGTGCTGGCGTGCCCCCCAGCTGGGAATCAGGCTGCTTCCCAAGGAGCAATCTCTGAGTGGGCAGCTCCAGGTATGCCCAGTGGGCACCTTTCTCCATCCCCACCTTAGCCACTCACCCATCCATCCAAGCATGTTTCTTGAGTATCTGGTGTGCGTCAGCTTACACCCAGGCAGCTACTGGCCCCTGCAGCTCCGCCCTCCCCTTCCTGTCACTATAACATAGGGCCCAGGATGCGCTGCTGCCTCTGCCTGTGCCCACCGTGCCGCCACGCCCAGCTACCTGCTATTCTCAGCTAGGTTGAGGTGACGTTTGATGTCTAGCAGCACCTCCTTGAGGAAGACCAGCCTCCTTTCCTCAAATTGCTGGCACTGTTCAAACACCTGCTCCATGCCCTCCATGTACTGGGGTGTGGTCTTGCCCACGTCATCCAGCACCTTCTCATACTTCTCCTGTGTCTATAGGAACCAGGGCAAAGTGGGGGGTGGTGGTGAGAGCCAGGCCTGCAGCTCCCAGCTGCCACCCACTCCAAGGGGCCCTGAGACCCCAGCCCGACCAGCACCTTCTGCACATCCTGCTTGCACTTGTCCACTTTGTCCTGCAGCTTCTTCTGCTGCTCAGGTGTCACCGACTGCTCCGTCTTGCTATTCATCTCCCGGGTCATGGCCAGCTTCTCCTCTTTGCAGGCCAGATGGTAGGCCTTCTTGGCTGCCTCTAGCTGTGGGGAGGGGGAGAGGAGGCAGGGTGTAAGCAGAAGCAAACGTGTTCACTTTCAACCCCTCCCACCTGCCCACTCCACCGGGAGCTGTGAGCACACATTCTTAAAAGGCGGAAGGGATGCAGGCCCCAGCTCCAGGTATTCAGGAGCAGTGCCCACCCATCTGTGCATTTCCCTGCACCGCCTGCCCCTATGGACACCCTCCCCTCGGGCACTGCAGTGCCTGCCCCATCTGTGGGTGTTTCTCTCTGGCAGGCAGTGCTGCTCTCCTGTGGGCCCAATACCAGTGGGCAGTGCACTGCCTGCCACATCTGTAGAGACCCTCCCTCTGATCAGTCTGCCCCTCTGAGCCCAGCTGCCCAGCCTCGCCCCTTCCGTGGCAGCCGCCCACCAGGCACCTCCTTCATCTTCTTGGCCCAGGGCTTCTGGGCCTTGCGGAAGCCGTCTTCAGCCTCCTTGGTCTCCTTGAAGCCGCCCATGATCTGCTTGTGATAGGCATCCTTCTGCCAGTTCTTGACCTTCTCCAGGTCCTCGTTCAGCAGGCTGTTCTTCACCTCCTGGTGCAGTTCGCTCACCTTGTCCGCCTCCGTCATCATGGCACCCCAGGCCCGTTCCAGGCTGCCATACTGTGGGCCTGAGGAAATGGCCATGTGGTCACGGGGTCCTCATTACCCCTGGCCCAGAGGCTCGCCTCACGCCTCCTTTCTCTAAGGCTTTCCCCATACTTCCCATGGCAGCAGAAATGCCCTCCTCTGCTCTCCCTACAGTTTTATCCATCTTCCAGGGCCCATCTTCCAGGGCCCAAGAACAGCCACCTCCTTCGGGAAGCCTTTTCTGAGTACTCTATCCTCACACACCTCGGCCTCCAGCCCTCATGAATTCTTCTTACAGCGTCCATCTCTGGGCCTACTCCCTGTCTCCCCCATCAACTTGTCAGCCCCATGGGCGGCAGCCTGGACCCCCATGAGCTCTCACAAGCCAGCATAGCACCAGCCACACAGTCGGTGCTCCAGGAATGTTGACTGAAGGTAAAACTGAAGAACCAACTGGTGACAGATAACAGGAAGCCACCGGGACCAGACATCCCACAGGATCTGGACCAGCAAGAACAATTGCTATAATAAAATTTGCATATGGGCCACATTAAACGCCCTGAATTTGATAGCTGAACTATGGTTATGTAAACAAATGTTCTTATTCTTCGGTGATACATGAAGAATTTAGGGTGAAGGGGCATGTCTCTAACTTGAATGGTTCAGAAAAGCTATGCCTATAAATAGAGAGGGAGTGAGAAAACAAACGTGCTAAAATGTGAGCTGGTGAGTCTAGGTGAAAGATATGTAATTCTCTGTACTATTCTAGCAACTGTTCTCTAAGCTTAAATTATTTCAAAATAAAAAGTTATTTGTTTTTAATCCAACCTAAAATTGCAGAAAGTAGAGTTGACCGGGGACAGGGAGGCCTGCGTGGTTTGGGAGGGGAAGTGTGCAGAGGCAGGGCGCTCCCGGGACCCAGACAGTGGGGGGCCGGTTAGCGCCTGGGGTGTGCGCGAGGGCTGGGCATGGGGCAGGAGGGGGAGGGGCACCTTTCTCGATGAGCTGGCGCCAGCGCTTGGCCCAGTCGGTGAGCTGCTGCGCATACGCCTTCTCGATCTTGGCGCGCTCCTGCACGCAGTTCATCAGGTCGTTGCACAGCCGGTGCCCGTCATCGATGCGCTTCACCGTCCGCTTGTAGTTCCCCACCTGGCGGCCGAGCAGCGAGCACGACTCCCGCGGGCTCCCCGCCTCGCCCGCCCGGCCGCCCTGGCCACCCTGTCCTGCAGGGGGCGCCCGCCGGGCCACCCGGCGCTCACACCCTGGGGGCTCTGGACCCTCAAACTGATGGAGACTTGGACACCCCCCCTCACACCCCACCGTCTATACACTGCCTCATCCCACTTTAAACAGAATTTCCTCACTGCCACCAAGTGCAGAAGGATATTTATAATTTGGACTTAGATGAATTATTCATTTTGTACTTGCCGTGCTAAATCTATTATATTTATATAGAGTCATATAAGCGTTGAGCTGATCTGCAGCTTCCTGACACAATATTATGTTTTGTAGACATCTCATTAAACACTTATTAATTTAGGTTTGGCAGTTTTTACTTTGGGTTTTGGAAGCCGATGGAAAATTTCTTTCTGGGTCTCCAATATTTTGGAAGGCTCCTGCAATGCTGACTCCACCTCTTTGTCGCTGCGGGGCTCCCTGAACTTGTACCACTTCTGTGACCAGTGCTCCGCCCCCTGCCCACTGCATAGGGTAGGAGGCGGGGCACGGCTGTGAAAGGCCACGCAAGCTGTAAAGTGCTGCACCTGCCTGCGTGAAGCACAAGGAGTCTGAGCCGCGGCCCCCAGAGCAGAGGGTCAGGAGGGCCCTGTTCCACATCATAAATTCCACAGGATCTCTCCAGGGGCAGCTGTGAGGCAGAGGGGCTCTGGGCTCAATGGTCTGTAGGAACCACTTGGTGGCAACAACTGCCCGCTGGACACGGAGGGCTTTGGAGGGGTCCGTGGGGCTGGGGAGCAAGATCTGAGGTCACGGGTGGGTGGGAGCCTGGACCTCCACGCAGCCAGGCTGCCTGGTCCCCAGGACCTGGGGAGCATCTAAGCCTCACCTCCCAGAAGCTGTCGGTGGTCTCCTCTGGAGCGAGCGAGGCCTCATCGTAGGAGCCGGACATGGTGTGGCCGTTGCGGGGTGGACAGGTGTGGAGTGGCGGTCAGCAGGCTGGCTGCTCATGTGCTGGGAGGGCAGGAGAGAGATCCTGGAGATGAGGGCAGCTCCCCGCATGCCCCATTCCGGGCCTGGGGCCCCAACTTGCTGTGGGGGCTCTACAGGCATGAGCTCGCATTGGATGGGGGCTTCCTGCCCAGAGACTGGCTCCCCATCCCTAGGGTAACCCCAAGAGCCACCCTGTAGCACCCCTCGTGCCCACCACTCGGTCTCTCCACCATAAGCCCTTCACTCCACATCCTGTCCCTCCCCTCTCCCCTAAGTCCGTCATCCAGCTCAAGCGTGAGCACCTCTTCTCAGAAGCCTGCTGCAACCACCAGAACCATGGTGCCTGCAACTGTTTTTGTGCTCCTGGACTCTTAGAGCTAAAACCTAGGGCCACGTAATTACATATTTGCTTTATATAAATCCGCAGTTTGCTTCACAGACACACACAACTCCTCAAAGCCAGCAATCAGACTTATCTCTGTGCGTGTCCTGCACTCCCTCCCCAGGACCTGGCACCCTGGGGCTCAATGATGAACCGTAGAAGGCTTCTCAATCTGCCCACCTCGGTACTGCCCACCCTGACATAGCTGAATCCTTGCACCTTGTGCAAAAGACCCACCTCAGCTACCCCCCAATCCCCAATTGACGCAGAACCCCTGGTCTCAGCCCCTAGAACCTCCCTGAACCCCCCCCCACCACCACCTGAAGCCTGGACCCAAGCCCCTTGGAAAGCTGGCAGCAGGGCCCCTCCTACCTCCCACCCAGGCTCAGCGCCTCCTCAGTTCTCTGAGCTACTGGGCTCCTGTAAATGCCCTTCCGGCTGCCCTGGTGCCCAGCCTCAAAGCCTCCATTAGCCGCTTACGTATCTCCTGAGTCCCAGACATGTGGCTTCCTGGCCCACAGGTCAGAGCACCGCAATCTGCGTGAACATCAGGGTGGCTGTGTGTGCCATGGATCTGTCAGCAGGCATCACGGCTCTTCAATCTAGGCCATGTGCTGCCCCCGGGCCAGGGCAGGCACTGCCCTACTCCCATCCCCCAGTCCTCATTGCCACCCTGGACAAGAATGGCTCAGTAGTTAGGAGACAGGACTCAGAGAGCTAGGGGTCTGGTCTTCAAAGGGGCAGCGAGTCCAGGCTGGGCCTGACTCTGAAATGGAGCAGGACCCTATGATCCTTGCTGCCCATGTCCTCAGCCTGCCTTTTGTCTATGGAAAAACTTTAGCCAAACAGTAAAGTTTAATCAGATAAGTGAGAAAATGCAGAAACAAGACTAAAAATCTGAGTCTAAACAAGTCCAACAAGAGAAAATAGTAATAGTTTAGTCATTAAGCATAGTCAAGGACCTTTAGTTCTTCTTCAAGGGCTATAGATAATATTCTGAGCCATATCCTGTGAGCTGTCTTACAGATACTAAAACCCCCACCAGGTGGAAGAAGTTAACTACATGATGACCAGGCTGTAGCCATGACGTAAGCTGCCACAATTCCAAGAGCTGGCCTCAAAGAAACGGGAACAAACCGACCCTGGAACCAAAGACTAACCGTACGTAATCAAGATGACACTGGTCAGGCCACCGATGACCAATTTCAAGATGACTGTCACAGCTGACTGTGCTGTTTCTGCAAGTAGCCCCTTCCCTTCACCTATAGAAGCTCTTGCCCACTGATTGTCAGTGGGGGAGAATTGGCCTTTGGACAGGAATCCGCCCTCCCCCCAGGTTGCTGGCCTCCAAAATAAAGCAAACTTTCCTTTCCACCAAACTTGCCTCTTAATTGGCTTTACAGCAGCGAGCAGCCAGATCCCCAATTTCGGTAACAGTTTTTGGCACCCGACGTAGGGCTGCCGCACTCTCACAGCATCTGGCTCCCCGGGGTTTTCCCGAGCAGACCCGCCCACCATGACCGTGTGCTGGGATGGCTGCGAGGAGCCCGCTGCTCGTGGCTAGCTGGTCCTGAGAGAGGGATTTGTGGGGGCGTTCCTAGCAGCTGCCAAAACCATTTGTTTCAGGAATCCTCCCTGTTTCTCCCCTGCTCAGCACTGGCTGCCAATGTACGTTTTTCCTTGGTGGAACGGAAACATGCATCTAGACGAGCTGACAAGCTCCAAGACAGAGTAAGTCCACTGGTGTGTACCCAGGCAAACTTCTATTTTGAGCACAAAGTGCTATCTGGGCATTTTGCCAATTGGTTCTGACATGTGTCTGACACTGAGGACCATTTGTGTTGGGGAAATATTTGTTTGGGACTCTGTACCAGTCATCCTCTTGGAGGATTTGTGACAGTTCTGTCTTCTGGTGTGTGAGTGTATATATATTCCATTTGTGTGACTGGAAAAATTTTAGCTATGAGATTATGGCTAAAGAAAAAAGACAATTTTTTTTTGGCCACACTGCTTGACATACAGGATTCTAGTTCCCTGAACAGGGATCGAACCTGTGTCCCCTGCAGTGGAAGCACAGAGTCTCAAGAACTGGACCACCAGGGAAGTCCCAAAGATACTTTTTGTTACCAATATAAGACAACAGTATTCTTTAGACTCTGGAGAAAATTGGTTAAGATGAAACTCTTTTGAAATTCCAAGAGTTTTGAAATTCTTCTGGTTCTTTCTGCATCTGCAGTTTGAGAAAGCTAGCTTGATAAAATACTCTTTTCAGAATTCTGACCCTCAGAGAACAAAAATATGCCTAGGAGAAAACTTGAAGTTAACTCTTATCATGTCCTTGGAATACAAACACAGCCCACTTTGCCTGAGACTTCAGCCTTGGGTTAATTAGTAGAACTTCAAAAGATGTTTGGGTTTATTAAACATGCATCTTGTACCACAATAAAGAGAAACTATGCTATGCGAAAAAATGTGAGTTTTTAGAGGTTATGGAATATGTTCTTTTAAAAATTAATTATTTTATTTTTGGCTGCGTTGGGTCTTCATTGCTGCGTGCAGGCTTTCTGTAGTTGCGGCGAGTGGGGGCTACTCTTCGTTGCAGTGGACGGGCTTCTCATTGTGGTGGCTTCTTTTGTTGTGGAGCATGGGATCTAGTTGCACAGGCTTCAGTAGTTGTGGCGGGTGGGCTCAGTAGTTGTGGCTCGCATGCTCCAGAGCGCAGGCTCAGTAGTTATGGCACATGGGCTTAGCTGCTCCACGGCATGTGGGAGCTTCCTGGACCAGGGATTGAACCCGTGTCCCCTGCATTGGCAGGTGGATTCTCAACCACTGTGCCACCAGGGAAGTCCCAGAATATGTTCTTAAGTTTGCCAGTCAGTAAATGCTGGTATAACAGTTCAATTACTTATTTCTTGGTTTTGTTAAGGCTTTTAAGTGTTAAAAACTGAAATATGTAATTAAAGCTACTAAAAATGATAAGGGAAGCATTTCAGTGTGTAAAGCAAGTAGGATATGCATGGTCGGCAGAGAAGGTATAAAGAATGGAGATATTTTTGTTGAGGAAAGATGATGGTAATAATCTTGTCCTAGAGCTGGTTATTTCTGGATGGGGAAATCATATGGATACAAAAGTGATAAAAGGTTTGCAAAAAAAGGGAACCTTGAGAAAAGAATTTTGTACACTGTCAGGAGTGATTAAGATTAGATTGGATTTAATTAGGTAAATATCTATAGTAAGCTGGTAAAGACTGGAATTTGGTTTCTTTCTCCCTGTTAAGAGAACAAATTTTCCTGGAATACTGAGCTGCTTTTAATAACAGATTATAAGTTTCTTTCTTTTTTTTTAAAATAACACCAATATTTTTTTAATTAATTAATTTATTTATTTTTTGGCTGCATTGGGTCTTCATTGCAGCGCATGGGCTTTCTCTAGTAGCAGGGGCTACTCTTCGTTGCAGTTTGCAGGCTTCTCATTGCGGTGGCTTCTCTTGTTGTAGAGCACGGGCTCTAGGCGCGCCGGCTTCAGTAGTTGTGGCACACAGGCTCTAGAGCACAGGCTCAGTAGTCGTGGTGCACGGGCTTAGTTGCTCCACAGCATGTGGGATCTTCCCGGACCAGGGCTCGAACCTGTGTCCCCTGCATTGGCAGGCGGATTCTTAACCACTGTGCCACCAGGGAAGCCCGTAAGTTTCTTTCTCTAGCCAACTTTGAGTATTCCAAAAGGCCCCTAGGCATCTCAGAAGAAATATTAAAGCAACTAGGATTTCGTAAGTTAAATTATATGGACAACATTTGATAACTTTCAGATCATACTGCTGAACTGGGTAAGAAATTTAAAGAATTCTAATGAAAAGCTATTGTTTTGCTTCAAACCATATACGTATATATGTATTTGGCTGTGCCGTGCAGCATGCAGGATCTTAGTTCCCTGACCAGGGATTGAACCTGTGTCCCCTGCATTAGGAGTGCAGAGTCTTAACCACTGGACTGCCAAGGAAGTCCCTAAAACCATATTTTTGACCCCAATGCTCAGGATGGAAAAAATTGGCTAGTTAAGTTATCATAGAGTATAATTACTTATGATGTGTATCACTGCTGGCTTTAAGTTTACTACTAAAAGCACATGTACAGGGACTTCCCTGGTGACACAGAGGTTAAGACTCTATGCTCATCATGCAGGGGGCCCAGGTTTGATCCCTGGTCTGGGAACTAGATCCCACATGCATGCCTCAACTAAGAGTTTGCATGCCACAACTAAGGGGCCCTCGAGCCGCAACTAAGGAGCCCACCTGCCGCAACTAAGACACAATGCAACCAAATAAATATTTTTTAAAAATAAAAGAATATGGGGCTTCCCTGGTGGCGCAGTGGTTGAGAATCTGCCTGCTAATGCAGGGGACACGGGTTCGAGCCCTGGTCTGGGAAGATCCCACATGCCGCGGAGCAATTAGGCCCGTGAGCCACAACTGCTGAGCCTGCGCGTCTGGAGCCTGTGCTCCGCAACAAGAGAGGCCACGACAGTGAGAGGCCTGTGCACCGCGATGAAGAGTGGCCCCCACTTGCCACAACTAGAGAAAGCCCTTGCACAGAAACGAAGACCCAACACAGCCAAAAATAAAAATAAATAAATTAAATGAAGGCTCAACATTAAAAATATATATATTTGAAAAAAAATAAAAGAATAAAAAATAAAAGCACATGTACAGTGCTTGTGTGACAATTGGGTATTAGTGCTAAAATGTGTAGCATATAAAATGTTTCCCCATCAGCATACCCCTGTATTACTTTGTTATGTCTGATTAGTTTTCCCCCATCATGGATAACTAGGCCAATATATAACCAAAAAGTAGGTCTAGCACTGAGGGACATGAATGAACCCAGAGCAGGCAATGGAGCTACATCTGGCAGTGCTGGAAAAATATATTGATTATCAATGCTTTCTATGCAAACATTTGCAGTTAAAGTGGGGGGGAAACGATGGAAGAAATTTTCACATATTGAGGTATGGGGAAGTCATTCTGGCTTACACATGATTTAATATGAACTTTAGACTAACCAAAACAGCCTGTTTGTGGCCAAAACAGCAGATATACATTGTATATCTGCTTTAACGATTAAGGGAAAAAAAAAAACAACACATTCAGAGAATAATACAAAGATGCATTTTTACTGTTATCCTCATTGTAATATGTCTACTAATTTTCAAATGTTTGTCCAGGTACTATGACAAGTAATCAAAGAGAGAGTTAATGTTTTCATAATATAAAATGTTGGGGACTTCCCCAGTGGCGCAGTGGTTAAGAATCTACCTGCTTGGGCTTCCCTGGTGGCGCAGTGGTTGGGAGTCCGCCTGCTGATGCAGGGGACACGGGTTCGTGCCCCGGTCCGAGAAGATCCCACATGCCGCGGAGCGGCTGGGCCCGTGAGCCATGGCCGCTGGGCCTGCGCGTCCGGAGCCTGTGCTCCGCAACGGGAGAGGCCACGACAGTGAGATGCCCGTGTACCGCAAAAGAAAAAAAAAAAGAATCTACCTGCCAATGCAGGGGACATGGATTCGATCCCTGGTCCGGGAAGATCCCACATGCTGCAGAGCAACTAAGCCCGTGCGAGACAACTACTGAGCCTGTGCTCTAGAGCCCGCGAGCCACAACTACTGAACCTGCGTGCCACAACTACTGAAGCCTGCGTACCTAGGGTTCATGCTCTGCAACGAGAAGCCACCACAATGAGAAGACCGCACACTGCAACAAAGAGTAGCCCCCACTTGTCACAACTAGAGAAAGCCCGCGCGCAGCAACGAAGACCCAACGCAGCCAATAAATTAAAAAAAAAATGTTGATGCTAAGCTTGCAACTTGAGATTATTTCCAACTCTGTGTCCATTCCCAAAATGAGGCAGGACTATGCCCCACTTCAGCAGGAAGTAGCGAGAGCAGTTGTTGCCCCATTCACTCAAAGATTTGGGGGAAACTGGAACAGAAATGGGACTAAAACAGAATTCCTCTACCAAGTTTACAATTAACCTCTCTATCCAAAACTTTATTCCCTTTCTTGTTTTGTACCTGACCCTCCTCAATACTAAGGAGTATCAAAGAAAATGGGGTATTGAAATGGAGCAGGACCCTATGGTCCTTGCCCCACATGTCCTCAGCCTGCCTTTTGAGTGTGGAAAAACTTTAGCCACAGAGTAAGTTTAATCAGAGAAGTGAGAAAATGAAGAAACAAAGGAAAACAGTCCAATAAGACTAAATAATAATAGATTAGTCATTAAGCATAGTCAAGGACCATTAGTTCCTCCTCAAGGGCTATAGATAATACTCTGAGCCATATCCTATGAGCTGTCTTATAGATACTAAAACCCCACCAGGTGGAAGAAGTTACCTACATGATGACCAGGCTCTAGCCATGACATAAGCTGAGAACTGGCCTCAATTCTGAGAGCTGGCCTCAAAGAAATGGGAATAAACCAACCCTGGAACTGAAGATTAACTGTAGTTAAAATAATCAAGATGCTCTATGTCAAAAAAACAAACAAGCCAATCAGAAACTGGACAGAAGATCCAAATAGACATTTCTCCAAAGAAGACACAGAGATGGCCAAAAAGCACATGAAAAGATGCTCAATATCACTAATTATCAGAGAAATGCAAATCAAAACTACAGTGAGGTATCACCTCACACTGGTCAGAATGGCCATATCAAAAAGTCTACAAACAATAAATGCTGGAGAGGGTGTGGAGAAAAGGGAACCCTCCTACACTATTGGTGGGAATGTAAATTGGTATAGTCACTATGGAAAATAGTATGGAGGTTCCTTAAAAAAACAAAAATAGAGCTACCATATGGTCCAGCAATCGCACTCCTGGGCATATACCCGAAGAAAACCATACTTCAAAAAGACATGTGGGCTTCCCTGGTGACGCAGTGGTTAACAGTCTGCCTGCCAATGCTGGGGACACGGGTTCAAGCCCTGGTCCGGGAAGATCCCACATGCTGCGGAGCAACTAGGCCATGCACCACAGCTGCTAAGCCTGCACTCTGGAGCCCGCGAGCCACAATTGCTGAGCCTGTGTGCCACAACTACTGAAGCCTGCGCGCCTGGAGCCCGTGCTCCACAACAAGAGAGGCCACTGCAATGAGAAGCCCGCGCACCGCAACGAGGAGTGGCCCCTGCTCACCACAATTAGAGAAAGCCCATGCACAGCAACAAAGACCCAATGCTGCCAAAAATAAGTATATATATAAAAAGACACATGCACCCCAATATTCATTGCAGCACTATCTACAATAGCCAAGACGTGAAAGCAACCCAAATGTCCATCCACAGAGGAATGGATAAAGAAAATGTGGTACATATATACAATAGAATATTACTCAGCCACAAAAAAGAACGAAATAATGCCATTTGCAGCAATATGGATGGACCTAGAGATTATCATACTAAGTGAAGTTAAGTCAGACAGAGAAAGACAAACATCATATGATATCACTCATATGTGGAATCTAATTTTTTTTAAATGATACAAATGAACTTATTTATAAAACAGAAACAGACTCACAGATTTCTAAAACAAACTTATGGTTACCAAAGGGGAAACATGGCGGTGGGGGGGAGGATAAATTAGGAGTTTACGATTAACATACACACACTATTATATATAAAATAGATAAGCAACAAGGACCTACAGCACAGGGAACTCTACTCAATATTCTGTAATAACCTATATGGGTAAAAAATTGGAAAAAGAACAAATATACTATATGTATAACTGAATGACCTTGCTGTACACCTGAAACTGGCACAACACTGTAAATCAACTCTACACCAATAGAAAATTAAAAAAAAACAAACCAAGATGACGCTGATTAAACCACTGCATGACCAATTTCAAGATGACTGTCAGAAGCGAATGCTGTTTCTGCATGTAGCCCCTTCCGTCTGTCTATAAAAGTTCTTGCCTACTGATTGTCATTGGGGGCGGGGGGTTGGCATTTGGACAGGAATCCACCCTCCCCCAACAGGTTGCCGGCCTCTGAAATAAAGCAAACTTTCCTTTCCAGCAACCTTGCCTTTTAGTTGGCTTTAGAGTGGCGAGTAGCTGGACTCCACTTTCAGTAACAACACTACTAGGAGCTGTGAGCCTTGAGCAAGGGACAGCTCACTACTTCTGCACCGCAGCCTTGGACACTGTGAACCCTGACCAGTGAGGATGCTGGGCTCTGCAAGATTCAGCCCAACCAGGGGATCCAGGCTGGCCCTCAGGCTCTGGGCAGACACGTGGCACCAACACCTAAGGATACTTGGTCAAGGGTGTCCCTCCCCTTCTCGGGCCTCAGCTTCCCCATCTGTTCAGAGGCTGGTGCTCTTTTGCTCCTTGCTCCTCTCAGGCACTAAATATATTTTGTTCCTTTTGCCTTAGCAAAGCCTCAGACACACCTTCCCACACTCACGCACAGTGGTGGTAGGTGGGCAGGAAGGCAGCTGAATTCATCAAGGGACAAAGAAATGAGTCTAAATTTTTTTTCTTCTTCATTTGGCACTTTTCACTTATAAAGCAGTACTTGCTTCATAAAGAACATTTTGAATTTAGGTTTGAAGAAGTAAAGGGCAGGGATATTTAATGAAAGACTTAGACCATCTAGAACCCTTGGAGTCACAGAGCTCTGCTCTTTGGGATCTCCAGCACGTACAGCTGTTAGCAGCTGGCGGTCGGGGCGGGAGGGGGGGTAGGGACATTTGGTTATGGGAGCAACGGCGACACGGTTGAACCCACCCCTGGTAGTGGGGAAGTGACTCCACACAACCTTGACGGAGGGCAACTTGGTGCTCTCTCCCACCCTTAGAGGCACACACCCTTCACCCAGCAGCACCACCCCTAGGAATTTACCTGGAAGGTAGTGCCACCCAATTTTATCTACTGCAGCACTGCTTGTAAAAACCAAAGGCTGGAAACAACCCAAATGTGCGGCCGCAGGGGACCAGTTAAGTAATTTACCATGCAGGCCTGCAACACAATGCTCCGGTCTTGAATGGAAGGAACCCTCCAAGCCATGTCACTAAAGCAGAACGAGCCAGGTTCAGCACAGTGTGGCTGGATGCTTCCATTTTTATGGGGGGAAACATATGAGCAGAGAATATTTTTGGAAAGCTGAGTAATGGTAGTTGCCTTCAGGGAACTAGGTGGCTGGGGAACGGGAACAGGGAGGGATTTTTCACCATGGGTCCTTTTGTGTCCTTTAGATTTTGCCTTGCATAAATTGTATATTTTTTTAAAAGCCTCCAGCCAGTGCTGGAGAAGAGCTGAGGGAGCTGGGAGCCAGGATCGAGGGTGCACTTGAGCCGTGGAGGGAGGGGACAGAGCAGTGCAGATCTGGCAAGTCAGGCTAGAAGGGAATGCAAGAAGGCAGAGGCCACTCTCCACCTTGTCCAGATCCAGGGAGGGTGGGACTGGCTGCGGCCCCACCCTGGGTGTAGGCAGGGTTTCCCAGCCTCCCGGCTGAGGTAGCGCGTCTAGTAGAAATAGCTCTACCCTTGGGGTCCCTGCTCTGCCACCAAACTGCTGTGTGACTCACATGGCCTTGCTGTGAAATGTGGGTGATGCAATCAGACTTAAGGATTAGATGAGCCAGCGGTGAGGGTCCAGCCCACACCCTGGGAAAGACCCACACAGAGGTGGCCCAGGAAGACAGGCAGGCAGCGTCAGGGAAGGGACGTGGGAGGGGGCATGGGAGCACCCCATCACCCCGTGGCCAGACATGCCACCCCACCCCGCCCTCCTCCAAATCGGCCGCACACCGGCACCCAGGGGCTTAACTCTGGCAAATGCCAGGTCCTTCCTGAATGGCGGTCAAGGGCTGCCATCACTGAGAGTGCGGCATCTCTCAGGTCAGGAAGCTGGCGTGGCCGCGATCTGCTGCTCCCGGTGGACAAGCCCCATCCGCTCTCAGCTGTCCTCAGCCCACCAAACGGGCACAACGCCTATCTGACTTTTCTCATTGTGGTTGTAAAGCTACTGTGGTCCTGGAAGCCCTGTATCGTTAATAATAACAGCTGGCATTTATGGAGCACGGACTTGGTGCCAGGGCCTGTCGGCATGTCTCAGTGCCTCTAATCCCCACTGCAGCCCTGTAAGGCGGGGGCCGTTCTCACCCCCACATTGTAGATGAGCGCCCAGAGGCTGAGACCCGACTGAAAGAGCCTGTCAGCTCTCACTTCTGATTTGTCACCTCTGTTGCTGGAATAGGGGTGAGAGTCCCATTTCAGGATGGGCCCTCTCTGTCTGTGGAGCCAGGGAAGGTGCTGGGCCTTTCTCACCCCCGAGGATGCTGTAGCCCTTGGCACACATGTGGCACGGGTGGTATTGGGCTCTGGCCCCAGCTTGACCTCTTTTACCAGTGAGATCTCGGCCGGGTTGCGTCATGGGTGTCTCAGTTTTCTTACTCGTATGATGAGAAAACAACACTTGAGTCTTCAAAGAGCAAATGATAAAAGGGTGGTAAGTTCTTTTTGAAAAACACAGATCACTATGGAAATTTGAAGTTTTAATGCAGGCCTTGAACTTGCCTTTAAGGAGAAAAGAGCCTGAAGGTGAAAGGTGTTCCCCCTCAGGCCCCAGGCCCACTGCCAGCTGCCTCTAAAAGACCTTGGGGGGCAGAGGCCTTGGTCATGTTCCCTTGACCCCTGGCTTGGAGAAGGGATAGAGAAATTAAAAGCATGAGCCCAGGGAGGGCAGGGGGGTGTGGACGGCACCGTGTAGATTCCTAGGCATTAGCCACTAACAACCACAGGCCTCGGAGTCACCCAGCTCCTCTTTCTTCTCGCACCCCACACCCAACCCATCAGCAGGTCCTGAGCAGTGCCTGGCACGTAGTAAGTGCACGATCCTTATTTGTAGAATGATGAATAAATGCTAAGGACCTTCTGGAACATTCCTTCATTAAATAGCAGAAACACTGAATTCTGTACCCTAGAGCCAAACATAGTCACCTGCACACAGTCAGTGTTCAATCAATGTTGATAATGATGGTGACACAACCAAGAGCCAAATCCCAGAGGAGGGGGTCCCAGATCCCTCCTGTCCTCTGTTTCCGAGCCCCTCCTCTCCTCTTGGTCAACCCTCAGGGTCCAGTTCCAGGGTGTCTTCCTCCTTGATCCCCCGTGATGATTCTGCCCTCGGGATGGTGCCCTCCATCCCTAGGGATCCCGCAGCACAGACAGAATAGGTAGCAATCGGGCTGTCACGTCCCTCTCTTCACTCTCTCTTCATATTAACCACAACCATTTTTGAATACCTACTATGTGCCAACCTCTTGATGCACTTTATTTCTAATTCTCATAACAACCCATTGAGATGGGTGGTGACTTCCCTGCCCTCTCTGAGACTCAGAGAGGTTAAATAACATGTCCAAGGTCACACAGCAGGGAGGAGGCAGAGTCGGACCCAGACCCTGACACGTTGACAGGTGCCCGGTCCAGAGCCCGTACTCCATGGGTGTCACCCCAGCCCTCCTGGCCTAAGGGACTGGCTCAGCTCAAACCTGGGCGGGGCCATGAGAAGCCAGAGCTGCCTCCCCCTCACCCAGGGTGGGTCTCCGATCCCACAAACATTCCCAGCAGCTCCCCCACCCCTCACCTCACCCAGAGATGGACGGGCTCACTGTGCCTGACGTGGGGCCGCCCAAGGACCCTTACCAGCCTCTGCTGGGGCTTCAGATGCAGCGAGAAGGATCCAGGTCAGCTGGAGTATGCTGTCCTTCCACCCCTCCCTGTGATACACACCCCAAGCTCATTCCGGGCTCTGCTCCTTTGCTCACGCCTTCTCTCCTGCCTGGGGCGCATGCTATCCTCCCTCCCATGGATCACCCCTCCCCAGAACAACCCTGCTTCCCTTCAAGGGCCAGCTCAGTCCCCCACCAGAAGCCTACCTCAGCCCCCACCCGGGTGCGGTTCCTCATCACACCCCGCCGTCAACCACGTCCTGCTGGCTTCAGGATGCAGCCTGCTCTCCCGACATGCACAGCACCTCCCACCAGATCAGCACCACGAGCAAATTAGTTAAGGGCCCTCCCTTGGGGCCAGACAGAGCGACTGGGTTCGAATCCCGGCTCTGCCACTTTACTGGCTGTGTGACTTTGGCAAATTGCTTAAACTCTCTGCGCCTCAGTTTCCTCATCTGCAAAATGGAGATGATGATACCACCAACCCCATGGGGTTGGCGTGAGGGTGAAATGAGTAGCCACGGGAAGCACCATGTTAACTGTTATTATTACTATGGGTTTTATTACCCGCTCTTGCCACAGCTGCAGAGCTTCCAAAACAGGAGACTGTCTGGATGATCTCTCTGGATGACCTCATGTCTCCTTCTCCCCTCTTTGGACTAACATATCCCCACAGACCTTTGCTAAGGATTGACTTGTGTTCCCCTCCAATTTATATTTTGATACTCTACCTCCGCAAAGTGACTGTATTTGGAGATAGGGCTTTAGGAGGTAATTATGGTTAAATGAGTTCATAAGGATGAGGTCCTAATCCAACAGGATTGGCGTCCTTATAAGAAGAGGAAGAGCTCGCCCCCTCTCCCCGGGCTCAAGCAGAGGGAAGGCCGTGTGGGGACACAGAGGGAAGGCTGTATCTACAAGCCCGGAAGAGAGGTCTCACCAGGGCCCTGATAGGCTGGCATCTTCATATTGGACTTCCAGCCTCCAGACTGTGAGAAATAAGCATCTGTTGTTTAAGCTGCCGAGACTGTGGTATTTTGTTACAGCAGCCTGAGCTAAGACCACCTTCCATGACGGTTGGGTCTCGTCTGGAACCCCAGGTCTCCAGGTCCCCTGTGAAGAGAAGATCCCAGGCCCGGCTTTCTCTTGCCTTCTCTTCGGGTCTATAAAACAGGCTCCCCAACCTCCATCTCCTGTGAGGTAGGTCCCCAGGGCAGTCCCCAAAGCGTCCTGCCTTCAGAAACAATAAACTCCAAGGTGGGGAGGCAAGAAGAGGATGGAGGTAAATGGGGAGACTGAGGGAGGCAGAGCCTGGGTCTCACTTGAGGCTGGAGGGCCCCAGAGGGACGCAGAGCTGAGGGAACGGGTGGGCCACGGGGTTCGTCCCTGTGGGAAAGGGTTGAAGGCACTGCACCCCAGCCGCCCCTGGCTGGCCTCCCCTCCCTTCCTCCCGGCCACTCCCCTGACTCCAACCTTCAGCCCTCACCACCCCTATCCTATGCCTTCTCCCTCCAGCCCCATCAGGCCCCAGGCCCTCTCTCTCCTCCAGAAAATCACCCCCAAAGGCAGCCCCCCGCACTCTCCTGCTCCCAGGCCGCGGATGGGGCCACGTCTCCTTAGGCCCACCCGTCTCTAGGGAGCCTCTAAGACCATTCTAGGTGCTTCAGGCTCAGCAGGGAAGGAGACCAGGCCTTCCCCCCATGGAGCCTACACCCCAGTGCAGACAGGAAGCCAAGCATTGGATAAACATCGCCACATTCGGCGATTAACATTAACAACAGCTGAAAAAACCAGGCAGGGGAGAGGGTGGTCAGGGGCAGTCTCAAGTAATGACCGGTGGAACAGGTGTACACACACCCCAGCTCCGCACCTTCCTGGCTACACTGACTCTCAGAGGTGCCCAGTGGGATCGAGCCCCAGCTGCCCACAGTGGGAACCGGCTCACTCAAGCTCCCTTCATGCCTCACCTCCACACTCTGTGTTTCCAGGGACCACCTCCCAATGAGCCACTCTGATCATAGCCTTGTCTCAGCCTCCACAGATGGGGAGGCAGGAGTGGGAGCTGGTGGGAAGACAGGCCCCCATCCTCCCTGCTCTGGATGCGTCTCCTCGAGGCCAGTCATCCCACACATGGGCCCTCTGTCCTCACAGGGTGTGTCCTGTCCTGAGCCCTCTGCATCTGTGGTCTCCTGGAGGGCAGGAACCAGGTCTGCCCACCCTGTGGATGATGCTCCTGGTGGGTGCACAGCAGGCTTTCCCGAGGCACAGAACTCTGACCAGGAAGAAGGGGCCCTCCGTCTTGAGCAGCACTGCGGGGTGGGATGCATGCAGCCCACTCTTCTCCCCTTCCTGGCCGGGTAGGGCTGTCCTGGCCATGGCTGGGTCAGAAAAAGGCAAGAAGTGTGCACCCAGTCCATGCAGGACATCCGGTCCAACTCGATGCCCTGGGGCAACTGCCCAGCCAGGGGGTCATTGCATCCCTTCCCCTGTGAGGGCTGAAACCATTACAGCACGGATGCAGGGGGCCAGCCACTGAGGCAGAGACTCCTGGCTTTAACTGCAGCCCTGATCATCATAGTGCAGCTCTGGGCTACAGCATGAGCAAAGCAGAAACCCGCCTGCCTTGTGGAGCTGACATTCTAGAGGGCTAGACAGACAAGAAACCAGATGAAAAAGTAAATGATCAAGTGCGGTAGAAGGTGACAAAAGCTCTGGAGAAGAATAAGGCAGTGAAGGGGTCAGGGAGGGATGGTGGGGACTTAGGAGCAATGCTGTTTTACACAGGCTGGTCAGAGAAGGCCGTTCTCAGAAAGTAGCATTTGAGCAAAGACCCGAAGGAGGTGAGGGAGGGCACCATGCAGATATCTGGGGGAAGAGCATCCAGGTTGAGGGAACAGCCAGTGCAAAGGCCCTGAGGCACAAGCATGGCTGTCATGGTTAAGGAACAAGGGGGCCATGTGGCTGAAACAGAGGGAGTGAGGAGAGGGGAAGGCTGAGGTCAGAGAGGTTGGTGGGGAAGGCGGGGAGAGAATGCAGACACGTGATGCCTTGTAGGTCAGAGCGAGGCCTGTGACTTTTCCCCCATCAAGTGAGATGGGAGCTACTGCAGGGTGTGAGAAGAGGTGGGATGTGATCTGGCTTAGAGTTTTTGTTGTTGTTTTTAATATTTATTCATTTATTTATTTGTCTGCACCGGGTCTTAGTTGCTGCGTGCGGGATCTTTTAGTTGCGGCGTGCGGGATCTTTTAGTTGCGGCATGTGGGATCTAGTTCTCTGACCAGGGATTGAACCCAGGCCCTCTGCATCGGCAGTGTGGCGTCTTAGCCACTGGACCACCAGGAAAGTCCCTGGCTTAGGTCTTAAAGGATCCCTGGCTGCTGGGGGCATAGGAATAGGGGACTACAGGGGGCAAGAAGTACAGGGCACCTGCTGCAGGTGGCTGTAGCCCTCCCATCAGGGAAGATGGGGGCTCAGACCAAGGTAGTAATGCCAGAAGCAGGGAGGGGCGAGTGGGGTGGTACTCTGACGTGGGGCCAACAGAATTTGCTGATGGTTTGGCTGTGAGTGCGAGAGGGAGGAGGAGTCAAGCGTGGCATCAGGGTTTGGGCTGGAGCAGCCGGCAGGTGGGGTGCTGTTTCCTGAGCTGGAGAGCACAGCAGGAGGAACAATTTAAGGGAGGTGGGAGCTCAGTTTTGCTGCCCTGAGAGCCAAGTGGAGATGTTCCTTCTCCCCAGAGCTCCTGCACTGGGGGCACGTGGGGAGGGGCCCCCCCTGGGCCAAACTGTTCCTCTAGTCCTGGGGTCCCGGCCTCTGAGTGATCCTGGGGCTTCCCTTCAGCTCCCTCTGATGCTGGGAAGGCTGCTGGAGGTGGGGGGCATGTGCCCTGGGCTGTGAGCCCACTGGGGGTGATGGGGTGGGGCTGGGAAATGGGCCCCAGGAGGCCATTCTGCTGGCTAACTGCCCCAGAGCCTGGGGGCAAGAAGGGTAGGAGAGAGACAGAGCAAGCAAAGACAGACCCCAGGGGGGCACGGGACAGAAAAAACTGAAGAGAAGGGGAATGTGGCCTAGAGAAGGCCAAACAGGAGTGGGGGCGGGGCGGTGGTCAGGGCCAGGCCTGAAGGGCCTGAGGAAGGGACACATCCTTCCAGCTCTTGACCTCCAGGCCTCACGGGCCCTTGTTGTGGCCGGGATGGAGGCTGGCCCAGCTGTAGGAGGTGAAGCAGGATAGACGCCAGTGCCAGCCCCAGGCCCTGATCTGTGCCGGGGCTCAGAGAAGCAGGGGGCAGATGGTGACGGCGCACACGGGTTACTGGACTGCCGGCTTCTGGGCAGATCTGCAACCCTCACCCAAGCTCCTGCCATCTGAGACCCGCCCTCTCACCTCCTGGGCCCTTAACCCTGAAGTGGGAGGCCCTTGTGCCTATACTCAGCAGGTGCAACTAAGGTTTGCAGAAATGAATGGAGCCACGTCAGCCTCTCAGCACGTATTCCCCGGCCCCATCACGCTGGGCCCTGTCCCGGGTGCTCTCACTCCCCAAGTGCCCGAGAAGGGGAAGCTCCACAGAGTGGTACCAGGACCCAGCCAAGCTCTCAGGGGGTGCTGGGGACGGAAGGCAGGCAGGAGAAGGGGGCAGACCCTCCAAGGCCCAGGCACCCTAGGCACGCCTGAGATTGCACACACCACCCCCGCCCCCTCAGGCTGGGATCTCCTCCCCACGCCGGCCGAGGCACTTTAGCTGTGGCCCAGGGCCCGCCAGGACCAGGTGCACTCCACCCACTGCGCTGCTGCAGGCCCTCCTGCCCCCTCTGTGCCCAGAGCCAGGCAGTGCGGCCCAGCTCCTCCCCAGGCCCGGCCCCACCCCCTCCTGGGCAGCAGGCAGCGGCGGCTCTGCAGTGCCCCGAGCTCCCCCAGCAGCAGTGGAGTCATCCCCAGAAGCAAAGCAGCAGAGGCACAGAGAGAGGGGGAGGGAGGGCCACAGGCACCCCCCACCCAATCAGGGCCCGCTCTCCTATACCCCAGCATGGGGTCCCTGGGCTTGCTGGGGCGGTGGGACAGGGGTCCTGGGGGAACTGGGTCTGCAGGGGAACAAGGAGGGGTAAGGGCCTCAGCTTGGGGGAGAAGAGAGATGCCTCTCCCCTGACCGGGGCTCAAAGCCCAGGGCCTGAGAGAAACGGGGCCAGCAGGGAGGCTGCTGATGGTGGTGGTGGTGGGGTCTGCTGGTTCCAAATGGCCAGGGCCCAGCAGTGCCCTGAGCGGGGGCGGGGGGTATCCTCACCCACGCCCCCCCGCCCAGCCTCAGAATAGGGAGCAGTCACTTTGGGTTCCTGGGAGTTCCAGCCCCCTTGGCCTGCTCTGCCTGGGAAGAGGCATTTCTCCAGTCGGGACCTGTGGCAGGGATGGAGAGAGGGACAGAAGTGCAGAGGAGGAGAGGTAGCAGGGGCACAGTCCTCCTGATGGGGAGGACCCAGGTTCTGAAGAGGCCTCTCAGGATGCAGGCTGCTCCCCACCAGTTCTACTGGCCCTGGCTCCTCGGCCCCTGTGCTTGCCACCAGGTACTGCCGGTAGGAGGGCAGGGCAGCCCCGGGGCCCCACTCTCCGTGCAGCCTCTTCTGGCTGTCCCCACCGGAATGCCTACCTGGGCCCGTCTGGGCACCTAGCCAGGGGCACGTAGGAGTGCACTGTCCCCACTGGGCCAGGCCAGGGCCGGAGGGGCCGGCTGTCCTCCTCCTTCTCCGTGGTGGCGGGCAGGGAGGGGGCCTGGCGCCCGGGCCGGGAGCTCTGTCCTCTTGGGTTCCCTCCACCGCTCGCTGCTCGGGAAGGCAGCAGCGCCCGAACTGCAGAAGCCAGCTCCCCGCCCCCACGGCCGCCTCCTCCCCCTCCCGCCTCCCGACCCGCCTCCTTCTCCCGCCACCCACCTCCTTCTCGTGTCTATGGCAACCGGGCAATGCTCGCTCAGCCAGCCTCCTCCCCGCGTACACCCGGGGACGCCCGCCTACGTTGCGGCTCCTGCATCCCCGGGCTGTTGGGCACGCGCACACTTCACCTTCCCAGGCCTTGCAACAT
>NW_020175393.1:2302463-2325246 GCF_003031525.2 Neophocaena asiaeorientalis asiaeorientalis | reverse complement strand
GGTCCCTGCTCCAGCCCCCTCTCCTCTTTCTGCCTGAGACCCTGCTCCCCCAGCATCCCTTCAAGGCACTGTAAGCTGCACCTTTCCACATGCTTCCCTCAGGTCCTTAAAATCTTACCGCGTGCCTCTCTGTAAAACATTTCCACTTGCTTAATCATGTATTCTCATTCAGTCATTCCTCAATTCCAAACTTCTATTCTGAGATTTTTCTGTGTCAGGCCAAGTGTGAGATGCTCGTCTACAATCTCATTCCATGAGATTCCATACCCATTTTACAGATTGGAAACTGAGGCCCGCAGTAGTGAAACAACTCGTCTGGGCATCCAAGGCTCCTGGGCTTGTTATTGGCAGCAAGGCTTTGTGATCTGAATTCTGATGCTGCTCCCACAGGCCACAGCTGTCACACACCCCGTAGAGCAAACATCTAGGCTTGTACCACACACGTATGACTCATTAGCACCAACGTGTCCATGCACATGTGCACCCCGACACATATATACACACATTACGTGTATTTGCACATGTGCATTTCCACAAATCTGTGGATCTACCTATACACGCACAGGTAACACACACACATACTTACACATAACTCTAACACTAATATCAGTGTACACACATCTACACGGATCCAGAACATGTATCACACAAACCCTTCCTACATAAAATCACAGCTATACACGCAAGCCCCCAACCCTAGCCTTATGGGACGGATCGGTGACACCAGTAAGTGTCCCAACCAGGTGAGGATCTGTCTGCCCACCGTGTCTTAGCTTGGCTGCTGGAGGGACTGGGGTTGCGAGGAGACGGGGTTCACCCTCCCCCACTCCCTCTCCCTCATTCTGAAAGTCCTCTGCCTGGTCCAGACTAGATCCTATCTAGAGCCCCCTCAGCCTAGGAGGCTCACAGATATTCCCCCCACCCTCCTAGCTGCTGTCCAGTCCTGGTACTTGGAATTATGACAAGATTGAGTAAAATGGGACCCTCCTCCCCCGAGGGAGTTCCAGGCTCAGACAGCCCTGCCACCCCCTCCTCCCCAGGAGGGATAGCATGCAGTGGGGGCCAGAGCAGGGTCTGTAGATCAAGTGGAGAAAGGGGCCCGGGACACACAGTGTTCCCCACAGGATGTGCTGACCCCAGCCCAGCACTGCCTCAGAAAGACCTCAGGCAGGATCACTGCAGCCCCTGTGCCCTAGGGTGATTCTCAGGGACCCCACACAGCCTAGAGAGGGCACACACAATCAGAAAGAACCAGAAGCCCACCAAAAATTAAGCCAAAAAGTGCCTGTTAATAATGACAGCCTCTTCCATAGTTCATCCCATCTGAGACCCGTCTCAATCATAAGACTGCTGCCAATTAAAACGAGACATGCTATAAATTGTATGAAGCATCCTAATGTCAGTGATGTCAAATGTGAGGGGAGATCATCTTAGAATAGATGAAAATAGGGCATTTCATTCATGCAACCGATATTTACTAGGCACGCACCATTGTGCCACGAACTGTTCTAGGTGCTGGGACACAGGCCGTGGGCAAAACAAAGTCCCTGCCCTTAGGAGTGATGAGCTAGTGGATTTACTGATTCCAGTTCTCCTGTAGCGTCTCCGTCTCCGTGTCCGGCTGTCACGGCAGCCCTGCAGATGAGGTCACAGGACTGATTAGGAAACAAAGGCTCTGAGAGATTGAGCAATTTGCCCAAGGGGACAAAGCCAGAAAATGCCTGGGCTGGGACTTGAACCCTATGCCTGCCAAGCTTTTCCCGATGCTCTATGTTGGTTCCATTAGGAAAGATCTGATTAGGAAACACAGTAACAGCCACCCATTTTCTAGGAGTTTCACAGCCAGGGTGCTTCTCATCCTTAGGTCAAAGGCAGGACAGGGTCATAAGTACCTGAAGTGCCAGTGACATAGTGGGCGTGAGTGAGGACCCCTCCCCCAAACAACCTCAGAGGTGACTTCCAGCCTGGCCTACTTGGGCCAGAAGCCTGACGCTGCGTGTCCCCAGGACTGGAAGTCCTCAGTAGTCAGTGAGGTCGACACCCAGGCCAAGAGGGTGGGGATGCCTGGTGCCTGAGAGCAGATTCCTGGGAGAGCTAGGGGGTGGGGAGGGATTGAGTTCCCAGGTCCTGTAAGCAGAGCCCCCTGCCCACCTGCCAGCCCCCAGCCCCGGATCATCTTTCTCCTAAAGAGCCGGTTCCATCCAGGGATACCAAAGATAGCTGCCCCCGACCCACCGCCATCAGCCTGATCCAGCCCCATCTGCTGCCTGGCGGACCCCTGAGTTCTGCCCTCCCACACTCAGGCAGGTTCTGTGCTTCTGAGAAACTGACCCCTTCTGTCGCCCCCCACCTTTCCCAGGCCAGAGAGCATCCACCCCACCCCACCCTACTGTCAGCCTGATCAGCCCCATCTGCTGTTGGGAGGGCCCCCAAGACAGGTATCATAGGGGTAGAAGACAAGATTGGGATATCCTTAGTTTTTGTCAAAGTTGACATCGATAAGAGGCTCCACCAAAACCAGCAAAAATACGGGTAATAGGTTACGCCATGTCAGCCTGTGCCCTTTGAAACTACTCCGTCTTTAACTATCTCCTACCTCCCTCGTCTCCTTCTTCCCAAGTGAACCCCATTCAGGGGAAAATTGTCCTCTGCCACAGTTTTGTTGCAACTTTCCTCTGCATGTTAATTGGGCTAGAAAAATATCAAGGAGTCGCCATCTGCAGCCTCCACTCCCCTACTTGTAGGCCCTGGATAGGCCCAGGGACACCCCCCATGACCTCCCCCACCCCCACACACACACCATGCCCGACCTCAGCCCCTACTCCTGGACCTTAATCGTGTTCCAGTCCCACAGGTGGGATCAGTCTACAAATGAGGAGGGGGCCTCACCCAGGCCACAGGGCAGCTGCTCTCGTGCCCCCCAGGAGCAGCCAACCTGTTCTGTCACTACCTCCTTGTTCAACCCAAAGAGTATAATTGCCCCCCTCCCCAGCCCAGCAGTTATCCTCCGTGTTCCCCAGTGCTGGGCAAATGCAATCAGGGTTCATTAACTGCTGCTTTGTATCTCATTTGCATAATGCCCCCATGACTGTCAAAATGCCAGAATCCTCCCAAAACCTCTGCCCATGACAGGAGAATGGAGCAGATTGCTCGCCAGCTATGGAGAAATAAACTGGACAAGGCTCTGCTGAGGGTCTGTGTAGAGGACTAAACACATGGGGATGGAAAGAATCAGAGCGAGAAAACCAACAACTACTGAGTTTCAGACCCTGAAAGGTTCCCCAGAGGAGGGGCAGTTGAAACTTACTGAGTGTGTGCTAAGGCCAGGCACCATGCACAGTGCTTTACACACTTCACCCACTTGTTTTCAACAATGAGCCATTTTACAGGTGTGGAAACTGAGGCTCAGAGCAGTTACGGCCTCACTATTCAAAGCCTGGGTCCCAGGTCCCACAGCTTGGGCATCACCTGGGAGTTGGTAGGAAAGGCAGAATCTCAGGTCCCACCCCAGACCTCCTGATCAGAATCTGCATTGTCACAAGATCCCAGGAGATTACAGTCTAAGGGACTTGGCCCGTGATATAGCTTGAAGTTGATAATGGTGTCAGAACTGAGGCATCTGACCAAATCCCATGTCAGTGTCTTTAATACATTTAACAAACATTTCCTGATCACCTACTACGTGCAGCGCTGCTCTAGGCAGCGAGACACAGCACATAACCATGAGATAACCCCATGGATGTTTCATGCCAAAGTGGGAGACACTCAACAAATAAAGAGTAAAAAGTTCAAGTGATGATGGGAACCATCAAGAAAAATAATGTGGGTAAAGGGATAGAGAGGGTAAGTGGGGGCCATTTTAGAATCCCTCTTTGAAGAGATAACATTTGAACAAAGACTTATATAAAGGGGAAAAGGAAGTATGTGATAACTTGGGGGGAGACTGTTTCTGGCAGAGGGGACAGCAAGGGCACATGTCCTGAAGTGGGGTGAGCTCGGCACACTGAAGGCACCCAAAACTGAATGGGTGGGTGGACAGGTGGGTTGGTCGGTGAAGCGACAGCAGAGAGGGGAGTAAACAAGGTAGGAACAAAGAACAGGCAGGGGCTAGATCCTGTAGGGCCCTGTGGACCATGGTGAGGATCTGGTTTTATTCTAAGCAAGAAAGGAAGGCACTGGTATTTTTGAGCAAGGGTGGAGAAGAGGTCCAGTTAATGTTTTTGAAAGATCACTGTGGCTTTGATATGGAAAAGTTACTAGAAGGAGGCAACAGGCTAAAACAAAGAGACCAGTTAAGAGGCTTTTGCAATGTTTATTCCCAACAGAAATGAGTGTTTGTGGTCACTGAAACGAATGACCAAGAGCACTTGTAGCAGCTTTACTCATAGTAGCTCCAATCTGGAAGCAACCCAAATGCCCATCCACAAAAGGACTGATCAAAAATTCGTGTGGGGGCTTCCCTGGTGGCGCAGTGGTTGAGAGTCCGCCTGCCGATGCAGGGGACACAGGTTCGTGCCCGGGTCCAGGAGGATCCCACATGCCGCAGAGCGGCTGGGCCCGTGAGTCATGGCCGCTGGGCCTGCGCGTCCGGAGCCTGTGCTCCGCAACGGGAGAGGCCGCGGTGGTGAGAGGCCCACGTACCGCAAGAAAAGAAAAGAAAAAAATCGTGTAGTTATTGCATGCAGTTGAGGCAGTTTGCTTTTTCACTGCTGTCTAGGACTCCACTGTGCAAATGCTACCGTGTGGTTTGCTTACATAGTTGAATACTATACAGTAATGAAAAGCATCCAGCTACACACAACCACATGAAAAAAATCTCAAGACGTCATGATGAGCAAGAGAAGCACAAACTGAGAAGAACATACATAGTGGATTCTATTTTTTTTTTTCTGAGCAGGGGTCAAGTGGGGAGCCTTGCCTGGCAGTAACCAGTGCCCCATCCCCTACCACCAGGGTGTGGGGTGGTGGGTTCGCTGGGTGGTGCTTTCCCACATGGCCTCAGCTGGGGCTAAAATGTCCAAGACAGCTTCTTCATTCACACAACTGACCCTGTCCCTCCCCCTCCCCCCTTCCCTCTCTGCCTTCCCTCCCACGTGCTCTCTCCAACGGGGTACCTGGCCTTATTTAACATGATAGCTCAGGGCTCCAAGAGCACACATTCCAAAAGGACAAGTTCTAATGTGTGGCCACTTACCTATCAAGCAAGCCTCTGCTTCTATCACGCTGGCCAGTACCTCACTGGCCAAAGCAAGTCAACATGGCCAAGCCCAGCGTCCATGTGGCAGGTGGACAGGGGTGGGGAAGTGGGGGGAATTGGGGGGTGAGGCTTACCTAGGGTGTGAATAGCAGGAGCTGGGGCTCACAGGTGGGGTTAGGGAGCACCAGTGTACCCGACCACCACAGTAGGTCTATAACGGCCCAAGAATTGGCATTTTTTATGATTTTCTTTCCACGTAGCTCCCCATTGTGATACAGGCAGCCCAGTGAGCACACCTGCAGCACTGCTCCTATCCTATAACACCTATTCCATGACACCGTCATCGAAGAGGCTTTTACACCTCCCCACCTGTCTGGGCACCGATCTAAAGGAATGCCACAATCGCTGTCCTGGGGGGCAGACAGCCCAGGACAGACACACACACACTGTGACACAAGAAGCCTGTTCAGACACTGGCCTCTCCCACAAGCCTAGGGCTCTGGCTTTTAGTCCTGACTCAGCCCCATCCCAGCCCAAAGCCCTGGCATGGGTCTCCCCTCTCTGCCAGTATCAGATTCTTCCCTCAAAGTGAGGGGGTTGGACTAGATTATCAATTTCCAACTTCTGCACCACTCAGGGACACTGCATATTTTTTGACCCAAGGAACCCCACGTTTTGAAAGATTTTTGTCTACCAAACAAACCGCACATGCTAAGTAATTTTTTCAACTGGAAAACAAATTGACTTTTTTTTTTTTTGCCGCACCACGCAGCACGCAGGATCTTAGTTCCCCCAACCAGGGATCGAACCCACACCCCCTGCAGTGGAACACAGAGTCTTTTTTTTATTATTATTAAATTTATTTATTTTATTTATTTATTTTTGGCTGCGTTGGGTCTTCTTTGCTGCACGCTGGCTTTCTCTAGTTGCGGCGAGCGGGGGCTACTCTTCGTTGCAGTGCCACGGCTTCTCATTGAGGTGGCTTCTCTTGTGGCAGAGCACAGGCTCTAGGCGTGCAGGCTTCAGTAGTTGTGGCAGAAGGGCTCAGCAGTTGTGGCATGCAGGCTCAGTATTTGTGGCTTGCGGTCTCTAGAGCGCAGGATCAGTAGTTGTGGCGCACGGGCTTAGTTGCTCCGCGTCATGCGGGATCTTCCTGGACCAGGGATCGAACCTGTGTCCCCTGCATTGAAAGGTGGACTCTTAACCACTGGACTGCCAGGGAAGTGCCTTGACTTTTTACTCAATTAATTACCAGGTAGCGTTCTTGACCGGTATGGTATAATCAACATTTCTACGCTGAACTGAGAAAATTCTCACCAAAAGCAAAGAGCTCTGAAATATTGGGTGGACTGAGCTGCCTCAGCTGGGAAATGCTCAATGTTGGGGCAGCTTTTCACAACATTCAAAACAACCACGCCTCAGGAATTCCCAAGCAGTCCAGTGGTTAGGACTCGGCGCTTTCACTGCCAAGGGCTCAGGTTCAATCCCTAGTCGGGGAACTAAGATCCCACAGGCCGCATGGCGTGGCCAAAAAAAAAACCAAACTAACCGAGCCTCTCTCTGGAATCTGGGGCCGGTGGGCAGGGGATGCCAACTGAGATCGGCTGAACAGGGAATCCTCTGAGTATGAACCCATCCAGCTCTAAGTAGTCTGTATGCTGAGTGCTTCTCGGGGCCCACCACAAGCCAGCACACTGTGGAGAACCATGGGGACAACTCAGGGCATCTAAGGTGATACGGTCCATCCAGTTGCCACTGTCCATTCAGTTAAATAGATTTAAATAAATTTGAAAATTCAATTCCAAAAAAAAAAATCAATTCCTCAGCTGCACTAGTCACATTTCATGTGTTCAACAGCCACATGTGGCTAGTGGCTACCATCTTAGTGCAGAAATAGAACATTTCTGGGCTTCCCTCGTGGCGCAGTGGTTATGAATCTGCCTGCCAATGCAGGGGACACGGGTTCAAGCCCTGGTCCGGGAAGATCCCACATGCCACAGAGCAACTAAGCCTGTGCTCCACAACGACTGAGCCTGCACTCCGGAGCCCGCGTGCCACAACTACTGAGCCCGCGTGCCACAACTACTGAGGCCCATGCGCCCTGGAGCCCGTGCTCCGCAACAAAGAGTAGCCCCTGCTCACCGCAACTAGAGAAAGCCCACGCGCAGCAACAAAGACCCAATGCAGCCAAAATTAATTAATTAATTATTTTTTAAAAAGAAATAGAACATTTCCATCATTGCAGAAAATTTAAAGAGACAGTGCTAGAAGGTAGTCCATACAAATGCAGGCATGTTCCAGTGTCACACACTTGATGGGGCCCAAAAGACGAGTTCCCTGCACATTACGTTCTAGTTGCTCCCCTGCTCATACGACACGATGGGGCTGCATTTCTTAGACCAAAAAAAAAAAAAAAAGAAAATGGTTCCAAAACAGTGCAAAAGTCACATTTAGGGATGTAGCCAACCTTTAAAATGGTATGTTTACAGAGAGATGATTAATCTCCTGACAAAACTGCATGACCAATAATATTTGGAGCAAAAGCCACCAAGTATGACCCCTGTCAACACCCCCCTCCCCTGGCCAGGATCCCCCCCCACCACCACCAAAAAAAAGGAGAGAGCCAGGGGCTGTGTGTTTGCTCCTCCTGACAAACAGAAACTTCTTTGACCCTGCCAACCCCATTCTTTGTATTTCTCATTCTATAGTATTTCTCTATTTCTAAAGAAAGGGCTTCGCCACAAGGGGGCAGGGTGGGAAAGATGGTGGGGATGTCTGATTTATTGTGAAAGTAATTTCCAGGAGCAGACACTGTTGGTTCTGTAACCAACAGTCATTCCTCTTTGGCTCTTGCTGACCAGAGTCCTGACTACATAACAAGTGACTCAGAAGAAATGCTGACTGGCCTAAGACAGGGTCTCTCAACTTCAGCACTGTGGGCACTTGGTGCTGGATAATTCTTTGTTGGGGGGTTGTCCTATGCATTGTAGGATGTTGGGCCTCTACCCACTAGATTTCAGTAGCACCTACCCCCCAGTTATAACAAACAAAAGCTTCTGCAGACGCTGAATGTCCCCTGGGGGGGGCGAAATCAACCCAGATTGAGAACCACTGGTCCAAGATACAAACTCTAAGCCAGTGGTTCTCAAACTTGAACATTCAGCAGAATCACCCAAAAGACTTGTTAAAACAGATTGCTGGGCCTCACCCCCAAAGTTTCTGATTCAATAGGTCTGTGGTGGGGCTCAAGAATTTGCCTTCCTATTGAGTGCTCAGGTGATGCTGATGAGCCTGATCCTGATGCGGGGACCCCACTTTAAGAACCACTGCTCTCTAAGTGATTTGTGGCACACCTGTTCCCCTGGCCAGTGAGACCAGAGAGAAAGACTTTCCAGGAAAGGATTCCTTGTTGATGATAAGAGACATTTAGGAAGAAATAGTCTCATCTTCTTAGACATTGTGGAGTCTGCATGTGATGTCTGGAGCTGTGGCAGCCTAATAGGAGCTAGGAGGAGGGCCAGAAAGAAGTGGTTTCTGGAGGTGATTGAATCACAGAACTAACCAATGCTGGAGATGTCCTCGGGAGATCCTGGTAACCAAGGTAATGAGTCTCCCTTTTTGTTTAAGTAAGTAGTTCCCAAACTTTGCTGCCCATTAGAATAACTGGGAAGCTTTAAAAACTCACCCCATACGAATTAAGTCAGAATCTCTGAGTGAAGGACCCAACGATCAGCATTTTTTAAACCTCCCCCAGGTATTTCAGCCAAGTTTAAGAACCCTTGCTACTGAAAGTGTGGTTGGGAGACCATCAGCATTAGTATTACCCAACAGCTTATTAGAAATGGAGACTCTCAGGCCCCACCCGACACTCTGAGACCTACTGACTCAGAGTTTGCATTTTAACAGGTAATATGTGATCTATTTACACAATAAAATTTGAGTCACAATGATTTAAACCATCTTGAGTTGTTTTTTCTGTTACTGGCATCCCAACTGTTACCATCTGCAAGGCTCACACGTCTGAACACAGGGTTCACATATTCTAAAATATCATGTTGAAATAATTCTTTCAAGAGACCCCAGTAGTTTCCCCAACACTGGAGAGTACTGTGATGGTGGGCACACATCACAATGGTGGGTCATAAAGTTGACCATGCCCATTCCAACAACTTAGGATTCTACTTCTTGGCATACATTCTTGAGAAAATCTTACGTCCTCAAGAAAACAAACACAAAAATGTCCTTTGCAATTTTGTTAAATCAGAAAAGGAAGAAAACCTAAATGTCCATAGTTGGCGAAATTGATAAATTATGGTATATTCATTACCATAATATTATCTAACATTTACTGAGCAGGAACTGTCCTAAATGCTTTAGATGGATGGCCTTGTTTAACTTCATAGCTTCCCTATAAGGCCGGCATTATTATTATTCCCATTTTATAGATGAGGAAACTAAGGTACAGAGCAGTAACTTGCCTAAGTTACTGCACAGAACTCACTGAGCTAGACAGGATTTGAGACCAAGCAGTCTGGCTCTAGAACTGACCGAATCATTACAGTAGCCTGCCTCATGGGGAAAAAAATCTTCCCTGACCCTCTGACCTTTTTACACAGATATGCCCATCCTTTCCACATACACACTCATGTCTATCGCAGCACCTGTAGTACTTAACTGCAACTATTATTTTCATACTGGTCTGCTGGCCCTTCTTAGAGTGCTCTCAACCCAAACGCACATGAGAATCACCTGGAACACTTTTTTTTAAAAAACTGTGGTGAGGGAATTCCCTGGTGGTCCAGTGGTTAGGCCTCCGTGCTCTCACTGGCAGGCGCTAGGGTTCCTCCCTGGTTGGGGAACTAAGATTCCGCAAGACACGTGGTGCGGCCAAAAAAAAAACCTGTGGTGAAATATATATAACATAAAATTTACCACTTTAACCTTTTTTTTTTTTGCGGTACGCGGGCCTCTCACTGTTGTGGCCTCTCCCGTTGCAGAGCACAGGCTCCGGACGCACAGGCTCAGCGGCCATGGCTCACGGGCCCAGCCGCTCCGCAGCATGTGGGATCTTCCCGGACCGGGGCATGAACCTGTGTCCCCTGCATCAGCAGGCGGACTCTCAACCACTGCGCCACCAGGGAAGCCCTTTAACCATTTTTAATCGTACAATTAGGTGTATTCACATTGTTATACAACCACTACCACAATCCATCTCTAGAGCTTTGCATCACCCCAAACTGAAAGTCTGTACCTATTAGAAACTCCCCATTCCCTGCCTTCCCTCCAGCCCCTGGCAACCACCATTCTACCTTCTGTGTCTATGAATTTGCCTAGTCTAGGAACCTCATATTAGTGGAATCACACAATACTCGTCCTTTTGTGTCTGGCTTCTTTCACTTAGCATAATGTTTTCAGTGTTCATCCATGTTGCAGCATGTATCAGAATTTCATTCCTGTTTAAGGGTGAATCATCTTTCATTGTATGGATTTACCACATTTTGTTTAGCCTTCATCCACCAATGGACATTTGGGCTGTTTTCACCTTTTGGCTATTGTTAATAACGCTGCTATGAACAATGGTGTTTCAGTATCTGTTTGAGTCCCTGCTTTCGATTCTTTTGGGTAGATACCTAGAAGTGGGATTTTGGATCATATTCTATGTCTAACTTTTTGATGAACCATCAAACTGTTTTCCACAGCAGCTGTACCCGTTTACATTCCCATCAGCAATGCAGAAGAGTTCCAATTTCTCCACATCCTCACTAACACTTGTTATTTTCTGCTTTTTTTGATAATGGCCATCCTAATGGGTGCGAAGTGGTATCTCATTGTAGTTTTGATTTGCATTTCCCTAATGATTAATGATATTGAACATCTTTTCATGTGCTTATTAGCCATCTGTATATCTTCTTTGTAGAAATGTCTATTCAAGTCCTTTGCTTATTTTTTAAACCGGTTGTTTGGTTCTTTGCTGTTGAGTTGTAGGAGTTGTTTATACATTCTGAATATTAATCCCTAACTAGATATATCATTTGCAAATATTTTCTCTCATTCTGTATGTTGTCTTTTCACTCTCTTGGTAGAGTTTTAAATTTTGATGAAGCCCAATTTATTTATTTTTTTTTTCTTTTGCTGCCTTGCTTTTCGTGTCATATCCAAGAAATCACTGCCAAATCCAATATTATGAAGATCCCCCCCTTCATTTTCTTCTATGAGTTTTATCACTTTAGTTCTTACATTTAGGTCTTTGATCCATTTTTGTATATGGTGTCAGGTAAGAGTTCAACTTTATTCTTTTGCATGTGGATGTCCAATTTTCTTACTTATGACTCTTTATTTTTTTTTAATATCCTCAAGGGTTTTTCTTTTGTTTTTTTTTCTTATTTTTGGCTACGTTGGGTCTTCATTGCTGCGCGTGGGCTTTTCTCTAGTTGCAGCGAGCAGGGGCTACTCTTCCTTGCGGTGCGCGGGCTTCTCATTGCGGTGGCTTCTCTTGTTGTGGAGCACAGGCTCTAGGCACGCGGGTTTCAGTAGCTGCGGCTCGCAGGCTCAGTAGTTGTGGCTTGCAGGCTCTAGAGCACAGGCTCAGTACTTGTGGCGCACAGGTTTTGTTGCTCCGCGGCATGTGGGATCTTCCCGGACCAGGGCTCAAACCCATTTCCCCTGCATTGGCAGGCGGATTCTTTCTTTCTTTCTTTTTTTTTGCGATACGCGGGCCTCTCACTGTTGTGGCCTCTCCCGCTGCAGAGCACAGGCTCCGGACGCGCAGGCTCAGCGGCCATGGCTCACGGGCCCAGCCGCTCCGCGGCATGTGGGATCCTCCCGGACCAGGACACGAACCCATGTTGCCTGCATCGGCAGGCGGACTCTCAACCACTGCGCCACCAGGGAAGCCCTGGCAGGCGGATTCTTAACCACTATGCCACCATGGAAGTCCCTTACCCATGACTCTTTTAAAACTCCTCAAGTCCATGCTGCACCCCAGACTCTCTGTGGTGGGGCCCAGGCATCAGCAATTCCAAGGTCCTCAGGTGGTTCCCAAGAGCATCCCAGGCTGAGAGCCACTGTCCTACTGCACTGAAGCCTTCTTAGTCCCAGGCCATCTCGTGTTGGTCTCTGTATTCCCACTTTCTAGCACAAGGCATGGTCCATGAGACATTCAATGGGGTTTATGCTGGGCTTGGGGTGATCATGGGAGACTCTAGCCCTGGAACTTCTCAAACACATGGGCTTCTCAAACACATGTCCAGGCCCAGGGCTGTGACAGGTGCATCCAAGGAGATGAAGCAGGATCAGCCAGAGGCTCAGCCCCAGGGGAGCATGGGTGGCCTCGGGAGAAGTCACAGAGTCCAATGGAAACAGCCTACTGGACGGTGTGGGACAGGCTGGAATCAGAGAGGTCTGGCTGCTGGGGAGGGCTGCCAGGGGCAGGGCTGGGGTGCAGGCTTGGAGGGGCAGGGAGGAAGGGGAGCTCAGGGCAGGAGGAGCTTGAGCAGAGATGTAGAGGTGAGCTCATATGGAGCAAATGGGGGAGCCTCCCAAGGAGCACAGAAGGAGTAATCTTAGCAGCAGCCGACATCTGTTGGAAACCTGTCTGCTTTCCACCATTATGTTTCCTCATCTTAAAATGGGGGTGATGGCAGCACTGACCTCACAGGGCAGCTGGGGGGACAGGAAAAGTCCCAGAACCGTGCCTGACGCAGAGGAAGCACTCAATTATGCCAGCTACAGAGTCCATTGTTATTATCCCCTTTAATCTCAAAAACAACACTAAGTTTCCCGGACCGGGGCACGAACCCGTGTCCCCTGCATCGGCAGGCAGACTCCCAACCACTGCGCCACCGGGGAAACCCCTATCTTTATTTTTTAAAGAGGAAACTGGGGGTCAGGGAGGTGAAGTCAGCAGCCCAATGTCACACAGCAGGAATGAGCCATGATTCAAACTCTATTCTGACTCCAAAGCCCATGCACGAATCTTCCACAAAACTGGGGCACCAAAGGCTGGATTCCTGGGATCCAGATCTGGAAGGGCCACTGTGTCTGGACCAACGCTTTCGTTTTGTAGAGAAAGACAACCAGAGAAGGGAGGTGAGCACAAGGCCCCACAACATGTCAAGCTGGAGGGATCTGGGGCTGAAGCTTCTAGAAAGACCGATGAGCAGAACCAGTCACTGCCCCCGCCAGTGGTCACCGCTCACCAGGTCAGCGAGCACCACCTGCCCTGCTTCCAGCCAGCTCAGCCCGGAGAGTGCTGGGGAGCTGGAGCGTCACCCAGGGGGAGGAGGCTGCCTCTGCTCTGAGAACTCACCACCTGCCTCCCCATTCAGGCTGGCAGAGATCACCCTGAGCGGGCTCCCAGCTCCCAACCCCCTCAGTCGGGGCCTGCAGCCCAGAAACCCCTTGACAGGCCCCCACTGCAGCCCTGTACTCGCCACAGGGAGGAAGCAGGGCAATTATAGATGACCTTTGCAGGGAGCAGAATGTAAACTGGAATCCGTTTGCCTGTACAATCTTCATCGTTACCACAGCAATTATCTGCAATGAGCCATTGTGACCAAGGCTTCAGTGCAGGTGCTGGGCCCCAACATGCTTTAGCCCCTGCCTTCCCCCTCACAGGCTGTCCTTTGTCCCACGGCATAATCTCCTGCATCTGCACGACCGGCTGCCTCTCCAGCTACAATGGCAGGGTGGGCTGGGGGGCTCAATCATCAACCTAGGTTTGGGAAATGTTAGGGGGTACAGGAAGGGATTCCTGAATATTTCCTATTCTTTCCCTCACTGTCAACTTTTCCAACAACTGAAAGCTCCTTTTTGTCCCACATCTAAATAACCACTGGAAGAGTTAAGGGACAAGATGTGAGTCATTCACACTCTAGTATAATAAGTTTACACAGCCAGCTTTCTGCCTGATGCCTAGCTGACATCCTGCCCATTTGGGGATCGGGGTGGAAATTAGGAGTGTTGATAGAAGAGGAAAGAGAAGAGAGCAGGAAGTGGGAGAGGAAAGAGGTGCTCCTGAGAGAGGTGTCAAGAGTAAGGGACTTTGAACTGAGCCAAATGACTTGAATGGTACATCCCATAAGGGGAACTGGAGACAGGCTTGAACTTGTAGTAACTAACACTCATGCCAGAATCCAGACAGTAACTAACCAGTGTTTGCCCACGTTCCAGGAGGCATTCCAAGTACAGCATAAAGACCCGCCTATAAAGCCCTTGGCTGGGAAGTGGTCTGAATCCTCACCACCCGAAGTGTGGTCCATGGACCAGCAGCACTGACATCACACGGGAGTTCGTGAGAAATGCAGAATCTTGGGCCCACAAGACCTCCTAACTCAAGATCTTCGAGCAAGGTCCCCAGGAGACTGCTGAGAACATCAAGGTTGGAGAAGTTAGGCCCAGAGAGCCCTTGGACTTACCTGCTTCTAAGAGGACCTTGATGGGCAACAGGCAGGGGTACACCATGAAACAAGGAAGGGGGTTGCTGTGGGGCTGGCCCTGAGTTGCTTTCTAAAGGAAGGGGGGAGCCAAAGGCCAATAAAACTAAGAAGGAAATCTGGGGCCCTGGACTTGGAATCCACTGCTGGGTTCATGGTCACTTTGCCACTAACTTGCTGCATGACTTTGTACACGTGATTAGCCTCAGTTTCCCCTTCTGTCCTATGGGGCTGATACTATGTTCTCTTGCTGCCTTTGGGGGCTGCTGTGAAGCCCAAAGGAGCTCGGATGAGAAAGCATTTTGGAAACCATGAAACACTGGACAGGGTGCGTCACCGTGGATGCTTCTGGCTGTCCTCGTGAGATCCACAGAAGCGTGGCCTCACAGGCAGCAAAATTGACCTGCTTCCTTCCACAACCCTTCAGAGCTGGAATCTCAGGCTGAAAGGAGATGGCCAAACCAAGTTACCTGAGGGTGTTATTATCTGATAGCATTTTAATGTATCTGCCAGGATTTGGTTTTGGAGAAGACACTTGGAAATGAATATCAGGTACAGTCAAGTGGGGGTGGTCCTGGAATTCCCTGGCGGTCCAGTGGGTAGGACTCGTGCTTTCACTGCCAAGGGCCTGGGTTCGATTCCTGATCAAGGAAATAAGATTCCACAAGCTGCATGGCACAGCCAAAAAAAAAAAGTGGGGGTGGTCCCAGGGCTCCCCAAATCTCATACCCACCCACCTGCCAGGGAGCAGTGGTTTCCCACCCTGACTGCACATAAGAATCACTGATGTCTGGACCACCAGAATGGCTAAAATAAAAGGGCAGACAATACCAAGTGTTGGTGAGGATGCAGAGCAACCAGAACTCTGGAACACTGCTGGTGAGAATATAAAATGGTGCAGAGGACTTCCCTGGTGGCGCAGTGGTTGAGAGTCTGCCTGCTAATGCAGGGGACGCGGGTTTGTGCCCCGGTCCAGGAGGATCCCACATACCGTGGAGCAGCTGGGCCCGTGAGCCATGGCCACTGAGCCTGCACGTCCGGAGCCTGTGCTCCGCAAAGGGAGAGGCCACAACAGTGAGAGGGCTGCATACCGCAAAAAAAAAATAAAATTAAATTAAAAAATGGTGCAGCCACTTTGGAAAACTATTCAGCAGGGATTTCCCTGGTGGTGCAGTGGTTAAGACTCCGTGCTCCCAATGCAGGGGGCCTGGGTTCAATCCCCGGTCAGGGAACTAGATCCCACATGCATGCCACAACTAAGAGTTCGCATGCCGCAACTAAGGAGCCAGTGAGCCGCAACTAAGGAACCCGTGAGTCACAACTAAGGAGCCCGCCTGCCACAGCTAAGACCCCATGCAACCAAATTTAAAAAATAAGAAAGAAAAAGAAAACTATTTGGCAATATCTACTAAAGTTCACCAACCCTGCCACTCTCGAGTAGACATCCAACAGTAACGAGTGCACACGGCCACCGAAAGACACGTACACGAGGGACATTCCTGGTGGTCCAGTGATTAAGATTCCACACTTCCACTGCAGGGGGTGTGGGTTTGTTGGACCATGGTCAGGGAACTAAGATCCCACATACCGTGGGGCGTGGCCAAAAAAAAAAAGGGCATGTACACAAATGCGCACAGCAGTCGGATTCACACTAGCCCCCAAACAACCCAAATGTCCACCAATACATGAAAAACTAAATATTGATAAATTGTGTGCTGGGCTGTGTGCTGCGCCGCCCAGAAGCCCTGCTTCAGGACAAAAGTATCCCCCAGCTGTGGGGAATATTTACTGCTGACAAGTCTCAGTCCCTCCCCAAGGACTGCCCTCCACCTTACAGCCCTGTCGCAGGGGAAGCTCGCATCCAATAACTGGTTGACACGGGCCTGGATCCCTGGATCCTTAATTCAGGACGACTCTGAAGCACCATCCCAGCCTCAGCGCTCCCCAGGCGATCAAGTGAGGCAGGTGTTAAAAGTGCACCGTCGGTCCAACCCCTCCCTCTCTCTGGCCTGTCCTGCTTCCCTGCCCTCTTACAACCAGAGCAAGATCCCATGACCCTCCCTCGCACAAATCATTTCAGAGTCTGTTTGCCCGGAACCCAACCTAGCCAGTAGCTCTAGGAAGCAGCCCCTGAACAGTGGGATGGAGCTGGGTCACCCACTGATGGCGGGCAGTGAGGACCACAGCTGGGGCAGAACTGGCAGCCTGCAAGTAGCAGCAATGAAGCTGCGAACACCTTTCCAGGTTGGACTCGGAGGGAGCGCGCTGAGGGGGCGGGGAATTTCTCTGGAGTTTGAGAGGCTAGGGGAGTCATAATTAAGTATAAAGCCCAAGGAATGGGCCGGCTCTTGCTGGGGCTCTTATGCACCGGAGAAAGACAATTCTAAAAGGCTGAGAGTGATTAATCACTAATTTAAGGCCAAACGTGGAAGCCAAGGACCTCCTTAGCTGCATATAAATTCTCTTCTCCTGCAGGTGCAGGGGAGGGAAAAGCTGAGGGGCAGGCGCAGGGCTTAATTATAAGCAGAGCAGAATGTCAGAGAAGGTTGAAGTCTCAGCCAACAATGAGTCTGCAGCACCAAGGTCAGGCCCTGCTCCGGAAACAGTGGAACTTGGAAGTGACCCCTCAGAGCACAGAACACGCCCTGCTTGAGGATGATGCTGAGGAACCTCCCTTAGAATTGCCCCCCTCCTCTCCTGGCCACCAGAGCAATAGCTAAGGTAAGTCACACCTCAGCCGGAGGCTTGAAGGAGCCCTGCATTGGCAGAACCAGGAGAGCACAGGGGATGCGATCTAAGGGGCTGGATCAAGGTTGGGGGTGGGGATGTAGAGCCGGATAAGGGAGAGTTAATACCATAAACAAGCACTGACACCCTGACAAGGACCCCGAACGATGGTGTTAGCACATTGCTTGGAGAAAGTTGTATCCCAGGGAGTTCCCTGGAGGTCTGTGGTTAGGACTCCACGCTTCCACGGCCAAAGGCACGGGTTCGATATCTGGTTGGGGAACTAAGATCCCGCATGCTGCGCAGCGGGGCCAGAAACAAAGTGGTATCACAGCACAAGAAGTAGAAATGCCAGGGCTGCCAGGTCAGACGGTGGAAGAGGGGCCAAAAGGCTCAGAGAAGTCACAGTGTCAGGTGAATATGGCGTGTCAGGCTGGAAAACCCACCAGATGTCCATCTTCTGCAGGACAGTCTGATCGACTCTCCATTTGCCAAAGCCATAGGAAAGTGCTGGTTACGGGGCAGGGGGTGGGTGCCAGCAGCCTGACAAGCTCAGGGATGAGTGTCCTCTGAGGACCTGAGACTAGGAGCCGCTGTTACGGAACTGGGCACCCTGACAGCAATGGAGAGGACAGGATGCCCAAATAAGGAGCCAGGTGGCAACACATACTGATCAGAAGCAAGGTGAGTGCATTTATCACAGCTTTTGGTGAGGTCAGAGGGCAGTTGGGAGGACCTGACATGCACAGCTTTGGAAATGGTTACTAGAACCGGCATCCCTAGAGGCAAGCCAGATGGGCAGCCAACCAGGACACTGCCCACTCTCTGTAATCAAAAGAAACCAAGGCCTGGGAATTCCCTGGCGGCCCAGTGGTTAGGACTCAACGCTTTCACTGCCAAGGGTGCAGGTTCAATCCCTAGTGTGGGAACTAAGATCCTGCAAGCCTCGCGTTGTGGCCAAAAGAAAGAAAGAAAGAAACCAAGGCCTGATGATCTGGATCTGAGGGCTGCACCCCAGTAAAAAGTCCTGATCCTTTGCCCAGTTTCCACACCTGAGCAAGGTTTCAGGTCCAACTGACTGAAGGAGAGCGAGGGCCCTGCGACCCCAGAACAAGTATATATGGTAATGATTCCATCAGGCCCTCCCCAGAGGGACTCACACAGCCATTCATTAGGGAAACCACCAGTGGAGAAAGAGGATACCCAAATACACAGGCAATTCAAGGACTATTAGACACAGGGTCCAAACGGACCTAGGTACCAGGGGCCCTGAAAGTCATCATGGGCCCTCGTTAGGATGGGAGCATATGGGGACCAGGTGATAAATGGATTTCTGGCCCAGGTCTAGCTCCCAGGGAGTCCACTGGGTCTACCCTGTGTCCCTCTGTATTATGTGGGGGCAGTCACCTCGCTGTCTGGGTCTGATGTCTGCCCTGCAGGTGAAGGGCTGCCCTAGGCGGAGAGGCTGGAAGAGTGGGATGTAGATTCACATCCTGAGATCCACCCTCCCCTGTGAACACCCAGAGGAGTGTCCTTGGAACCCACCAGACCCTGTTCAAAATCCCAGTCCTGCCCCTTCCTGGCAAGTGACCCTTGATTTCCTCATCTGCAAAGCGGGGCGAGGGCACCTGCTCCACACAGAGGCCATGAGAACCATGGTGAAGACCAGCGTTTCACACCACCTCCTCCTCCCGAGCTCTCAGCTGAGGCTGTGACGATGATGCTGAGAAAACAGGAGCCTAAAGAGAACGGCCCACACTGGCTCCCCCCCCACTGCTCCCCACCCCCAGGCTCTGCCTCCCTCCCACTGGGCACCAGCCCCCCCCAGCTCCCCAACTGCATCGCCCCAACAATTCTCTCCCCTCCCCCACATGATCGGTTTTTCCCTCACATAGGGAAACTTTCCCATCAAGGGAGAAACGGTGGTTTTTCTATCACTAAAAAAAAAAGTCTCTCCGCAGACTGCAAGCTGCCCTCAGCCCCTGCCCGGTGGGACTGCTCCTTGGCTCCTAGAGGACACCCCTGGGAAGGCCGCCCACCCGCCCTGTCTCCACCCCTTCCCAAAGCCCCTCCAATAGGGCTCTGGCCCCCACCGTGCCAAAGCACCCCGTCCCCGTCTAAGTCTAATCCTCCTCCTGCTGTGCTCAGCGGCCACCCCCCATCGTTGGCCCTGAAACACGTGGCCCCTCAGCTTCTCTGACACCACGCCGCCACCTGGGTCACTCCTTGGTCTCTCCAACCTCTAAGCCTGCGCACCCAGCCCGGGCCTGGGGCCCCTCGTCTTCCCCGTCTACACCTGCTCTCAAGGGGAGCTCATCCGGCCTGTGGCTTTAGTACCTCACTCATATTTCCAGCCCCAACTCTGCCGCTGAATTCCAGCCTGTAAACCCAACCACCTCCTTAATGCCCCATTTGGATGTTGAACAGGTAGACACGTCCCAGTGGAACTCTCTATCGCTCTGGTCTTCGCCCTTCAGAAAAGGACACCACTGTTCACCCACATGCTCAAACCAAAGACCTAGGTTCCTCTCCTTCCCTCACCCCCATAGCCCCCACTGACTCTCCCTTCACCAGACCCAGAATCCAGCCACCCTGCAGCCCCCTGCCATGGACGGTGGGTCCGCACCACCATCGTCTCTCCCCTGGAGGATGTGTAGTTTCCTAAAAGGTCTCCCTACTTCCACCCTTGCCCCTTCTGTCTGTTTGCATGACAGTCATCTTTTTAAAATATAAGTATAATTTTGACGTGTCACACCCCTGCTGAAACCCCCCAGTGACTCACCATTTCACTGAGAACAAGTTGCTCAGTCTTGCCAGGCCTACAGGCCAATGTGGAATGGACCGAGCTGTTTGTTTGTCTTCACCTCCGACCTCTCCCCACACCCCCTCACTCCCCTCCTGGCAGTTTGTCCTTACTGTGTCCCTGACACAAATCAGGCTCTGCCCTGCCTCCAGGCCTTCGCATTTGCTGCTACCTGTGCTGGGCTGCCCTTCCCCTGATATCCACAGGCTTATTCCCTGCCCTGTTTAGGTCTCCGATCAATGTCCCTGACCCCCCACCTCATCTAAAACAGCCAGCCCACCCCCATGGCTCCCTAGCCCCTTTCCTATTTCTCCATTGTAACACTTATCACTCCCTGATGTTACTTTTTTAAATTAACAGACTTTATTTTTCAGAGCAGTTTCAGGTTCACAGCAGAACTGAGCAGAAAACAGAATTCCCACATAGCCCCCCCGCCCCCACCAACACACACACACACATATACTCCCCTGCCCTCAACATCCCTCATCAGTGTGGTTCATTTGGTACAATCCACGAAGCAACACTGACATATTATTATCAACCAAAGTCCATCCTGTACATTAGGGTTCACTCTTGATGTTGTAGTCTATGGATTTTGGCAAATGTATAATGGCATGTATCCACCACCACAGTATCATACAGAACAGTTTGATTGCCCTAAATATCCCCAGTGCTCCATTTATTCCTCCCTCTCTCCAAACCCCTGGCAACCATGGCCTTTTTATTGTCTCTGAAGTTTTGCCTTTTCCAGAATGTCATATAATTGGAATCATAGCGTAGGTAGCCTTTGCAGATTGGCTTCTTTCATTTAGTAATACGTCTTTTAAGGTTCCTCCATGTCTTTCACGGCTTGATAGCTCATTTCTTTTTATCATGGAAAAGCATTCCATTGTCTGGGTGTACCACAGTTTATTTATCCATTCACCTATTGCAGGACATCCTGGTTGCTTCTAAGTTTTGGCAAGTAAATTCCTTAATGTTCACAAATACACAATAGCGAGCTAAAGGCACGGATGAGTCCTGCAGTAAAGAAAATTCTTTACCTTGGTTGAATTTGCTTTTTCCCAAATTTGACCACTGACAATGTGTCCAAGTGCAGCTTCCCACCTCCTGGAGCTCATCCTAGGAGGGCCCTTCTGGGCTAGGGCAGCCAAAGTAGGGTTTTCCTTGAAGGAGAAGAGCTGAGAGCAACAAAGCAGAGTGGGAGGCACCCAGGGAAAGGAAATGGTTGAGTTTGGGGGTTTGGAGGATGTGGGTTGGGCTGGAGTGAGGACCCCAAGAGAAGCTATGGGAACTAAACTGGAGACCTGACTCTGGGGCCCTGCAGCCACATAGCAGCTGGGTGCCCCTGGGCAGGCCACCTCCCTCCTCTGTGCCTCAGTGTCACTGTAAGATGAGCCCTACTGCCCAGAACTGCTGAGGCTATAAGTGAGTCCTTAGGTTGGTTTCTAGAATTCAAAACGCCTAATGCCTCCAATACCCAGACTGAGTCTCAAAGACCATTCCCCGTTAAATGGATCCACAAGGAAAAGACAACCCACGGAAATGGGGAAAAAAATATTTGCAAATCATCTATCTGATAAGGGGCTAGTATCTCGAAAACATAAAGAACTCTAACAAGTCGACAATAAAAAGACAAATTACCCAATTTAAAAATGGGCAGGGCTTCCCTGGTGGCGCAGTGGTTGGAAGTCCGCCTGCCGATGCGGGGGACACGGGTTCGTGCCCCGGTCCGGGAAGATCCCACATGCCGTGGAGCGGCTGGGCCCGTGAGCCATGGCCGCTGAGCCTGTGCGTCCGGAGCCTGTGCTCCGCAACGGGAGAGGCCACAACAGCGAGAGGCCCACGTACCGCAAAAAAAAAAAAAAAAAAAAAAATGGGCAAAGTATATGAAAAGACATTTCTCCAAAGAAGATACAAAAGGCCAATAAGCACAGGAAAAGATGCTCAATATTATTAGTCCTTAGAGAAATGCAAATCAGACCCACAATAAGGGGGAATGTAAATGGTACAGTCTAGAGAACAGTCTGGCAGTTCCTCAAAAGATTAAACATAGAGTTATGAAATGATCCAACAATTCCACTCCTAGATATATATCCAAGAGAAATGAAGACATGTCTACACAAAAACGTGTATACTAGTGCTCACAGAAGCATTATTAATAATAACCAAAAAGTGAAAACAACTCAAATGTCCATCAATGAATGAATAAACAAAATGTATATACACACAATGCAATATTATTTAGTCATAAAAAGGAATGAAGTACTGTTATGTGCTACAACATGGAAGACCCTTATAAACATTATGCTAAGTTAAAGGAGCCGGACACAAGAGATATGATTCCACTTATATGAAATATCCAGAACAGGCAAATTGACAGAGACAGAAAGTAGACTGGTGGTTGAGGAAGGGGGAACTGAGCAGTAACTGCTGATGGGCATGGGGTTTCTTTCTGGAGAAATGGAAATGTTCTGGAATTAGATAGTGGTGATGGGTGCACAACTTCGGGCATGTGCTAAAAGCCACTGAATTATACATTGTGAAAATTATGGTATATGAATTATATCTCAATTTAAAACAACAACAAATTATATATATATATATATATATATATATATA
>NW_020175393.1:2293847-2302410 GCF_003031525.2 Neophocaena asiaeorientalis asiaeorientalis | reverse complement strand
ATATAATCTCCAGCTCTTTGGAGAAATGGCTGATTGCAACTCAGATGAGCCAGGAACATCTTCATTCCAGAAAGCAAGGACACTTCCAAAGTTGTGTGAATGGATGCCAGAGTCAACTTCAAGAGGCTCCCATGGCCAAAGATGGGAAAATTTGAGCATCACTGAGAATAATGAGTCCAAGGACTGAAACTCATAAGATTTATAAAAATCCATAATGATAATCAAAATCTAAAAAAAAAAACAAACCCCAAAAAGTCCGCTAATAACCAAATATCTGCAAGAATGTGAGCACTGGGGACTTCCCTGGTGGCACAGTGGTTGGGAATCCGCCTGCCAATGCAGGGGACACAGGTTTGAGCCCTGGTCCGGGGAGATCCCACGTGCTACGGAGCAACTAAGGCCGTGTGCCACAACTACTGAGCCTGTGAGCCACAACTACTAAAGCCCGCGTGCCTAGAGCCCTGGCTCTGCAACAAGAGAAGCCACCACAATGAGAAGACCGCACACTGCAACAAAGAACAGCCCCTGCTCACCGCAACTAGAGAAAGCCTGCACGCAGCAACGAAGACCCAATGCAGCCAAAAATAAATAAGTAAATAAAATTAAAAAAAAAAAAGAATGTGGAGCACTGGGATCCTGCACACACTGCTTGTGAGTTGGTACAACCACTTTGGAAAACAGTTTAGCATTATCTAGTAAATTTGAAAATACACATTCCCCATGACCCAGCAATTCCACTCCTAGGAATACACCCTGCAGAACTGCACGCATGTATTTACCCAGAGTCGTGCATAAGAATGTTCTGAGTAGCATTTTTCACAAGAGCCACGGTCAGAAAACAATCCTGATGTCTGTAAACAGTAAACTGGGTAAGTAAATCATGATACATCTACATATCAGAACACTATGCAATGACAGAAAACGAAAGGACTGGGACTTCCCTGGTGGTCCAGAGGTTCCTGTGCTCCCAATGCAGGGGGCCCAGGTTCAATCCCTGATCGGGGAACTAGATCCCATATTCATGCCGCAACTAACAGCCTGCATGCAGCAACTAGAAACATGCTGCAATGAAGATCCCGCATGTCGCAACTAAGAGCCGGTGCAGCCTAAATAAATAAATAATAAAAAACAAACAAAAAAACAAAAGGACTACCGCTACAAAGAACGATGTAGATGCATGGTAAAAAGAAAATGTTGATTGAAAACAACAAGAAAAGACATAAAAGAATACAATACATAATTCCATTAATTAAAATTCAAAAAGAGACAGAGGGCTTCCCTGGTGGCGCAGTGGTTGGGAGTCCGCCTGCCGATGCAGGGGACGCGGGTTCGTGCCCCGGTCCGGGAAGATCCCACATGCCGCAGAGCGGCTGGGCCCGTGAGCCATGGCCGCTGAGCCTGCGCGTCCGGAGCGAGAGGCCCGCGTACCGGAAAACAAAACAAAACAAAACAAAAAAAGAAAATGTTGATTGAAAACAACAACAAAAAAAGACATAAAAGAATACATAATTCCATTAATTAAAATTCAAAAAGAGACAGAGGGCTTCCCTGGTGGCGCAGTGGTTGGGAGTCCGCCTGCCGATGCAGGGGACGCGGGTTCGTGCCCCGGTCCGGGAAGATCCCACATGCCGCGGAGCGGCTGGGCCCGTGAGCCATGGCCGCTGAGCCTGCGCGTCCGGAGCCTGTGCTCCGCAACGGGAGAGGCCACAGCGGCGAGAGGCCCGCGTACTGCAAAAAAACAAACAAAAAGAGACAGAAAGAACTATTCGGTTTTAGATGTAGACTTACATGGTAGAACCAAAAACAAAGCAGATAATAAGCCCAACTATTTAGAATGGTGGGTCCCTCCAGGGAGAGAGAGGGGCTTGTGGTGGGGAAGGGTCCGTGGGGGTCTTTTGAAGCAGCAGCAATTCTCTATTTTTGACCTAAATGGTGGGGACATGGGTGTTGGCTTTATATTAATTTGTTAAAATGTGTAACCTATTTTATATACTTTTGTATTTTAAAACTAGGAATATTACTCACTGGTCACCTTTGGAGGTTGCTAAAGCACCAACTCATTTCTCTAAAAAATGATAAAGGGAAAGAATCAAGCCTTTGTCCTACTGTATATGCCATATTTCAGAATAGCACAATCGGTAAAGAGGGAAATTTCTTTATAGAAGTCCAGCAAACGAAATGATCAAATTAGAAAATTCACCATCTGGTGGGAAGAAAAATGTGCTGGAAATCTGACGTTAACTTGCAGCGAAGGTGGGAGGGCCACGGCTCTCAGGGCTACTCCCGTCTTCCAGACCCTGCATCCCCCCTGCTGACCGCAGCCACGGCGCCCAGGCTGTGAGCAGACTACCACTCCAATGGCCATGCCAACAGGGAGATGGGCTTACCTGCATGCACTTTCTATGGTATTTTGTTTGCAAAGTTTGCACAAATATTCTCAGAATTCTGCCAAATGGGGCGGGGGTGGGGGGGCAGGCACCTCCTTAGCATGGCCCCTGGAGGAAGCCTCCAGGCCTGAAGCAAAGGACAGAGGCCCGGCCATCACGGCCCAGCACAGCTGAGCAATGGTTCAGAGCAGCCTAGTGGTGGGGCAGTCAGGGGGTCCTAGGAGGAGCAGGGGACTGATGCAAGCTGGGGTGCCCACCCCCATTCTACTGCTTCGTAAGTCCCCATCACCGAGGCAGCCTGAGGGGCCCTCCCCACACCTCAACCCCTCAGGTGGAAATGTCGTGACTTGATTTCTCCCTGCTGGGCTTGTCTTGGCCCTGCTTGGGGAGTTTTGAGAAGGGAAGGAAGCCCCACTGTGATTTGCCACCCCGCCCCTGTGGCCCTGTCCAGGGGCACCTGAGCCAGCTTTGCAGCTTACCAGGCCAGCTGGTGTGAGGGGGGAGGGGCCCCCAATGCCCGGGCCCAGCTGGGGCTGGCTGAAGGGCCACTCAGTCAGTCGGGGCCAGTGACAAAGGTGCTGGGAACGGGGGCAGAGGCAGGGATCCTGGGCCCTGTATGGTGGGGAGGCCTCCCATCAGAAGTGCCCCAGCTGGGGCAGGGCCAAGTGGGGCAGGTGAGATGGCAGCTGGTCACCTTACACTCGGAGAGCAGGCACCGGTGGCAGCCTGGTGTCCGATGGAGCTGCTGATAGAGGTGACACCAGATATCCTTCTGTAGGTGGGGCCGTGGGAGGGGAGGCAGGAGTGGAAAGAGCAGTGTTCAGAGGGCTCTATAACACACTCATGGAGGGACCTGGACTAGGAGCCTTAGGCCCCTCTGCAGCCTCAACTTACCCATCTGAAAACGGGGCGCTGGGAAGGTGAAGCGAGCTCATCAACACAAAGAGCCTTACACAGTGCCCAGCACATAGTAAGTGCTCAACAAACATCACATGCTGTCATTATGGAAGCTGGGGCTGCTGAGGGCTCAACAGGGGTCAGCAGGGGGCCAGAGGGGCGGTCAGCTAAATGCTGGCAGATCCAGAGTGAAAGCTCCAGGGGGCAAGGACAAGGTGGGTTTCATTCACCACTGAATGGCCGGTGCCCAGTTCAGCCTGGGCACACAGCACTCAATACATATTTGCTGAATGAATGCATGAGAGTAAAACAATGATCCAGTAGCCACTAAGACAATTTATCAACTAATCAGGGGATCCCAAGTAAGAATGAATCGAATCCCAGGTCTGCCCTGTTCCTGACTGTCCAACCCCAGGCAAGTCATCCCTGCTCCCAACCTCAGCTTCCTCTTCTATCAAATAGGAATAATGCTAATTAATAAATACCTTCCTCACAGGCTAATGGCAGGGCTCAAAGCAGAAAATAGATATGAAGGTGGAGGAGGTACTGTCAGCAGCCCTTTATCATATGGGGTACCATCCCCAAGCTGCTGCAGGTGGCTCACAGATGCCCCCTTCTCCTGAGAGATGTTATTTTTTTATTGAAGTATAGTTGATTTACAATATTAGTTTCAGGTGTACAGCATAGTGATTCAGTATTTGTATCGTTTATACCCCATTAAAAGACATTATAAGATAATGGCTGTAATTCTGTGTTATATAATATATCCTTGTTGCTTATCTATTTTAAACATAGTAGCTTGTATCTCTTAATCCCATGCCCTTATCTTGCCTCTCCCCCTTCCCTCTCCCCACTGGTAACCACTAGTTTGTTTTCTATATCTGTGAGTCTGTTTCTGTTTTCTGTATACATTTGTTTGTATTATTTTTTAGATTCCACACATAAGTGATATTATATAATATGTGTCTTCCTTTCTGACTTTATTTCACAAAGCATAATATTCTCTAGGTTCATCCATGTGGCTGCAAATGGCAGAATTTCATTCTTTTTTATGGCTGAGTAACAGTCCAGTGTGTGTGTGTGTGTGTGTGTGTGTGTGTGTGTGTGTGTGTGAGTGTGTGTGTGTATACACCACATCTTCTTTACCCATTTGTCTGTTGATAGGCACCTTGGTTGCTTCCATATCTTGGCTATGGTAAATAATGCTTCTATGATCACTGGGGTGCATGTATCTTTTCAAATTAGTGTTTTGACAGCGGCTTATAGGTGAGCAGCCTCACCTAGAAGTGCCTGGGGGGTTATGCCCTCCCCCAGGCCTGATAAGAGGGTACAAAGGCCTGGCCCCTTGCCTCAAGGAAGGCCAACCCTGCACTTGCTACTCCCACTCCAGAGCTCCCTGTGGGATCACAGCTAGCCTTAGCTGAAAGCACATCTTTCTCCAGCTCCTTCCTGGCCCCATCAGGCGCCCTCTCTCCCTTCCGTGCGCATGCCTGAAGGAAACGAGTGACCCAGGAATCTCTGTCCTAGGTACGGCTTCCAAGGAATCTGATCTAAGACAGGAAGTATTTTGTAAACTATGAAGTGCCACGCGCAAGTACGGGGTTGTTTTATTTTCCAGGAAATGCTGGAAGGAGAGGAGCTGACAGGGAGGGATCTAAGTGGCAGAGGAGGTCTGCTCTGTGGGCAGAGTCGTGCCGCCCTGCCCTCATGGGACTCACAGGCAGGTAGGGGAGACAGACCAGAAACTAACGAGACTCTAACACGAGGGATGCATAAGTGCTATGATGGAAAACAGAGCAGGGTCAGGGGATGGAGAATAACAGGGGCTGTTTTAGATGACGTGCTCTGGGAAGGCCTCTCTGAGGAGATGACATGTGCAGGGATGCGCCATGTGGACCTCTGAGGCCAGGCACAGGGAAGAGCAGTGCAAAGGCCCTGAGGCAGGAGGATATTTGATATGCCCAAGAAATGGCTAGGAGCCCAGTGAAGAGGGAATGACATGACATGAGGTCAGAAGTACTGGACAGCCAGATCACACAGGGCCTTGTAGGACCTGTTATAGGACTTTAGGTTTTATACCAAATAAGAGGGAGTCATTGAAGTTTTGAGCAGAGGAGGGATATGATCACATTTAGGTTTTATAAGGATCTCTTTGGCTGCTGGGGCAAGGGGGGTGCACAGAGACCAGTTAGAGGCTGCTGCAATGATCCAGGAGAGAAATGGTGGGGGCTTAGAGGGAGGGCAACAGTGTAGGTGGTGAGAAGTGGTGGGATTCTGGGTGTCTTGAAGATAGAGCTGGAGGATTTATGGGTGACTGCACAAGGAGGGGTCAGAAGAGGGATGAACCCAACTACCAATTTACAGAGGGGACAGAGGAACATGTTAAACTGCACCATGGGGATGCAATCCACAAAATCCAGACTGTGGGAAATCCTATGAGACAAACAACCTGGCTTCTCCAACAGATAAATTGCCAAGGACAAAGAAAAGGATGGAGCGGGGAAAGTATGGATTAATAGAGACTAAGACTTATCAACCAATCACACTGTGTGTGGACCTGATTTGGATCTTGAGTCAAACTAGATGTAAAAAAAAGACATGTCTGTGACAACAGGGAATGTGAATGCTGAGTGGATATTTGATGATATAAAGAAATGGTTTCTTCTTAGGTGTGATGATGGTATTGTGATTATGTTAGGAAAAGTCCTCATCTTTGAGAGATATATCTTGATATACTTATGATGAAATGATGCCTGGGATTTGAATTATTCCAGGGTGGGGGGTACAACAAGACTGGCCATGAGTTGATAGCATTTGAAGCTGAGTGGTAGGTACATGATGGTTTATTACACTATTCTCTCTGCTTTTGTAAATGCTTATATTTTTCCATGATAAAAAGTTTAATAATAAAAGAGGAGGAAACCAAGTCCAAGGGGGGGGGGATGTTGAATGTCCCAAGGCCCCTCCGTATGTCAGTGTCAGGTACAGGACCTCACCCTGGGCCTCCTGACACCCAGCCCTTGCTCCTGCCCCACCTCAGCTGTCTCCCCTCTCGGGAGGCCAGTCAAGGCTGGACACAGGCAGGCCAGGGATAGGGTGTGTGGTCCCAGAGAAGGCCCATGTGGGGCAGAGTGGGCCTAGGGATGCTGGGCCTCTGCCAGGCCCTGCAAGGAGCAGGGAGAGCCCTGGGCCACCTGCCCCAGCCAGGCCAATGAGGCCAATCACCTGAACTATCCAGCACCTGCCCCACCAGCCCCATCTCCCACTTCTTCCTTCGGGTTCCTGTGCTGATTCCTCCCCTGCCCCAGTGTCCACCGCTCTGGATCTACCATCTTTTCCCTCCAGGTCTACTCCTGCCGAAGACCTGCCATGATCAATCACCCCCAGCCTTACGGAGCAGGGCCTGCCAAGGACTCTCTTCTCTGAGAGTGGTCATCTCTACTCCCTAACGAGAAGGGCTGTGGTCTCCAGGTTAAGAGCACAGCCTCTGGATCCAGACTGCATGGGTGTGAATCCTGCCTCAGCCACTTACTTGCCAGCCAGTGTGACCTCAGCCAAGTCACTTAACCTCAGTTTCCACATCTGTAAAATGGGATAACCTCATAAAGTTACTGAGACAACTAAACGAGTTAATAAACATGAATAAATAGAACAGTGCCTGGCACAGGTCAGAGGATCTCGGCCCCCTCAGGCCCCCTGGCACTGCTGTCCAGGGCCTGCCTCCCTTCTCTGTGCCCTCCTGATACCCACACTTAACTCCTTTCCCATCCCACCAGTTTTCATCCACCCCAGGATTGGGAGGAGGAAGGAGAGGAGAAACAAGCCCATGAGGAAACCAGTGAGAAACCAGCCACAAATAAAAACTCTTCAAACCCAAGTGGCAGCATCCGACTCAAATGGCATCAAATTTGCATTTGAGCGGAGTGCAATTCAAACGCTCACTTTTTTTTAGATTTCCAAGAAAAATCCCAGGTATTATGAAGTAGAGTTTTAACGACGTTTTGTAGGAGCAATGATGTTTGCTGTATAAAACGCAAACAGCACAGGGCGCTAAAATAAAGAGGAAATATTCCCCCTCTTGCCTGGCATTTGACCTCCCAATACCTGCCCCAGAGATAAGCTCTAATAACCATCAGGTGTGCAGCCTTCTCGACATTTTTACGCAAATGTGAACACAACATACATATGTATATTTCGTTAAGTGGGATCATACTATACACATTGTTCTACAAAGCTACTTGCTTTGACTTGCCAATACGTTCTGACCATCTTTCCACCCTGATATTAAGCTCTGCCCATTCTTTTCTCTGGGTCCCCAGCACACAGAAAACATTCAGTCCACATTCACTGACCAAATGAAAGAATGAACAGCTGCCAAAATCACAGCATCTCGCAAGGTCCTGATACATCACCAGCCCTCCTGATGGACGTTTAGTTTTGCCACACAGACCATTCCACCCAGCTCTCTGTATCCCACTAAGGGGGTGCCTGTAGGAGAAATCCTGGGACGTGGAACTGCCAGGTTAAAACTTTGGTGGCTACTGCCAAAGAGGTAGTGCCGACCTATCCTCCAGCTGATGGGAGAGTTCCAGTTTCCCACAGCCTCTGCCACCTAAGAGCTTTATTATGATGATGACTTTCATTTCCTCAATGGATTAGTCTTATTTAGTGACTCCACCCTTGATCATCAAATCTCCTTTGTCCCTCCTGAATAAATAATGGGATGGATCAGTTTATTATTTCTGAGCAGCTCTGGGGAGCCAAAATCCACAAACGGGGAGTTACTCTCTGGACAGTGAACAGAAACAAATGCAAAATTTTACAGGTGCAGGGACTTCCCTGGTGGCACAGTGGTTAAGAATCCGCCTGCCAATGCAGGGGACACGGGTTCAAACCCTGATCCGGGAAGATCCCACATGCCATGGAGCAACTAAGCCCATGGGCCACAACTACTGAGCCTGCGCTCTACAGCCCATGCACCTCAACTTCTGAGCCCACGTGCTGCAAATACTGAAGCCCGCCCGCCTACAGCCCATGCTTCACAACAAGAGAAGCCACTGCAATAAGAAGCCCAGGCACCGCAACAAAGAGTAGCCCCCCGCTTGCTGCAACTAGAGAAAGCCCGCATGCAGCAACGAAGACCCAACGCAGCCAAAATTTAATTAATTAAAAAAGATTTTACAGGTCCAAACATTTACAGATGTAAAATTTTAAAAATCTCATTCATTTCTAATAATGGACATGTTAATTTTTTTAAACTGTCAACTTCAAACAAGTAT
>NW_020175393.1:2270430-2293699 GCF_003031525.2 Neophocaena asiaeorientalis asiaeorientalis | reverse complement strand
CTGACTTTCAGATAAATATCATGGTTGGGACTCTGCTCTCCCAATAAATAAATATTAAAAAAAAAAAATTTTAGTACAACTATGTCCCATGCACTATTTGGGACATACTTATACTTAAAAAAAAAATTTCAGATAACCACCAAATTTGTTGGTTATCTGAAAGTCAAATTTAACTGAGTTTATCTGGCAAGCCGACCACAGCTCCCACCCAGTATTTAAATATCAAGTAATTTTTAATTTTTTTCATAAATTTATTTATATTTTATTTATTTATTTTTGGCTGCGTTGGGTCTTTGTTGCTGCGCATGGGCCTTCTCTAGTTGCAGCAAGCAGGGGCTACTCTTCATTGCGGTACGTGGGCTTCTCATTGCGGTGGCTTCTCTTGTTGCAGAGCACAGGCTCTAGGCGAGCGGGCTTCAGTAGCTGTGGCACACGGGCTCAGTAGTTGTGGCTCACGGGCTCTAGAGTGCAGGCTCAGTAGATATGGCACACAGGCTTAGTTGCTCCGCAGCATGTGGGATCTTCCCAGACCAGGGATCGAACCTGTGTCCCCTGCATTGGAAGGCTGATTCTTAATCACTGTGCCACCAGGAGTGTCCCAAGATCAAGTAATTTTTATTTTTTTGGCCACGCCACATGCCATGTGGGATCTTAGTTCCCCGACCAGGGGTCGAACCTGAGCCCCCTGCATTGGGAGCACGGAATCTTAACCACCAGACGGCCAGAGAAGTCTCAAGTAATTTTAGAATAGGAGCTGAGGGACTTCCCTTGTGGTGCAGTGGTTAAGACTCCGTGCTCCCAATGCAGGGGGCCCGGGTTCCATCCCTGGTCAGGGAACTAGATCCCACATGCATGCTGCAACTAAGAGTTTGCATGCCACAAGTAAGGAGCCAGCATGCCGCAACTAAGGAGCCGGCGAGCCGCAACTAAGCAGCACATGTGCTACAACTAGGACTGGGGGCAAACAAACAAACGAATATTAAATGCAAAAAAAAAAAACCCCACATAATTCTCAATTTTAAATAAATAAATAGGAGCTGAGGCCCCCTCTGCCCTCCCAGTCTTTAGGCATCCTGCTACCCCCACACCCAAGCTCGAGGTCTCCACAGGCATCCCCCAACCCCCACTGACAGGCTCCCCACCCAGAGATGCCCCACCAACTTCCTTGGCATTAGAGTTCCTGTCTCCCCAGAGCCACCTGGGGCCAGCTTCCTGCTGGTCTTCTCCATTCGGCCCATCTCCCGCCTTCCCACCCATCCTTTCTGTTGGGGGTGCAGACAGCACATGACCCTCAGGGATGGCAGCTGCTGCAGAGCCACCTGCCTAAGGGCACACCGTGGGCCACACCCAGTGCTGAAAGGATGCTGAGGTCCTAGGGCCCAACCATTCCAAAGCGACTGGGAAGGGCCCCTCCAGCTCCAGAGCGCCCTGGGGTTCCCTTTTGGGCCTGCATCAGAGCTCCACTTTTTAAAAATCTATCTATCTATCTATCTATCTATCTATCTATCTATTTAGTTAGTTTGGCCACGCTGCATGGCATGCAGGATCTTAGTTCCCCAACCAGGGACTGAACCCGTGCCCTCTGCAGTGGAAGCGTGGAGTCCTAACCACTGGGCCACCAGGGAATTCCCAGAACTCCACTTCTCTTTCCACCCGTCCTGCTTCCTTCCTCTGCTATGCACAGGTCCGGGGACCACTCCCCTGCCCGCATAAGTCCCAGTCCTGGGACCCTCACCTGCCCCACCAGACCCCAGTCCCCACTTCCCCCTTCCGGTCCACGGGTCCCTGGCTAGAAACCAGCCACAAAGTGCCCACAAGTGGGTAGGTCTGGTGCTAGCTAATAGTTTTTTCTAATCTGGCTTTCCAGTACATTCTAGATTTTCCACACAGGCACATATTACTTTGGTAATAAAAAAAAACCCAATAAAGCAATTATACTCTAATAAAGATGTAAAAAAAAAAAAAACCAATAATAAAAGCCTTTTTTTCTTTAAGAAAAATGTAAAACTAAACCAAGCAGCCTTCCTCCTATCTGACTCGCCCACTCCTCCCCCCTCCCTCCTACCTGCTTCCCCAGGGAGGACTTCCCCCAGATCAGCCAACTCCCACCCCAATGCCTCCCCTGTCCTGCCAGGCCCACAAGCAGTTTCACTTCTCCACTGAAGGCTTTCCACCACCAGCCCATCCTTGCTGGGGGTGTTATAGGCAAATTCTGAAGGGGTCCTTAGCTCCTCTTGGGAGGAGAATGCTAAAAAGTCCTGAAATTGATGAGGAGAGAAAGTGTATGAGGGGGACCAATATTTGCTAACTCATCCCACAAGTAGGAGCTGGGCTACTGTGTGCTAGGCACTGGGGACTTTGGGAACAGGACACAGACCCTGCCCCCAAGGACTCCACAGCTGGGGGTGGGTGCGAGGAATGAAAAGCCAGAGAGGATATTGTGTGAGGTGAGGTGAGCTAAGTGTGGGGAGGAGGAATTCATGGAAGCTTCTGGAAGGAAGAAAAGTTTCAGCAGACTCCTGAGGGTGAGGAGGAATGGGTAGGGAGGAGGGGGGAGGGAGCGTGTTTTAGGCAGGGGATCAGCCTGTGCAAAGGCCTGCAGGTAAGAGAAGTGTGATTTATTTGAGGAACTGAAAGCAGTTCAGAGCAGCTGAGGGCAGAGGTGGGGTGAGAAGGGAGAGGAAACCCAGGCTTGCAGAGGGCAGCGGGGCCACAGGAGGGAGACTGCACTTTGTGCTCAGGGCAATGGGGAGCCAATGAAGGATGCAGGGCAGGGGAGTGACAGACTCAGATGTGCATCTTATAAAGATTTCTGCCTGCCACACAGTAGGTGCCCAAAGAGCCCCACTACTATGGGTGTTATTATTCTGGGCATCCGAAACCATCACAGTCACGCTTAATCATGCACACACTACCTAACATGTGGGGACTTTAGCCACAGAGTACCTGAAACCTGTGTCTCCACAGAGACGAGCCCTTCAGCAGTAAGGTCCACAGCCCTCTTGCTCTTGCATTAGGGAATGTATTAGGGAAGAAAGGACTCTGGAGCCTAGGCTCAAATCCTAGCTCCTCCAATTTCAAACCGTGTGACCTTGGATAGATGACCTCTCTGTGCCTCAGTCTCCTCATTTGTAAAATGGGGGTAATAGCAGTACCTACCTCATTGGGCTAATGTGAAGACTGAATGACTCCATTCACGAAAAACAGTTGCCTTCTGACGCGCGGCAGACGCTGTGCACTGTTAGTTTCTACTGTTTTTACTCTATCCCTCCCCGAAAGGCCCCCAGGGCCAACCACTTGCAGGCACTAACCTAACCATCCTCCACCTCCCCCCACTAGCCCTGAAGCAACACGCCCTTACTCTCCATTACTAGGGGCCAGGACAGAGCCAGACGGGACTGAGGACAACTAGACACTCTGACCTGGGTCTGGGGCCTCACCCCAGCTCCCTCGAGCCCAGTGGAGAGAACACTGGACTTGGGGCCAGGAGCTGAGTGCTGGCCCTGGCTCTGCTGCTGACCCTCTGTGGGCCTCAGTCTGCCCCTCTGTGAGATAAGAATAAGAACATCTTGCAGGTATTTTAGCAGCATGGCTGTCAAAGGAGCAACAAGGGCTGGGGAAGCTCTGAGGATGTCCCTGTCACAGACAGAGCCTTGTGGCTGGGCCAGAACGCTTGCTGGCAGCCTCCTCTTCTGGCCTGGGTCGGCTCCTCCACACAATCTTAAGATCTATTCAGAACTCACCATGAGGACCTCAGAGGCTGAAGATGATCGGGCTTGGGCCTCACAGACGGCCCCGATGCTGACCGGGACCCTCCCAAGGGCTGGGACAGAGACAGAGACCCTGGAGTGAGCTTAGCACCCCAGGAGAAAAGTGCCAACCCAGGGGCCTGAGGAAAGCCAGACCTTCACCAGGGCCTTCCACCAAGCCTGGACCAGCCAGGGACTCATACCAGGGGCCCAAAAAACCCTTTGGAGCCCTCAGGACTGCAATGTTGATCTCTGAATGCCGTAGATGCGTACCACTTTTAGGCCCAGGAAGGGCCTGAATGGGAGTGTCTGTTTTTGGTAGCTCTTCGGTCCTGGGGGATGGGAGGAAAGCTCACGATAGCCTCACCCTCCTCCTTCAGGTTGCCAGCTATTTCTCAGAGTTCAGGTTGATTCATTCACTCATCCCACATTTACGTGGTGCCAGACCCTGGTCAGGTACAGGGGTGATGACAGATAAATGAGACACATTCCTATCCTAAAGCACTTCCAGTGCAGTGGGCGACAGACAAGGCATAAATAACCAAGCCACAGGCAGGCTAGGCTGGAGAATGCAGGGCAGGAGGCAAGGATCTCACCTGGGGTATCAGGAAGCTGCCTGGAGGGGGGGCTTGTGAGTGGCTTACGGACCTGTTATGGGAAGGCCAGGTGGGTGAGGGATAGAACCTCCAAAATCATTGACAGTTCTGTTTGCACACCCGCCATGCCAGAGCGGGTACAACGTGAGTTATTTATGGTTGTGCCCAGAGAAAAGCATCCATGTGTGTCACTGCACGTGGGGTGCAGAGCTGGGCAGTGGAGTGTGGGGGGCAGCTGGTGCTTGAAATTTGGACTGGCCAAGCTCTGTGGTTTGTCTCTGTGTCTCTCACACCCTGATGACCTTTTAATCTCTTCATGGCCTCCCCTAAGGCAAAAATAAGGAGGAGAGAGAGTTCTAACCGGCAGCAAGTGGCCCGGGGGTGGGGAGGAGGGCAGTGCCAGACAGACCCTGGCTTCTGCTGCATCTGCGGGCCATTCATCGTCACCTCCTGTTCCTCTTCCCCCCTCCCATCCAACTGTGGGGGAAGGGGTAGACGGACAGAAGAAAATACCTTTAATTGTAAACCGGACAGGACATAGGGCACGCATCAGCTGCTGTGTTTCTCCCCAGCCCACTCTGGTCCACGAATAGCCTACGCACCAAGCTGGCATCAGCCGACCCACCCTGCTGGTACCGGAACAAGCCAGGCCAGAGACTCGGACAGGACCCGGGGTGTGCGTCCCACCTTCCCAAGGAATCTATTTTCTGCGTTTTCCCCCAGGTAAAGGTCTCCGCCAGGTCCCTCTCCCAGGGGGCCCAGCTTAGGGATACCCTGATACTACCCGGGTGATGCCCGCGAACCCCGGCGTTTGCAAAGCACCCCCGGCCGCGCGCTCACCTCTCTGCAGGTAACTGTCCAATTCTCCCCTGTCAGTCTCTGCGCCCACCGCACACACGCACCCCCTGACTGGAACCCTCTCTCCCCACCCTGTAGCCAAGGGCCAGACCTCCTACCTGGGGGCAGGCGCGCCCGGCACCATCCGCGGCGCCGCGGGGCCAAACGGCGCGTCGGGGACCCGGCCTCAAGCCCGGACGACTTCCCGGGGGAAGAGAGGCTGCGCCGCCGTCGCCGCCACCGCGTCCCTCCAGATCTCGCAGGGGCTGCGCTAAGGAGGAAGGTCAGAGCCGAGGAGGAGGAGGAGGCGGAGGGAGGAGGCGCGCACAGATGGGCGCAGATTAGCGAGGCATTTTTAGCGAGCCAATGGCGGCGCGGCGCAGGGCTGCGCAGGTGAAAGCGCTGCGGCTGCTGAGGCGGCTGCAACCTGCTTAGGAGGTGCGGGGGCGGGTCGGGGGAGACACGCAGCCCCCCCAGCTCGCAGGCCGGCGCCCTCCTCCGAGGGGGTGCTCGGTGGTGCGCGGGCAGAAGAGCTTTGCGGCGGGCGGGTGCAGAGAGCACCTCCCTTGCACCCTCCTTCCCAGCCCTCCAGCGGGAGCACTGTAGACTCCGGGGTGTCTCTCCCCTCCCCCTCTTTGCCCTTTCCCTACTTTTTAGGACATTCTTCCGGCCCCATCTGCTTCTGCCCTCTCTTAATCCTGCGTCTTCTGGTACATGCGGGGGCGTGTATGATGGGTACGTCTGGCGCTAGTGTGTGTGTTTGGCGGGGAGGGGGGGGCGGTGCTCTGGAGTGAGTGCCCCTCCTCCACCACCATCCCACCCATAACCCCCACCCCCACCCCACATCAGCTTCGCCCAGAAATGCCCCATTGACCCCAGGGTAGTCACTAACCCTCCTGCCCTGCTTCTAGCTGGCCCTGCTGTCACCAAGACAGACCAGGCCACCTCCTGAGGGCTCTTTGCGGGGCTCGTTCGTTGTGACCCCCAAAGCCTTCACCCTTCCTGTCTTGAACCCTGAATGCTTCCGGAAGCCTGGACACTGCAGCGGGCCCTGGGGCAGCTCTGTTCACTGCAGACTTGCAAAGAACTGTCTTGGATTTATAAATAGGATTTATTCAACACCTATCTATTGTGCAGGGCACTGATGAGAGGTTGGACTGCACCAGAGTACAAAGCAGACAAAATGGGGGCGGGGGGGCGGATAAATTGGGAGATTGGGATTGACATGTACACATTACTATCTAAAATAGGTAACTAATAAGAACCTACCATAGAGCACAGGGAACTCTACTCAATACTCCATAATGACCCATATGGGAAAAGAATCTTTAAAAAAAGTGGATATATGTATGTGTATAACTGATTCACTTTGTTGTACAGCAGAAACTAACACAACATTGTAGATCAACTATACTCCAATAAAAATTACTCGAAAATACTTTATTGCTAAAAAATGCTAACCATCGGGGGGAAAAAAAGCAAAATCTCTGCCCTTAGGTACTTCACATTGTGAGGGGAGACATGTTAAATAGTATGTAGTGTATGCTTTAAAGTGATATGCACAGAGTAGGAAAATAAAGCTAGAGAAAGGGAAAGAAAGTGAGGGTGGTCAGGGCGAGAATAGGTCCCAGCCATCTGCGGGGAGTAGGTGCAACTGAATGTGATGGTAAGCCCCTCAGGGGAGCACACAGACTCTAGTTTGCCACAGAGCTCACCACTCCCTCATCTCTGCACCTGGGTTTGTCACGCATTTGTATTTCCTACCCTCCCTCTCCATCACCCCTCACCAGAGGCACTGAAATTCATGACCCCAGTGACCCAGGGGAGTCCCCAGTGCAGCATGTATTCCTTCAAAAAGAATTCTCTGAACACTGATCATGTGTTAGGCGTTAGAGTCTAAAGGAACTCAGTACCTGGTGGGGGAGGCCAGATGGCAGTACCTACCCCAAGGACGAACAGGACAGCCAAGTGAGTGGACAATGTTCCGGAGAAGGTCAGATGGCTCTGGGTTAAAGCCATCCAGGAGGCTTCCTGGAGGAGGCAGCATTCCAGTGGGGTGCTGAAAAATAGCTGTGATTCTAATGAGCCAGATGGGCAGGAGGCAGGGAAGGATTACTGGGAGAGGCCAGCAAAGCCAGGGACTTTTGGCAGGTGGCTGGAGTTGGGGTCCTGGAGCATTTCTGGACACCCTCTGTGTCAGGGGTATGCTGATGTCTGGAGCTGACGAAGTCCCACCCCTATCTCCACCCCAGCAGTTCTTGGTCCCAGCTGCCCTCACCTCAACCTGGCATTTTCCATTGCCCCAGGTGGAGGCATGGTGAGCATGTAGTGGGGAAAACATAGACTTTTCTCCGTTGCTTGTTTGCTGGGTAAAGATGGACATGTTACTTAAACTCTCTGAGGTTCAGACCCCTTATTTTATTTTATTTTATTTTTTCAGACCTCTTATTTGAATAGCTGTGTGACAACTTACTTAACTGATCTATGCCTTGGTTCCCTTGTTTGGAAAATGGAACAGCAATAGCACCTACCTCCCAGGTTGTGTGTTAACAGGACAATCCAGGTGAACCGCTTAGCATGTAAGTACTCGGTTAATTTTGTTGTCTCTATTATGATGATAATTAGACTTGCCTCATAGGGTTGTCGGAATTAGATCAAGAATGTAATGCACCTGGCATAGTGCCTGTACCCTCACAGTTGTGCAGTTATTGGTGTCGATTATATTATCACTAACTACAGGTTAGTGATAATAAATCTCTCCCTTTTGGTCTCCTTCAGTGCTACGAAATTCCCCTGTTAGACAGAACTTTTTTTTTTTTTTGGCTGTACAGTGTAGCATGCGGGATCTTAGTTCCCTGAACCTGTGCCCCTTGCATTGGGAGCGTGGAGTCTTAACCACTGGACCACCAGGGAAGTCCCAGACAGAACATTCTTTCTGTGAGAGGCTAATTCCCCAAGAGAGTCTTAAAGTGCAATCTAGGATGGAAAGACTAGAATATCTGCCCCTCCCCTACTATACGTGTGTCATCCGGGGCTTTGGTGTAGATGGAATGGAGCCCAGGAGGGGTAAGTTTTGAAAAGGCAGTGAAGTCCAAAACACGGGACACTCAATGTCCCTTGGCAGCCGGGCGTTTGGTGGAGGATGGCAAGAGCAGGAAGGGCGCAGGTATTCACAGGTGATGGGGTCATAATTCAAAGCACTCAGAGAGGCTGGAGACTGGAGGTTCACAGAAGCTGGACCGGTTTGGGGCCATCGTGGGGTGGGTCTTGGAGGGGGAGACCTGATTAGGCAGATGATAGAGAGGGGGGTAGGTGGTGGGGAGAGGGGGTGATGGAGCAGAAGAGCTGGGCTTATTCCATTTGAAGTTGAGGTATGCCTAGCATTGAATTAAGACCTTAGCAGCCCCAAGCCCTGAAAAAAATGAGTGGAAAGCACACACACACACACACACACACACACACACACACACACACATCCCTTGCCCATGTGTAATCCAAAATAAAATGTTATTTTGGAAACTGACACAGAACTTCCATGCTTCCTAAAATTAAACTAGCTTCCTTCTAGATTTTCTGACTGCAAAACTTAGCATTCATCAAAGCTAAACTAACCCCCCTCCCCATCTCCCTCTCTTATTGTTTTGTGCCCTTGTCCAGAGACTAAGACTTTCTCCCATTTTCATAGTTCTTTTCACTTTCACTTTTTTCTTTTACTTTTTCTTTCTTTCTTTTTTTTTTTTTTTTTGGCTGCACTGCACAGCTTGCAGGATCTTAGTTCCCTGACCAGGGATTGAACCCCAGCCCTCGGCAGTGAGAACCCGGAATCCTAACCACTGGACCACCAGGGAATCTCCTTTTTTCACTTTTCAAAGTGCTTTTCCCATCTCTGAGCTCCCCCAAAACTTACTTTTCTCAGTCTTATTAAGTTCTTTTTTTTAAAAAAATAAATTTACTTGTTTATTTATTTATTTTTGGCTGTGTTGGGTCTTTGTTCCTGCACGCGTGGGCTTTCTCTAGTTGCGGCGAGCGGGGACTACTCTTTGTTGCGGTGCGCCGACTTCTCATTGTCGTGGCTTCTCTTGTTGCGGAGCACGGGCTCTAGGCATGCAGGCTTCAGTAGTTGTGGCATGTGGGCTCAGTAGTTGTGGCTTGCAGGCTCTAGAGCTCAGGCTCGGTAGTTGTGGCGCACAGGCTTAGTTGCTCGGTGGCACGTGGGATCTTCCTGCACCAGGGCTCAAACCTGTGTCCCTTGCATTGGCAGGTGGATTCTTAACCACTGCACCACCAGGGAAGCCCTCATTAAGTTCTGATCCATCTGGGATTCCATGGGACCTTCGTTTCTCACCTGGAGCCCCGAGCCATCCCTCAGTCAGAGGCCTCCTCTGCTAGACTCTCCATGCCATTCAGAGCAAGGAGGCAGGCACAGCCCACTTCAGAGGAGTTTTGCAAACAAGACAGAAAGGACGTGTAGACAGGAGGGCAGACCAGCACTGAACATGCATGTGGATTCAATTAATCAACGAGCGAATTGGTGGTTAATATTGCATGTTTAGCCTGGGAGAGATGGAAGGAGGTGGGGAGGATTTCAATTCCCTTTAATTCTGTCTGATATGGAAGGCTTCAAGGAGGAGGTGACATTTTGAGGAGTTCCTCTATTCTCACCATATCTCTGGTTGGAAAGGAAGGACAGGGAGTGTGTCCCAATTTTGGCAGAGCAGGACTGAAGCCCAGAGAGGAAAAGTGACTCTTTCAAGGTCACACAGCACATCCTTAACAGAGCTGGGCTAAAAACAGATCTGACTTCCGGTCAGGTGCTGTCGTCACCAGATTCCTCTACCTCCCCCGCAAATCTGCATGGAGGTGGGGCCCGACCCAGCGGGAAAGTGATTGGCCCTGTAGCCCCAGGGTGTTTCATTTTCTGAGCTGCCTCCCAGCAGTAGGCACAGAAGTGAGCAGCACACCCCCAAGGAACAAAAGTACTTTAAAAAGAGCCTCACAGGGCTTCCCTGGTGGCACAGTGGTTGAGAATCCGCCTGCCAATGCAGGGGACATGGCATCGAGCCCTGGTCTGGGAGGATCCCATGTGCCGCGGAGCAACTGGGCCCGTGCGCCACAACTGCTGAGCCTGCGCTTTGGAGCCCGCGAGCCACAACTGATGAGGACCGTGTGCCTGGAGCCTGTGCTCCGCAACGAGGGGAGGCCACCGCAATGAGAAGCTCACGCACCGCGAGGAGTGGCCCCCACTCCTCGCAGCTTGGGGGGGCCTGCGAGCAGCGACGGAGACCCAACGCAGCCAAGAAATTAATTAATTTAAAAAAGAGCCTCACAGCCCCTTCGGCCCCCTCCTTGTCTTCCCACCAGCTGGCTTCACACTTGCAAATTGGTTTCTATCACCTGCCTGGTGGACAGAGGCTGTTGCCAGCTATACCTTGAATCCGGAGACCAGGGTGTTAGGACTCCTGGAATTGTAGCTTTCTCTGTCCATGACTGATGCCAGGGGTGTTAAAAAAGCCCTGAAGACATATGATCTTGACAAGGCACTGAATCTTAGGAGGTGCCCAGGATTAGGACCCAGACTATGCTTGAGAGAGGGTTCACCCCAGCACATACATAGACAATGGCAAACTCAAAGCACTTTTCTTGGACCAGGCACTTGTAAGCACCTTACACATATAAACTACAATTACTAGATCCATTTACCAACAAGGAAACTAAGGCCCAGAGAGGCTAGGTAATTTGCCCAAGGTCACACAGCCGGTAAGTAGTGGAGCTGGGATTCAAACCCAGGCATTCTGGTTCCAAAAGCCAGGGTCATAATCACTCAGCTAGGAAAGAAGCAGACATTTACTGAGTGTCTTGCTATGCACAGGAGGATTATACATGATCTTAGTACTGTTATCCCCATTTTACAGATGAGGAAACTGAGGCTCAGCGCGTCCTTTGGTGAAGCTGCTCAAAGTATAAAAAGGAAGGACATTTCAGATGATCCTTAGGGAATCTGCTCTGGAATAGACTTCAGGGCCTGCACACTATCGCCACCTAGTGGCATTATATCTTAAATGCAGGCAGAATACCTAAGCAGATGCTGGGTGCCGAGTTCAACATAGATTTTGTATTTGTGTTTGCTTTGGTTTTTAGTTTCTGTGTCCTGAACAACAAAGAGGTGTGGTTTGCTCATAATAATCTTTTATAATGAAGACGTGGTTGTGAGCAGAGTTCAACATTTGTAATATCAGCTTCAGAATTAATACCTGGGGGAAAGGGAATCTGTATGATGTGTTGATTTTTAGTTTTTCCAAGGGCTTCCATATACATTGTCCCATTGGACTCTTACTGCACCCAGCATTACTTTGACTCCTACTTTTTTTGATGAGGAAATGAGACTTGTCAAGGAAGCTCAATTGCGTTGGCATTGGAACCTACCCCTGGTGGCTCCAGAACCTGGATCTTGTGACAGGAAAGGCCCATTGGGTCAAAGCCCCCACTTCCAGGCCCAGAGAGTCTGGGTGACTAGATCTCGTGAGTCAGTGGCTGTCCTGGGTCTCGACCCTGGGCCTCCTCAATTGTAGGGCTGAGTTCCTCTCCAATCCTGGGCAGTGTTTCAGCTTCTACTTCCTCCAAAGCAAACCTCACCTGAAGGAGAAAATGAGGTCAGTCAAAAGCACTGCCACGAGGCTCACTTCTGCAAAGCACTACTCCAGCCCATGGTCTCTGCTTTGCTTCTTTTCAGTCTGAGCCTGGGGTCTTCCTTCCTCCCATTTCTCCTTCCTCATGCAGCCAAGTGTTAGACCAAGGAGAAGAAAACAACAGTTCTGGTACATTTGCCTTCTCAACACCCTCACCCTCTGGCCCCCATCCCTTTTCATGCCAGCTCCTCCATGTCCCAGAACCAGGAGGCCCAAACCCAGATGAGATGGGAATACATCATGGGGTGTAGGGCCGGGCACTGCCATCTGATCCTGGTTCTGCCACAAACTCACCACATGGCCTGGGGTAGGACACTTTGCCTCTCAGATCTCAGTTTCCTCACCAACACAATGGGGATGCATCATAACATAGTGTGTTAGAATGAAGACTGCAAACCACCTGAGTCCCCCCATGGCTGGTTTCTTAGACACATCATGGTGCAGCCATGCAGTGGAATATTATACAGCTGATAAAAAGAATGAGGACTTCCCTGGTGGCACAGTGGTTAAGAATCCGCCTGCCAATGCAGGGGACACAAGTTCGAACCCTGGTGGGGGAGGATTCCACATGCCACGGAGCAACTAAGCCCGTACGCCACAACTACTGAAGCCCGTGTGCCTAGAGCCTGTGCTCTGCAACAAGAGAAGCCACCGCAATGAGAGGCCCATGCACTGCAGCGGGGAGTGGCCCCACTTGGCACAGCTAGAGAAAAGCTCGCGAGCAGCAATGAGGACACAATGCAGCCAAAAATAAATAAACTAATTAATTAGTTAAAAAAAAAAAAGACTGAGGCAAAAAAGTGATGCAGAAAAGGCTTCTGACAAAATTCAACATCCATTTATGATAAAAACTCTCCAGAAAGTGGGCATTGAGGGAACCTACCTCAAAATAATAAAAGCCGTATATGACAAACCCACAGCAAACATCATTCTCAATGGTGAAAAACTGAAAGCATTCTTCAGTGGACAAGGATGTCCACTCTCACCACTATTATTCAACATAGTTTTGGAAGTCCTAGCCATGGCAATCATAGAAAAAAAGGAATAAAAGGAATACAAATTGGAAAAGAAGAAGTAAAACTGTCACTGTTTGCAGATGACGTGATGTTATACATAGAGAATCCTAAAGATGCTACCAGAACACTACTAGAGCTAATTAATTTGGTAAAGTAGCAGGATACAAAATTAATGCACAGAAATCTCTTGCATTCCTATACACTAATGATGAAAAATCTGAAAGAGAAATTAAGGAAACACTCCCATTTACCATTGCAACAAAAAGAATAAAATACCTAGGAATAAACCTACCTAGGGAGACAAAAGACCTGTATGCAGAAAACTATAAGACACTGATGAAAGAAATTAAAGATGATACAAACAGATGGAGAGATATACCATGTTCTTGGATTGGAAGAATCAACATTGTGAAAATGACTATACTACCCAAAGCAATCTACAGATTCATTGCAATCCCTATCAAATTACCAATGGAACTTTTTACAGAACTAGAACAAAAAATCTTAAAATTTGTATGGAGACACAAAAGACCCCAAATAGCCAAAGCAGTCTTGAGGGAAAAAAACGGAGCTGGAGAAATCAAAATCCCTGACTTCAGACTATACTACAAAGCTACAGTAATCGAGACAATATAGTACCAACACAAAAACAGAAATATAGATCAACAGAACCGGATAGAAAGCCCAGAAATAAACCCACACATCTATGGTCAACTAATCTATGACAAAGAAGGCAAGCTTCTGGAGACTGTCATACAGAGTGAAGTAAGTCAGAAAGAGAAAAACAAATATCGTATATTAACACATATATGTGCAACCTGGAAAAATAGTACAGATGAACTGGTTTGCAGGGCAGAAATAGAGACACAGATGTAGAGAACAAACATATGGACACCAAGGGGGGAAAGTAGAGGGGGTGGTGTGGGGGGGTGGTGTGATGAATTTGGGAGATTGAGATACATACACTAATATGTATAAAATGGAAAACTAATAAGAACCTGCTGTATTAAAAAATAAATAAAATAAAATTCAAAAAAGAACTACAAATAGCTAGAAAATATCATGTTAGATAGTGATTAAAAAAAAAAAGAATGAGGCAGTCCTTAACATTCTGATATGAAACAGTCACCAAATATCTGCTTCAAGAGGAAAAAGCAAGGTGCAAAGCTGTGAGTATAGTCACTACATGCCTATATATATGTTCAAAGTGATGGTGGAAGAATATATATCCATATTTGCTTGTAAATGCAGAGGGTGTTCCTGGCAAGACACAAGGACCTGGAAAGAGTGGACACCTCCCCAGAAGAGAATTGGGTGACTAGATGCAGGGCAGGGAGACTCCGCTCTGTGGACCCTCGTATTCCTTTTTGATGTTTGAACCGTTTGAATGTATCACCTATTCAAAAAAATTCAATTGTACATTTAAAGATAAAAATGAATACAAGGGGAGAGTAATGGTAAGCACCGTTCACATGGTCTTGCTCTATCCTCGATCCTATTCCAAGTGCGCCACAGCCAATATCTCACTTAGTTCTCACAACAAAGCTATGAGGAACTCGTTATTATTATCCTCCCATTTTACAGATGAGGAAACTGGGGCACAGAGAGGTGGAATAGCTTGCCCAGGTCATGCAGGAAGGAAGTAGTGGTGCTTGGTCTGGCCTCACACTGCTGTACTGTCTCACATTCACAGCCAGTCCACGCCCCTCACGGGTATGTGATGAGAGTGGGCACGAAAGCCCTTTGAAGAGTCGAGTGGCCTGCAAAGTGGGAAATCTTTATTTATCTTGGCTGTGACTGAGTGTATTTTCCCAAGCTGTCCCCAACAATAGCTCCCATCCGCGTGCTCATCCAAGTGGTGGGGTCTGTTTCTCCACCTGCCTTCATTCTGGGTGCCCAGTAACTACTTGAGATGGCAGCTCAAGTGTTGTCCGAGCTCCACCCCCTTGTCTCTCCTTTTGCCCTCATAGTCTGGTGGCACCATCACACCATCTCCGGTCTTGCTGACCATGTGCCCTGCTGCCCCTAAGCCATAAATCACCACTTTATCGCATCAGTAAGTCAACCAGTGGAGCGGAGGCTGCTCTGTTGGTTATCTGTCTCCCTGGGAATACTGGAAGCTCCTTGGGACTTGGCCTATCCTCAGGGTGGAGTGAGATGGTTTGGCCCCATCATGTGGGCCCTGGATCCTTCTCCATCCTGCATCATTTCTCTCTCTGTCTAATAAAGTTCCTTGTGATTTTACTCATAGACTAACTAAGACACAAATACAGATTGGTAGCATTCTATCCAAGCCATACTTCATTTTTTCCTTGATTCCATCTATTGAGGGCCTACTGTGACCCATGAACTGTTCTGGGTGCTGGGAACACAGTCATGAATAAGACAGTCAAAATTCTCACCTTCACGGAACTCACAGTCTGGTAGGAAGATAGATGATAAGCATCTACACAAATAAATATAAAATAATGTCAGGTGGTGATAGTGCTATGAAGAATAGCAGGGGTTCAAGAGTTCGAGACGGCATATTCTTTGTAAGGGAGGTCAGTGAATGTTCTGAGAAATCATCAGTACATCAAAACTTGACAAAACTCACATCTGCAAAATTTGATCGGGGAAATTACACTTAGTTGAAATACAACCACAAAGAAAACTCACAATTGCAAGACCTCTAAACAGTGGAACTTAATATGTACTCTCCCCCAGGAAAAAAAAAAAAAAGGCAATACATCATATGGAATTTTTTAAATGATTAAAAAAGAATGGATCCCAGTGACAATAATCTCAGCGTGGTAAAAATCAAAATGGAAAATTTTTTACTGCATGCTATAGAAAATTGCTCGAAAAATGATCTTGTGTTAATACCATTTACTCTGGAAAATATTTTCTCAATGATAATTGACAATGGAAATAAATCTGTTTAAAATTTTATATTAAAAAAAATAAGGTCAGTTGACAAATTCATAGAGACAGAAAGTAGATCAGTGGTTGCCAGGGGGTGAGAAGAGGGGTGAAGAGGGAATAACTGCTAAAGGGTATGGGATTTCTTTTGGGGGTGATGGAAATGTTCTGGAATTCGGCTGTAGTGATGGTTGCACAGCATTCTGAATATGCTAAATGCTACTGAATTATATGCTTTAAAATGGTGCATTTTATGTTATGTGAATTATCTCATATAATTTATTATGTTGAGTGAATTATATCAGTTAAAAATGGCAAAAAAAAAAAAAAAAATGGCAAAAACCAGCCAGATTTTTCCCCCACTCTTTTTTAATTAAAAATGTTTAAAAAATTTTTATTGAAGTATATTTCTTGTACAGTAATATTACATGTTACAGGTATAAAATATAATGATTCACAATTTTTAAAGGTTATACTCCATTTATAGTTATTATAAAATATTGGCTATATTCCCCATGTTGTACGATATATCCTTGTAGCTTATTTTACACCTAATAGTTTGCACCTCTTAATCCCCTCCCCGAATATTGCCCCTCCCTCCCCTACTCTCTTGATAGTGTCCTTTGATGCACAAAAGTTTTTAATTTTTTTTTTTTTTGGCTGTACCGCGTGGCTTGTGGGATCTCAGTTCCCTGACCAGGGATTGAACCCGGGCCCCAAGCAGTGGAAGTGCCAAGTCTTAACCACTGGACCACCAGGGAATTCCCAAAAGTTTTTAATTTTGATGAAGTCCAATTTATCTATTTTTTCTTCTGTTGCCTGTGCTTTTGGTGTCATATCCAAGAAATTATTGCCAAATCCAATGTCGTAAAGATTTTCCCCTACGTTTTCTTCTAAGAATTTTCTAGTTTTAGCTCTTATGTTTAGGTCTTTGATGCATTTTGAGTTAATTTTTGTACATGGTGTTAGGTAGGGGTCCAACTTCATTCTTTGGTGTGTGGATATCCAGTTTTCCCAATGCCATTTGTTAAAGAAACTGTCCTTTCCCTATTGCATAGTCTTGGTACCCTTGTCGGAAATCATTTGGCCATATCCACAAGTGTTTATTTCTGGGCTCTCTATTCTGTTCCATTTGTCTCTATGTCTGTCTTTATACCAGTACCGTACCATCTTGATTACTGTTACTCCATAGTATGTTTTGAAATCAGGAAGTGTGAGATCTCCAACTCTGACCTTTTTCAATGTTGTTTTGTCTATCTGGAGTCACTTGAGATTCTATATGAATTTTATGATGAGCTTTTCTATTTCTGTAAAAGAACACTATTGGGCTCTTAACAGGGATTACACCGAATCTGTTTATCATGAAGCCCCTTTTCTTACCTCTTTGAGGCCCCCTGGCCTGTCCAGGAGAAGCCTGCACAGCCTTGGGCCCAGGTGGTCCTAAGCCCTCACCCTGGCCCTGCCACATGCTGGCAGTGTGAGAGTGAGCCTGGGCCCAGGCTGATCCCCCAGGGCTCAACTTTCCCATCTGAAAAATGGAGTGAACAGCTCAGTTCACTTTGCTGTGTTGTCAGAAGGACTAGCAATACTGTGAGGGCAGAGTCGATGCTCCATAAAATTGCTCTGCTATTCGAGTAGGCACTCCACCTCCTGAAGGGAAGGATCTTTCTCCTGGAAACTTGGGATCTGTACTGGGAAGGAGAGTGTGACACTTGCTGCAGAAAAGAGTCCCTCTCCCTTCTTTCACTCGTCTCTGCCTCTGGGTTCCTGTCCCAGACAGCTGAATCTGCAGTAGCCCTAAGGGGAGGGAGGCTGGGCAGGACATAGAGGCACTGAGCCTCATCAGTTCCCCTCACCCCACTTTGTCCCCTTCACCCCACCTGCAATGCATCGAGTCAAGGAAGGAGCTGCGGACTCCGGGTCCCTGGGCCTGGACCCCAGGGACTGAGGCACATGTGACTGTGGCCTGGGAGCCGTGTCCTCCTCCTGGCTCTGGTGCCGGATTGGGGGGTGGGCTTAGACCTGGCATCTCCCCACTCTGGGCCTCAGTTCCCTTCGGGCAAAAGGAGGCGCTCGATTTTTGATAGTCATGATATATGCATGGATCAAATGCTTTGTGATTATTAACTAATTTAATCCTTACAGCACTCCTATCTGTGAGTCCCATTATGCAGATGAGAAAACTAAGGCACAGAGAGGACAAGTCGTTTTTCTAGGGTTGTTTGGGTTGCCCAGCAGTTTGATTTCAGGGTCTGTTTTCTTTTCTTTTTTATTTAAAATTAATTATTTTTGGCTGCGTTGGGTCTTAGTTGCTGTGCGCAGGCTTTCTCTAGTTGCGGCGAGCAGGGGCTACTCTTTTTTTTTTTTTTTAATTTTATTTATTTATTTATTTTTGGCTGTGTTGGGTCTTCGTTTCTGTGCGTGGGCTTTCTCTAGTTGCGGCAAGCGGGGGCCAGTCTTCATCGTGGTGCACGGGCCTCTCACTGTCGCGGCCTCTCTTGTTGCAGAGCACAACCTCCAGATGCGCAGGCTCAGAAGTTGTGGCTCACGGGCCTAGTTGCTCCGCGGCATGTGGGATCTTTCCAGACCAAGGCTCGAACCCGTGTCCACTGCACCGGCAGGCAGATTCTCAACCACTGCACCACCAGGGAAGCCCCGGGGCTACTCTTTGTTGCGGTGTGCTGGCTTATTACTGTGGTGGCTTCCCCTGTTGCAGAGCATGGGCTCTAGGTGCGTGGGCTCAGTAGCTGTGGCTCGCAGCCTCCAGAGCGCAGGCTCAGCAGTTGTGGCTCACGCACTTAGTTGCTCCTCTGCGTATGGGATCTTCCTGGACCAGGGCTTGAACCGGCGTCCCCTGCATTAGCAAGCGGATTCTTAAGCACTGCACCACGAGGGAAGCCCTAGGGCCTGTTTTCTTAAGCACGACATCTAAGACAAGAAATATTACTGAGCTTAAGAATTACTTGAGGACTTGTTTAAAAAGCAGCTTCCTGAACCTCTTCTGTAGGTATTATGATTCTAGAGGTCTGGCAAAGCCCAGGAATTTGCCTTTTTTTTTTTTAATGTTTGCATTTCCAAATGTAAATGAGTTCCCTTTTTTAAAAAAGTTGTGGTAAACACACACACACACATTAAATTTACCATCTTCACTAGTTTTTAGCGTACAGTTCAGTCGTGTTAAGTATATTTACATTGTTGTGCAATAGATCTCGAGAACTTTTTCATCTTGCAAAACTGAAACTCTTAAAAAAAAAACAAAACTGAAACTCTATACCCATTAAACGCTAATTCCCCTTCTCCTCTCCCCCAGCTCTTGGCAACCACCATTCTATTTTCTGTTCCTATAATTTTGACTACTTCAGGTACTTCATATGAGTGGAATCATACAGTATTTGTCCTTTTGTGACTGGTTTATTTTGTTTAGCGTAATGTCCTTGAGGTTCATCTATGTTGTACCATGTGACAGAATTTCCTTTTTAAGGCTGCATGATACCCCATCACATACATACATACATACCACTTTCTCTTTATCCTTTCATCCACTGATGGACATGCGGGTTGCTTCCACCTCTTGGCTATTGTGAATAGCTGCAATGAACATGGGTGTACAAACGTCTCTTTGAGACCCTGCTTTCAATTCTTTGCGGTATATACCCAGAAGTGGGATTGCTGGATCATAGGGTAATTCTATTTTTAATATTTTGAGGGGGCTTCCCTGGTGGCGCAGTGGTTAAGAATCTGCCTGCCAACGCAGGGGACATGTGTTCGATCCCTGGTCCAGGAAGATCCCACATGCCGCAGAGCAACTAAGGCAGTGTGCCACAACTATTGAGCCCGCGTGCTGCAACTACTGAAGCCCGCACACCTAGAGCCGGTGCTCCACAAGGAGAGAAGCCACCACAATGAGAAGCCCTGGCACTGCAACGAAGAGTAGACTCCCGCTCGCCGCAACTAGAGAAAGCCCACGCGCAGGAACGAACACCCAACACAGCCAAAAATAAATAAATAAAATTTATTTTTAAAAAAAAATTTTTTTGAGGAACCTCCATACTGTTTTCCATAGTGGCTGCCCCATTTTACATCACCACCAATAGTGCACTAGGGTTCCCATTTCTCCACACCCTCACCCACACTCTGTTTTCTGTTGTTTTTTTAAATAGTAACCATCCTAACCGGTGTCAAGTGGTATCTCATGGTGGTTTTGATTTGGAAGCTGACATTTTGTGAAGCTCCCCACGTGATTCCTTGATGGCACCTGGGCTAGCGAGAATCAGAGCTGTAAGGTGTTTCCCAGTTCAAAACAACTCAATGACACCGAGTTTGGGGGGAACAAGCCCCACAAAGGGAGGAGGGAGCACGGAGCTCCCACAGTTCAGGGTGCTCATCCGCGCTCATCTTTGCCCCCTCTGGTCCTCCTGACAACAAGAGCCTGCCGGCAAAGATATCTGGGGAGTTCTGGCAGGAGGAACTCCCTGTTTCTGCTTCTTAAGGACGAAAGGCATAGCCTGTGGAATCTGCCCGGAGGCAGAAAGTCAAATCTTCACCTTGAAGGCACAGAAAGACAGCTGGAACGGCTCTCCAATCTGCTAAAATCCACTTCTCTTGCTGAGGACGTGGAACTGCCATATGGCCTCAGCCTTGCCGGCGCTCCGAGACAGCCGCAGAAAAACGCTGAGGTGTCAGAGAGGAAAATGCCCTGCCTTTCGTCCATCACAATGTCAGGGCTCCAGGCGGACTTGTCTCCACACTCAGTCAGTAGGCTCAGCCCCACGCGCGGAGGAGCAGCGAGGTAGGAACAGAATCGTGACTGCTGGAGTGGCCCTTACACGTCGTCAAATCATCTTCCTTCCCTTTCAGCAGCCCCGGCCCTGCAGACCACAAGGAGCTAGTCTGCCAGGCGGCGTGGTCGAGGGAGGGAGCCCAGCCTGGATACTCCAAGGCCGGTGAACGGGGACCGCAGAGCTGCCACGCCGCCCGGGAGCGTTAGCCACGGGGTTGTTCTGCGCCTGCCTCCTGCTCCATCTGGCTCTCCCTGGCCGGCCTCCCGGCTTGATTTACCACCGGCAGGGCCATATGTCCTTCCAGCCCTCGAGGGCCTGTAAGTGACAGGGGTTGAGAGGAAAGTTGAAAGCTAATTCCTTTCCTTTGCACAGCGCTGGCCCCGCGGGAGGAGGGCCCCACCCATCCCCCTGTGCCCCAGAGCCCCAGGTGGAAACTCCATACCGGGTGAAGTTGAACACTGGAATTTCCTTCTGGGACTGGCGGCCACCCATCCCTCCCTCCCCACCCCACCCCTTAGTGGCTGGTGCAGGCCTCCGTTGGTCCCAGTCTCCTTAAGGGCATCAGCTTGGGCTCCGGTTCAGACCAGCCGGCACCTGCTGCTCCTCCCATGGGGGGTGGGGGTCTGTCTCCTCCCCTGGAATGTGGGCGGGTCTTGTGACTTGCTTTGATCAACCGAAGGGAATGAGAGTGACCTTTCTCGGATACCTAGCAGCTTCTGCTTCTGCACTCTCTCCCTGGGAAGCCACCACCATGCTTTAAAGAAGCTTACATGACTGAACGCCCAGCCTCCACGTGGGGAAGGAAGGCCACGTGGAGGAAATGCCAGGTGAGGCCTGCTGGACCTTCCAGCCTAGCCCCAGACACCAGCCGAGGGAGTGACCCTAGCTGTGACCAAAAACCACAAACAAGGTTCACAACGCAATGGGTGACAAGCTGTCTCCATGAAGCTTAAAATACAAGGGTGAGGACAAAGCAGGGACAGCTACAAGACTTGCATCTGTGGGGGAAGAAGCAGAAGGAAGCAAGGGGGTATGGTGCAGCATCTGGTGACCTGGAAACAGGAGAACCCCAAAATAAGCAACAGATATTCCTGGTAAAGCACCGTGGCCAGTTTGAGAAGAACAGCTGACACCAGAGTGTGGCTCAGAGCAAGGGGCTTGAAGGGGCTGAGCGGTCGAGGTGCTATAAACTTCTGAAACAGCCCCAAGGCTCCCTGCCCTGTGAGGACAGAACCCCACACTGGAGAGAAACTGCTGCTTGTGGAATAAGATTGAGCTACAGAATAGGGACAACAGAAATGAAAGAAAGAGAAGGGCCAGAAAAAAAGTGGACGTGCCAGTGATGAATATATTGCCTCTCAGCTCCAACACCCCTTTTCTGCCTCATAGCAGAGGAGCTCACAAGGAACTGTATACATTTCCTAGTTCTGTCCGCCAGAAAGCTGGACACAGTGATCGACCCAACAGCAATGAGCATCACTAGAGCCCAAAATGTGGTCTTGAAATACCATTTCCTATGAAAAGAAGTCAGGAGAAAAAAGAAAGAGAAAAGGAAAGAAAAAAGAAATTACAAAATAAAAAAAGAAGACAGGGCTTCTTAGAGAAATGCCTTTTTCAAGTCTGGAGCGGGAAGGTACAAAATACAAGATTAGGCTGGACCACCTTGATTTAGCAGCTAGCAGGAAACTCTTGAAGGCTAATAGGATGTCAAAAGGACTCAGAAGCCAGTTTGAAGAGGCTCCCACTGGCCCATGTGAGCTTTAATAAGGATAAGAATTGCAATGGATTCAAATCAATCAAATATGTTTAAACCTGTGGTTCATAATGCTATTAAAAATTAATTGGTCATCTTGATAGGGAGGCAATTTATTATCTTGGAAACAGGTAAATAAAAGAAAAGAAATGAATCAGGACTTCCCTGGTGGCTCAGCGGTTAAGAATCTGCCTGCCAATGCAGGGGACACGGGTTCGAGCCCTGGTCCGGGAAGATTCTGCCTGCCGCGGAGCAACTAAGGCCGTGCACCACAACTACTGAGCCTGCGCTCTAGAGCCCGCAAGCCATAACTACTGAGCCTGCATGCCACAACTACTGAAGCCCATGTGCCTAGAGCCCGTGCTCCGCAACAAGAGAAGCCACCGCAATGAGAAGCCCACGCACCACAACAAAGAGTAGCCCCCGCTCACCACAACTAAAGACAAGCTTGCATGCAGCAACAAAGACCCAATACAGCCAAAAATAAATAAATTAATAAATTAATTTTAAAAACAAAAGAAATGAATCAAGCATTTATCCTGCCTTCCCAATATGACTTATGCCACTGGGTAACCAAATAATAGATAAGGGGAAGCATCTCTTTATAAAAGTAGTGCAACCAGTAAATGAAATAATAGAATTAGGACATCATCATTTTGTTACCCTCTGTGAATTAACTGGTGTAGACATTGAACATCAATGGCTGCTAACATCACAAAAAGAGAGACAGCCAGACACCATGTGCCTCCCAAGGGAAGACCACGTCACCACCTGAAATGTTGCCAAAAGGATCCAACCTGAGTCTGATCAGTCCTCGGGGTCCAGCTGCCCGTTTGCCAGAAATGCAGGTGACAGAGGAGCATGTTGAACTGCACTGTGTGTACAATCAGCGAAATCTAGACCAAGGGAAAATCTACAGATCAAACAACCCAGATAATCCAACAAATTAA
>NW_020175393.1:2116904-2270278 GCF_003031525.2 Neophocaena asiaeorientalis asiaeorientalis | reverse complement strand
TCAATGAGTTGTGCCCTTGTATAATCTCCTCCTCTTGAGTGTGGGTACGACCTGCAACTTGCCCTTAACCAATAGACTATGGCAAAGGTGAGAGGATGGCACCCCCATAAGCATGTTTTGTTATATGACTCCATCTTAGCAGACTGGAAGGGGAGACTCCCCTGTTTGTTTGGTTTTTTTCTTTTTCTTTTTTTTTTTTGGCCTTACCACGCAGCATGCAGAACGTCCCTGACTAGGGATCAAACCCACGCACCCCCTGCAGTGGAAGCACGGAGTCTTAACCATTGGACCACCAGCAAAGTCCTCTCCTATTAGTCTTAAATAAGAAAACATCCAGGCTATGAACAGCCTATGGAGAGGGCCACATGACAAGAAATTTGGGGCAGCTTCTAGAACTTAAGGGCCGTCTCCAGGAATCACTGGGAAGCATCTGGAGCCCACGGTTTTGCAGTTGCAAGGAAATGAGCACTGCCAACCAGCCAGAATGAGCTTAGAAGTGGATTCGTCCCTAGTTGAGTCTCCAGATGAGAATGCAGCCTGACCAACACCTTAACTGCAGCCTGTGAGCCCCTGAGAGGAGGATCCAGCTCAGTGGTGCCCAGGCTTTTGACCCATGGAAGCTGAGAGATAATATATGTGTGGTTTTTTTTTTGTTTCTTTCTCTTTTTTTTTTGGCTGTGCCTCACAGCTTGCGGGATCTTAGTTCCCCGACCAGGGATTGAACCCGGGCCCTCGGCAGTGAAAGCAAGGAGTCTTAACCACTGGACCGTCAGGGAATTCCCTATGTGTGTGTTGTTTTAACCCACTAAATTTTTGATAATTTGTTACACAGCATAGAAAAACTAATACAGAGGGAGAACCTATAGATTAAAAGAGACTTAAAAGACATCAACTTTTTTCTTCTATCTCATTCTTTTTATTTGTGCCCTTTTTTGTGTGTGGATAAACCTTGAGGACATTATGCTAAGTGAAAATAAACCAGCCACAGGAGACAAACACGTATGATTCCATTTATATGAGGTACTTAGAGTAGTCAAAAACATAGACAGAAAGTAGACGGTAGTTTTCAGTGGCTTGTTGGAGGGGCAAATGGGAAGTTATTGTTTAATGGGTATAGAGTTTCAGTTTTGTAAGATGAAAAGAGTTCTGGATGGTGGTGATGGTTGCAAAACAATATGAATATACTTAATACCATCGAACTATACACTTAAAAATGGTTGAGCTAGTAAATGTTGTGTTGTGTGTATTTTACTACAATTTTTTACATTAAGGGAAAATATATGCAAAAAAACAACGTCAAGTTTTTTTCTTATCTCATTCTTTTTCATGTGCACCTTTTTTTCTCTTTTTTCGTTTTTAAGTAGACCTTGTGTTGTAGAGCAGTTTTAGGTGGATAGCAAAATTGAGCAGAAAGTACAGAGAGTTCCCATGTACCCCCTGCCCCTCTCCTCTCAGCTTCCCCCACTATCAAATCCAGTACCATAGTGGTACATTTGTTACAATCAATATTTGTACAATTTAAAAATTTTTTTATTTTGAACTAATTTTAGACTTAGAGAAAAGTTACAAGAATAAAGAGTTTTCTGATATCTTCACCTTGCTTCCCTTAATATTAATATCTATATAATTGAGAATAGGAAGTTAACATTGGTATAATATTATTCATTAAACTACAGACCTTACTTTAATATGAATTTCCCACTAATGTCCCTTTTTGCTTCCGGGATCTGATCCATGATCCCACATTGCATTTAGTTGTTATTTCTGCTTAGTCTACTTCAATCTGTAAGCTTTCCTCATCTTTTTTTTTTTTTTGCCACGCTGAGCGGCTTGTGGGATCTCAGTTCCCTGACCAGGAATTGGACCTGGGCCCTTGGCAGTGAAAACACGGAGTCCTAACCACTGGACTGCCAGAGAATTCCTTGGAATTTTTTTCTTGAATTTTTTTTTAATTGAAGTACAGTTGATTTACAATATCGTGTTAGTTTCAGGTGTACAGCACAGTGATTCAGATCTATCTATATATATATATCTTTTCCAGATTCTTTCCCCTTATAGGTTATTTTAAAATATTGAGCATAGTTCCCTGTGCTATACAGTAGGTCTTTGTTGGTTATCTATTTTTCCTCGTCTTTTATGACACAGATCAAAATACTTTTTAACGAGCAAGCCAAAACAATTTTCTTTTAAAGGATGAATGAAGTTGGAAGACGTATGCCACCTGATTTCAAGTCTATCTATAAAGCAACAGTACCAAGAAAGTGTGCTGTTAGTGTAAGGATAACACTACAGATCAATGGAAGAGAAAAAAGAGCCCAGAAGTAGAGCCACTGATGTGTGATCTATTAATTTTCAACAATGCGGAAAGAGTAGTCTTTTCAACAAATGATGCTGGAAGAACTAGATATTCATTTGAAACAAAAAGAATCTCAATCCTTATACCACACACAAAATTTAATTTGAAGTCGATCATAGACATAAGTGTAAAAGTTAAAACTAAAAAAATTCACAATGTTCATTGCAGCTCTATTTACAATAGCCAGGACGTGGAAGCAACCTAAGTGTCCATCGACAGATGACTGGATAAAGAAGATGTGGCACATATATACAATGGAATATTACTCAGCCATAAAAAGAAACGAAATTGAGTTATTTGTAGTGAGGTGGATGGACCTAGAGTCTGTCATACAGAGTGAAGTAAGTCAGAAAGAGAAAAACAAATATCGTATGTTAACACATATATATGGAATCTAAAAAAAAAAAAAAAACAGGTCATGAAGAACCTAGGGGCAGGACAGGAATAAAGACGCAGACACAGAGAATGGACTTGAGGATACGGGGAGGGCGAAGGGTAAGCTAAGACGAAGTGAGAGAGTGGCATGGACATATATACACTACCAAATATAAAATAGATAGCTAGTGGGAAGCAGCCGCATAGCACAGGGAGATCAGCTCGGTGCTTTGTGTTCACCTAGAGGGGTGGGATAGGGAGGGTGGGAGGGAGACGCAAGAGGGAGGAGATATGGGGATATATGTATATGTATAGCTGATTCACTTTGTTATAAAGCAGAAACTAACACACCATTGTAAAGCAATTATACTCCAATAAAGATGTTAAAAAAAAAACCCAAAAAACTAAAAAAATGGGAATCCCCTGGTGGTCCAGTGGTTAGGACTCTGCGCTTCCACTGCAGGGGGCATGGGTTCTATCCCTGGCCCAGGAGCTAAGATCCCACAAGCCATGCCGGGGGTGGAGGGTGGGTACTAAAAACTCTTCTAAGGAAAACGTAAGAGGATATTCTCGTAAGCTTGGGCTAAGCGAAGATTTCTTAGGACACAAAAAGCACAGGTCATTTAAAAAAATTAACAAATTAGTCTATTAATAAATTAATTAATTGAAAACTTCTGGGGATAGCAGCCATCTTGCCTTCCATCAAAGGAGCCCCGTCGTGCCCAGGGAAGGAAGACAGAAGATGAAAGAAGCATGTGAAACAGTGGCAGGGACCCAGAAACCCTCTTACCCTCCTCCTGTATTGTGCCTTCCCTAGAGCACAGGGAATGTTATTCCATCTGTCTTTGCATTGTTTTGTGATATGAGGCTAAAGAGGAGTTGGGTAGTTGTTTGCCTTGGGTATTAGTATCTCTGGAGTGGTATTCAGAGACATTTGTGCCACTTTTATAAACGTAAAAAGTAACCTGATTAAAATAGCTTGATGCTTGTCAATATTAGATGTTCAGATTGAAATTCAATTTAAACAGGCAGAAAAAAGCCCTACATGTTGAACAGTATTCATATTCTTACATGAATAAAATTATATCTTTGTGTTTAAAAAAAAAAAAGAAAGAACTTCTGGGAGATTGGGATTGAGATACACACTCCTACATATAAAATAGATAACTAATAAAGACCTACTGTATAGCACAGGGAACTCTACTCAATACTCTGTAATGACCTATATGGGAAAAGAATCTAAAAAACGAGTGGATAGGGAATTCCCTGGCGGTCCAGTGGTTAGGACTCTGAAGTCTCACTACCAAGGGCCCGGGTTCGATCCCTGGTTGGGGAACTAAAACCCCACGAGCCACATGGTGCGGCCAAAATTAATTAATTAATTTTAAAAAAAGAGTGGTTATACGTATATGTATAACTGATTCACTTTGCTGTATACCTGAAACTAACACAACATTGTAAATCAACTAGACTCCAATAAAATTTATTTTAAAAAAAAGAAAGAAAGAAAGCTTCTGGTCTTCAAAAGCCATTGTTAAGAAAATAAAAAGATAAGCCACAGACTAGGAGAAAATATTCATAATATTTACATATATCTGAAAAAAAGACTGGTATCCAGATTATATAAATAACTCCTATAACTCAATATTAAGAAGTAAAATGATCCAGTTTTTAAAACAGGCAAAAGACTGAACTGTATACTTAAATATGGTTAAGATTGTAAATTTTATGGTGTGTATATTTTACCACAACTGAAAAAAAAATTTTAATGGGCAGAAGGTTTGAAAAAATCTTTCAGAAAAGAGGATATCAAAACATCAGGCCTTAGACCTTAAGTATATACAATGTTTATTTGTCAATCATACCTCATTAAAGCTAGGGGGAAAGTTTTTTTTTATTTAAAGTAATATTAATAACTGACTTTCTTGAGCACCTGCCACATGCAAGGCATAGCTCCAAACGCATCATTTATACAAACTCTTTGAATCCTTCCCACAACTCCACCAGGTTGGTACTGTTATTTCCAGCAAAGAAATGAAGAAAGCAAGGCACAGAGAGGCTAAGAGGCCCCACAGCTACAAAGTGGCAGAGGTTTGCCAGGCAGTGTAGCTCTCGATTCTGTGCTCTCAATTGCAGAGGTAAAGAGGTTCCAATGGGCAATGGGAGAGGAAACCCTCCCAAGGGAAGTGTGGCTGCCTTGCTTGTCCTGGTGGACTGTGCTGAGGAAGGAGGCCCAGCAGGAAGAGGAAATCGAGATAGACGTTTCAAAACCAAAATGCATCACAAGCTTCATTCATTTCCTAAAGAAATATTTATTGAGCCTCTCCTGTGTGCCAGGCACTGTCCCAAGCTGCTGAGGGTCCAGCCATCAGCACCACAGGCACAAATCCGTGCCCTTGTAGAGCTGAGATTCCAAACCTTCCCATGCCTCAGTTTTTCCAGCTGTAAAATGGGTACTCAAAAATGTATTGGGTTGGCCAAAAAGTTCATTTGGTTTAAATAAAAATAAAAGACACATTTTTCATTTTCACCAAGAATTTTATTGACTAATGTATTCACTAACTGAACAAACTTTTTGGCCAACCCAGTAGTTAGGCAGTGAAAAAGAAAACAAGGGAGTATAAGAAATGCTCAGAGGGTTACAGGTGACAGTGGATGAACCAGACCTCGACAGCAACATGGATCACCTCTGCAGGCAACAGATCCAACAGGCTGTCAACAGGTGGCATTCCCTGAACTCTGTCTGCAGTTTTTGCCTCCACATTGCTTATTATCAAATCATTCAGGAAAATAATCACGGCAGCCTCAGGCAAGTGAAGTCAGAGAAGCTGCCCCAAACAATGACAGGCAAAGAGGTGGTAGTTGATTAGGGAGAGGTCGTCTGCGGTGTGGTTTGCCCATGTGGAGGGGAGGGTCAGGCTCCATTTAGAGAATAAATCACACCCTCAGCCCCCTGGCAACAGATGTGGGTGACGTGTGTGTGTGTGTGTGTCCGGGAATGTGTCAGCAGCCATCTACCTACAGATCACAAACTCATATATGCCTTGGGAGCTATAAATGAAAATTCACAGCAGAGATGGCTCTTTCGAGGAGCTTTCTTCTGGAGTGGGAGGAGGTGTCATGCTACAGCATTAGGAAGCTATTCTAGATAGTGTCTATTGAGGACATCTGGTTTACTGTTGTCACAGCCAGGCCCTCACTGTACCTGGGCCCTAAGAGGGTGCCCTCCACTCTGTTCCCTGAGTCACAGAAATAGAGGCCACCATGCTGACCACTGAGGGCACTGCTCTTCAGGACTCCTTCCCTTTCCTCTGTGACCGGGGAGATTTTATTCAAGGCTCTGGAACCTCAAAAGAAAAGGAACTGCAACTAGAAAATCTCTACAAGGTAGTTTATTCATTTCCAATCTGGGGGGACTCCAGGGGGTCTCTGGGGACCTAGACCCTGACTTCCATTCTTCCATCTTTCCAGCAGCCCGCAGGATTTTATAGCTTCGCAAAGTCGGTGGTTCTCAATGTTGGTGGCTTTAAAACTGCTGCTGCCCTTAAAACTGCTGCTGCCCATACCCATGTTCACCAGAAAACATGTCGAAGTACATCCTTAGCAGTTTTATTTGTAAATGCTGGAAACCACTTAGGTGGTGGTCCATCAACTGGTAAATGGATGAACAAATTGTGCTGTAGCTGTACAATGAAATGCCACTCTGCAACCAAAAGGAACAAAGTACTGATGCCTGTGATGGGGATTCTCACAGACCTGATGATGGAGAGGGACGGGTAGCCAGACACAAACCAATACGTACTGTGGTGACATCAGGATAGTGTGTATCTGGGAGTGGGGGTGGGGCACTGACCAGAAAGGGAGACTTCTGGGGTACTGGTCAGATCCTCTCTCTTGATCTGAATGGTAGTTAACATGGATTTACACACACACACACATAAAAATACATTGAGTTGTAACCTTAACATTTGTGCATTGTACTGTAAGTATACTACACATCAAGAAAAATTAAAAAGCAAAATAATGGGGGAATTCCCTGGTGGTCCAGTGGTTAGGACTCTGCACTGCCACTGAAGGGGACCCAGGTTCCATCCCTGGTCAGGGAACTAAGATCCCACAAGTCTCGTGGTGCAGCCAAAAAAAAAAAAAAAAGCAAAATACTGATGCCTTGACCCCACCCCCTGTGTCTGACTTAACTCAGTCTGGGGTGTGGCCTGGGTAAATGGATTTTTAAAAGCTTCCCAAAGGGTTCTACTGAGCAGCAGGCATGAGACCAAACCCTGCAAGAGCCGGAGCCCTTCCTCTCACTTTTCTGAACCCTGGGCTCTGGCTCCCTGCCCCTGACCTTGGCCCCAGGAGGAACACCCCATTGCAGAGGGGCAGCCTGAGGTAGCAGGAAAGGCTCCGGGCTCTGCAGACAGAGTCCAGTTCCATCAATTCTTACTTCTGTGACCTTGACCAAGAAACATCTGTTTCTCTAAGCCTGTTTTTTGTTCGTTTGTTTTTTGGGTTTGTGTGTGTGTGTGTGTCGTTAACACGGGGCAGGTGATAGACCTATATCTCATGCACAATACAGCGCAGGAGTGGTAAAAATGGGGCTGGTCTTTTTAACGGTAATCTCTTTAAAATATACATCTGATACTGTCACGACTGCCTGAAACCTTTCCGTGGCTCTTCATTGCACTTTGAATAAAATCCTACCTCTTCCTGAGGCCACCATGCCTGTCCAGGTTCGCCATGCTCACCATGTCCTGGCCGCTGGCTTGCCTCTCAGTTCAAGCCCTTCTTTGCAGCAGGGCCTTGCAGTGGAATTGTTCCTCCTGGTTTTTCTCAACCCAAGCTCTGGGTCACCACGCCCTGATCCTTTTCTTCATAGCTCCCAGTACATAATAGAGGTATTTGTTGCCGGGCGTGGGATCCGAGTGTGTTCTTGCCTCCACTTTTACCCCATCACCTGGCCCAGGGCCAGGTGCCTTGTGCCTCACTGCTGAATGGAATTCAGTGAACTCAAGGGTGCGCTGTCATTTGAGAAGTCTTTTCTAAATGTCAGAGGGTATTATTATTCGTCCTCCTTCCTGACTCAGTAACCTCTAATATCCTCTGCTCACCATGTGTTTGCTGTTTACTCCTGAAACATTTAGTATCCCAATCATGTGTGAGACATCATGCTAACTGCTGGAGAGGACAAAGAGAGGAGCAAGACACGGCCTCTGCCCATGAAAAGGCTCCATCCAGGGCTGGAGACACCACAGGAACCTCATCTGAGGATGAGCTGGGAAGTGCTGCAGTGTCCCTCCGCATCCTCTTCTCACTCCACATCCTCTCCAGGTGATCTCAGAGCCTCACAGCGTCTTAGGTGATTCCCTGACCTAATGTAATGCAGCTCTCTCCCACAGGACAAATTCTGAGCTCTTTATCTAAAATCAGCCTGGGGAACTCTACCCACCACCAGTCCCTCCCATCAGGAAGTTTGCACAAGCCTCTTAGATAGCCTCATCCACCAGAGGACAGACAGCAGAAGCAAGTAGAACTACAATTCTGCAGCCTGTGGAAGGAAAACTACATTCACAGAAAGATAGACAAAATGAAAAGGCAGAGGACTTTGGACCAGATGAAAGAACAAGATAAAACCCCAGAAAAACAACTAACTGAAGTGGAGCTAGGCAACCTTCCAGAAAAAGAATTCAGAATAATAATAGTGAAGATGATCCAGGACCTCCGAAAAAGAATAGAGGCAAAGATTGAGAATGCAAGAAATGTTTAATAAAGACCTAGAAGACTTAAAGAAAGAACAGAGATGAATAATATAATAACTGAAATGAAAAATACACTAGAAGGAATCAATAGCAGAATAACTGAGGCAGAAGAATGGATAAGTGACCTGGAAGACAGAATGGTGGAATTCACTGCCACGGAACAGAATAAAGAAAAAAGAATGAAAAGAGGTTAAGACAGCCTAAGAGACCTCTGGGACAACATTAAATGCAACAACGTTCGCATTATATGGGTCCCAGAAGGAGAAGAGAGAGAGAAAGGACCCGAGAAAATATTTGAAGAGATTATAGTCAAAAACTTCCCTAACATAGGAAAGGAAATAGCCACCCAAGTCCAGGAAGCACAGAGAGTCCCAGGCAGGATAAACCCAAGGAGAAACACGCTGAGGCACATAGTAATCAAACTGGCAAAAATTAAAGACAAAGAAAAGATTATTGAAAGCAACAAGGGAAAAACGACAAATAGCATACAAGGGAACTCCCATAAGGTTAACAGCTGATTTCTCAGCAGAAAATCTACAAGCCAGAAGGGAGTGGCAGGACGTATTTAAAGTGATGAAAGGGAAGAACCTACAACCAAGATTACTCGACCTGGCAAGGATTTCATTCAGATTCCACGGAGAAATCAAAAGCTTAATAGGCAAGCAAAAGCTAAGAGAATTCAGCACCACCAAACCTGCTCTACAACAAATGCTAAAGGAACTTCTCTAAGTGGGAAACACAAGAGAAGAAAAGGACCTACAAAAACAAACCCACAACAATTAAGAAAATGGTAATAAGAACATACGTATCAATAATTACCTTAAACATGAATGGATTAAATGCTCCAACCAAAAGACACAGGCTCACTGAATGGATTCAAAAGCAAGACCCATATATATGCCGTCTACAGGAGACCCACTTCAGACCTAGGGACACATACAGACTGAAATACACCCATCCTTCTCAAATGCTTCCAAAAAATTTCAGAGGAAGGAAAACTCCCAAACTCATTCTATGAGGCCACCATCACCCTGATACCAAAGCAGACAAACATACTACAAAAAAAGAAAATTAAAGACCAATATCACTGATGAATATAGATGCAAAAATCCTCAAATAAAATACAAGCAAACAGAATCCAACAAAACATTAAAGGATCATGGGCTTCCCTGGTGGCGCAGTGATTGAGAGTCCGCCTGCCGATGCAGGGGACACGGGTTCGTGCCCCGGTCCGGGAAGATCCCACGTGCCGCGGAGCGGCTGGGCCCGTGAGCCATGGCCGCTGAGCCTGCGCGTCCGGAGCCTGTGCTCCTCAACGGGAGAGGCCGCAGCAGTGAGAGGCCCGCGTACCGCAAAAAAAAAAAAAAAAATTAAAGGATCATACACCATAATCAAGTGGGATTTATCCCAGGGATCCAAGGATCCTTCAGTATATGCAAATCAATCAATGCAATACACCATTGTAATAAAAACAAAAATAAACAAATGGGACCTAATGAAACTTAAAAGCTTTTGCACAGCAAAGGAAACCATAAGCAAGGCGAAAAGACAACCCTCTGAATGGGAGAAAATATTTGTAAACGAAACAACTGACAAAGGGTTAATCTTCAAAATATACAAGCAGCTCATGCAGCTCAATATCAAAAACAACAAACAACCCAATCCAAAAATGGGCAGAAGAACTGAATAGACATTTCTCCAGAGAAGATATACAGATTGTCAACAAACACATGAAAGGATGCTCAACATCACTGATCATTAGAGAAATGCAAATCAAAACTACAATGAGGTATCATTTCACAGTGGTCAGAATGGCCATCACCAAAAAATCTACAAGGAATAAATGCTGGAGAGGGTGTGGAGATACGGGAACCCTCTTGCACTGTTGGTGGAAATGTAAATTGATACAGCCACTATGGAGAACAGTATGGAGGTTTCTTAAAAAACTAAAAACAGAACTACCATATGACCCAGCAATCCCACTACTGGACATATACCCTGAGAAAACCATAATTCAAAAAGAGACATGTACCCCAATGTTCATTGCAGCACTATTTACAATGGCCAGGACATGGAAGCAATCTAAGTGTCCATCCATAGGTGAATGGATGAAGAAGATGTGGCATATATATACAATGGAATATTGGTCAGCCATAAAAAGAAACAAAATTGAGTTATTTGTAGTGAGGTGGGTGGACCTAGAGTTTGTCATACAGAGTGAAGTAAGTCAGAAAGAGGAAAACAAATACCATGTGCTAACACATATATATGGAATCTAAAAAAATAAATAAAAAGGTTCTGATGAACCTAGGGGCAGGACAGGAATAAAGATGCAGAAGTAGAGAACGGACTTGAGGACATGGGGAGGGGGAAGGGTAAGCTGAGATGAAGTGAGAGTAGCATTGACATATACACACTACCAAATGTAAAATAGATAGCTAGTGGGAAGCAGCTGCATAGTACAGGGAGATAAAAAAAGAAAAAAAAATCATCCTGGGTTTTTTCACCAGTGTGTCTCACAGGCACAGCATGCAACAAAATCTAAAACTGAATCCATCTCTCCTAAACAATTTAGTGATATTTCAGATAAAAGCATAGTTTATTGAGGTAATGATGCTGAGAAACCATCTTACCCTGTGGAGGGAAAATTTTTACACCAGAAGACATTCCAGGAGGATAAAAGATTTATTTTTTAATTAATTAATAAATCAATCTTATTTTTGGCTGCGTTGGGTCTTCGTTGCTGTACACAGGCTGTTCTCTAGTTGCAGCGAGCAGGGGCTACTCTTCGTTGCAGTGCGCGGGCTTCTCATTGCAGTGGCTTCTCTTGATGCGGAGCCCGGGCTCTAGGTGCATGGGCTCAGTAGTTGTGGCTCTTGGGCTCTAGAGCACAGGCTCAGTAGTTGTGGCACATGGGCTTAGCTGCCCCTCGGCAGGTGGGATCTTCCCAGCCCAGGGTTTGAACCCGTGTCCCCTGCATTTAGCAGGCAGATTCTTAACCACTGCACCACCAGGGAAGTCCCTAAAAGATTTAAACATAAACAATTTAGTCATGTAAAGACTTTGAATATTTTTGTAAGTGAACTGGGGAGTCCTTGGAGGATTTTAAGCAGAGGAGTGACATGGTCTGATGTTGTAGCAGGATCACTCTAGCCACAGTAACGGAAGAGACCTGCGAGACTGTATTTCAGTAAACTGCATCCCAGAGCTGCTGCTGGGAAGTGAGCCATCACCCCTGTGTCTTCCTGCTGGCTGCTTTCAAGGTCTTCTCTTTGTCTCTGATGTCCTGCAAATTCATTATGATATGTTTAGGCATGGATCTATTTTTATTTATCCAGCTTGAGATTTGATGATCACAGTGACTCTGAAGTGTGTTGTCTTCCAAGAATTCTTGAGGATACTGACAGTGTCTCTTTCCCATATTCTCTATCATTTTCTTATGTGACTTCACATAGACATGTATTAGACTTTCCCTCTCTATCCTTCACACCTCAAATCCTTTCTTTCAACTATCCCATCTCTTTTTCTTTCCAGTTATATATATTTTTATTAAAAAATTTTTTTACTGAAATATAGTTGATTTACAATATTGTGTAAGTTTCAGATGTACAGCACAGTGATTCAGTTATACATATATACATATATTCTTTTTCTGATTCTTTTCCCTTATAGGTTATTATGTAATATTGAGTAGAGTTCCCTGTGCTATACAGTAGGTCCTTGTTAGCTATCTATTTTATACATAGTAGTGTGTATTTGTTAATTCCAGCCTCCTAATTTATTCCTGCCCGCACCCACTTATTCCATCTCTTTTAATCTCTGGACTACATTGTGAATGTTCTGTTTTTTCACATCTATCTTCCCTTTCATGATTTTTCTCTTCAAGTGTGTCAGATCTATTGTTTATTCTTTTTTTAAATTGTTTTAAATTTCAATCATTTTAGCTTTCATTACTAGGAATTTTATTGTATTCTTTTCCAAATCTGCTTTACCAGTCCTTAGATTATGTTTTTCCTTCTTCCTTGTTTCTTGTTGTCCAAGATTTTTAAAAAATTTTTCTGTAAACATGTTATGAATACTTATTTTTTAACTTGTGACAAAATACACGTAAAATTTACCGTCTTAACCGTTTTAAGTGTACATTTCCGTAGCGTTAAGTAATTCACATTGTTGTGCTCCCAATCTCCAGAATTCTTTCCATCCTGCAAAACTGCCAAATACTTATTTTTAAACAGTGAAACCACAAAAATACTTGAAACTATAGGTGAATATTTTTTAAATTAATTTATTAATTTATTTATTTTTGGTTGCATTGGGTCTTCATTGGCCCCCGTTGCTGCGCGCGGGCTTTCTCTAGTTGGGACAAGCTGGGGCTATTCTTTGTTGTGGTGCACAGGCTTTTCATTGCGGTGGCTTCTCTTGTTGCAGAGCACAGGCTCTAGAGCGCAGGCTCAGTAGTTGTGGCGCATGGGCTTAGTTGCCCCGCGGCATGTGGAATCTTCCCGGACCAGGGCTCAACCCCACCAGGGCTCAACCCCGTTTCCCCTGCGTTGGCAGGCGGATTGTTAACCATTGCACCACCTGGGAAGTCCCCAGGTGAATATTTATATGATATTCAGATGTGGAGTGACTTTTTAAGCATTGTACCAAAGTCTGAAACCATAAAGATTTGAATACAAAGAAATGTGAAAAAAAAAAGTGAAACTTCTTCGAAATACTATTTAAATTGAACAAATGAAAAAAAAAAAACTGGGAGAAATTCTTGAAAAATATGTGACAAAGCGTTAATAGCTTTAATACCTAGAGTAATTTCAAATCAATAAGAAAAAACTTAATAGGACAACAGGTAATGGAAGTGAATTTATAAAAGAAGGAACACAAACACCTAAAAAGAAAAACTATTTAACCACAGAAGTAATCAAGAAAAGCAAATCAAAAGAGCAATGAGATTAATATTTCTTATCTATCAGACTGAGAAAAATGAATATCCAATGTCGGCAGGGTTAATAATGAGGAATTGAGCCTTGTTGATAACAGCTGACCAGAATGTAATTGATAACGCCTTCCAGAAGTCAATGTGGCATGTGTCAGAAACCTAAAAATGTGTACTTTGTTACTCAACAATTACACTGCCAGGACTTTGTCCTAAGGAAAATATTTGAGAAGTGTGCAGGTGTGTGGCATCGTTAGTTATAATAGTGAAAAAATTCTAAAATATATATCCAGTCATAGAGTGTTGATTAAACCATCCATCAGCGGACTACTACGTAGTCATTACAATTGAAGGTATTAATTAACAAGAAGAGATTCATGATGTATTAGTAAATGAAAAAAACAGGTTTCCAAACATCATACCATAACGTACATACAAAACATCCCATTTTTGTTAAAAAATACACTTCCTTTGAGTTTGTAAGAATATATACCAAAATGTTAATAGCGATCCTTCGGTTGATGGGATTCTATTTCTATTCTTTTATTATTATTGTTATTGCAGTTATTATTTTGTCTGGTTTCTCTTCCCCCCCCCCAAAGAGCATATATTATTTACATAATAAGTTAAGTTACCGACGGGAAACAAAAGAAACACGTAACGACTTTCTAAAGGGCCTACCCACGCAATAAAAGTGACCATTTATTGATAAAGCACGCAGTGTCAGAAGCCCCCAGCGGCGGTTTCCACGTGCGTTCGTCCTCAAGGCAGCCAGGGTTCGCGGTCGCCCGGAGACGCCAGTCCCTCAGGCAGCGCCGAGGCCACCTCAGGCAGCGCGTGGGTCCTGACAGGGGGCGGGGCACGGCAGCCCGGAAGAGACGCCGCGCCGCACATACTCCTTCCTTTCCAGCTCCGGCCCCGGACCCAGCAGCCGTCGCGGTTAGTTCCTCTGGAGTTCGGGTTCCATCGGCCCCCATCCTGGCCTTCTCGCCATCGTGGTCGTTGCTCCTCCCCGGGGTTGTGGCGGAGGCTGCTCGCTCCCGCTCCCCTCACGTCCATTTCTGAGCAATGAGAGGAGCCAGGGCCGCACTTCGCTGGGTAGTGGGGCCCTGGCAGGCGAAGATTGGCGTCCCGATAGTGGAAGGCGGAGGGGAGAGGAAGATGAAGCTCCTGCGTGGCGGGGAAGATCCGGGCGAGGCTAGGGAGACTGTGCTCCTCTTGCACGTTGTTTTTCGGGGCAGAACCCCGCACCCTGAGTTGCCTCTTTGCCTGGTCATGGAAGTTTAGTTTGGGAGAAGAGTGGTAGGCTGTGAAGGTTTCAGCCCTTTGGTTTGGGGTCAGCGGCCTGTCATGAATCGAGGGCTTTCCTCTGGGTCATTCCCGCGCACCTGAAGGTACCGCCGCGCCCATTCCGCATTAGGTACTGTTGCTGATGGTCCCCAAATAGTCCGAGCGGACAGGGTCTGCTTCCCGTTTTATACCTTTGTTGTGAGTGTGAAAGTCTTGCAGCGAGTATGTACCTCCATCGTTTTATTTTAACGTCCTGGCAATTTCTCACCTGAATCGTGTTTTCGAGGGTGGGGGAGGGAACTAGTCACTGTTGGACTTAAGTTAGCGGAGTTTGAATTCTTGTTTTTCATGGTGTGTTTGAGGTTTCAGTCCATTGGACAGTGATTTGTGTGTGTGTGTGTGTGTGTGTGTGTGTGTGTGTGTGTGTGTGTGTGTGTGTGTGGTCTTTGGGGGTGATGAACTGGGTTACCGGCCCGTGGCCACACTGCTCAAAAATGCTCTTGATAATCGCTTCCTTCTGGCAGATGTTGATGCCTAAGAAGAACCGGATTGCCATTTATGAACTCCTTTTTAAGGAGGGAGTGATGGTGGCCAAGAAGGACGTCCACATGCCTAAGCACCCCGAGCTGGCAGACAAGAATGTGCCCAATCTTCATGTCATGAAGGCCATGCAGGTAGCGGGGGTGGGGGGGTGGCTGCTGGAGTGGGGTGCAGATGGAGGGATTTTCCACTGGTGTTCAAGGCAAATTCCAAGGAGAAGTCAGGACAGCCAGAGCTGCTTGCTGCCTTGAAGGGCTGTGAGGTAGATACCGTGAAAATTTGTCTACTGTGAAGTTGAGCTTCCCATTTGCACTGCTTTTCTAGCCTCTAGTTATGTCTTAACCGTGGTTTTCTGTCTTACAGTCTCTCAAATCACGAGGCTACGTGAAGGAACAGTTTGCCTGGAGACATTTCTACTGGTACCTAACCAACGAGGGTATCCAGTATCTCCGGGATTACCTTCACCTGCCCCCTGAAATCGTGCCTGCCACCCTGCGCCGCAGTCGTCCTGAGACTGGCAGGCCGCGGCCCAAAGGTATAGTGCCCACATAATGCCTCTGAAGGCATTCTCTGAAGTTGCTCTTTCTGAGGAGAGAGGTGAAACAGTGGGTTTCTTTGTGTGGGGCATGGAGGTGGTCTTAGTAATATAACATTGGAATCAGCTCTTGAGGGACTCTGACACGCAAGACCTAGGTCAAGTCCTAGAACCTTTAATGGAACCGGACTCAGGTCTTTAGGCAATCCCTAGAAATGGCATTAAACACAGGATATTATTCTGTGGCAAGATAAATGTGATAGAGTATTACTGAAATTTTCTCCTGAAATTTTTCCAGTAGAGCGAGGTGCTTATCCCCCCCAAGAAGTCCAAAGCAAAGCTGTTTACCGTGTGAAATAAATGAAGAGTTGTCTAGAGTTTCTTGGCAATGGGAGCAGAAATAATCATGACAGATAGGGGAGAATGGATGTAGAGAGTGCGTGTGTGTATATTAGCAGTGTGCAAGGGGTCTGTGTGTGGGGGATTACCTTCTGACTCGAGGTCATTGTTGGCTTACAGTTGGCATTTTTCAGGGCTATGGTTCCTTTTCCTTAGGTTTTGAAAAAATTTGTCACTGGAACTTTGTAGAAAGAGCAGTTTGTGAGTTTGATGAGGTGAGATGCAGAGATTCCTAAAAACAGATGATAATCAGACTGTCAGGTTCCCTGGAATGGCACTTCATGGAGCTCAGGAATCTGCATTTTTTATGAAAGCTCCCTAGGTGGTTAGGCAGGATTACATGTCTTTAGAGCAAAGGTTCTTCACTGCATCTTGGAATCTTTGGGGGCATGGGAGTGTTGCCAATGCCATTGTTTGTTCCCACACAGATTCCAGTTTGCCATAGGTGGGGTCTGGCGTTTATTTACTTTGGCCACTTACTACAGATTCAATCTAAAAAAGTCCATTTTCAAATCATGAACTCTATAGGTAAATTTTCCAGCATAACAAGGTAGAGAGAATACTAGATTAACCTTTCAGTGTTCATGAGAATGTTATCCCACAGCCTAGTGAGACACGAGGAGGAGCTAGAGGATTCTCAGTGGCCTCTGTATTTATATACTTATATTGGAGGTGGGGCTTGCAGCTTATGGTGCCTCCTTTCCTGTTTGCACAGGAAGTTTTCCATTTCAGAGATGGGTCAGGTTCAAATTTTTGGCTATTCAAATGTTTGTAGAAATGGCTGGATTTCTTAATTTGCCAAGGAATTGGAAAATGTATGTTTATGCTGAGAAATACAGAAGAAAGCAAACTTTTTGCAGGTGTACGACATTTTAATTAAGATGTGCGTTTTCCTAGGTCTTAGAGGAGCCAAAACGTCAGCGATGGCAGGTTTCTACCTGACTGTTGTGGGTGTAGGAGTTCCTGTCCCCATTAACCCATCATAACTAAGTGTTGCCCAGTGAGAATGGAGAGCAGTTCGTTCTTTTGGCCTGAAGGGAACAGAGTTCCCACGTTGCCCTGTGTTCATACTGTGGTTTAATTTGTGTAGGTCTGGAAGGAGAGCGACCTGCAAGACTCACAAGAGGGGAAGCCGACAGAGACACCTACAGACGAAGCGCTGTGCCCTGTGAGTAGCATCATCTGTATCTGGGTATTGAGGTAGAATCTTGGGATTCTCCTCTGGCTGGGGCTCGGCCCTTGTAGATGCCAAGGTAACCAGTAAAGATCCTTCGTTTCATCTCAGATCATCTCCATCTGGAGTCCTTTGTACTTCTTGTCTTATGCAGGGATGGGGATTAGAAGGAAAGCCCTTTGAGCTGGGGACACCGAAGACTTTAGTTGAAGACCTTTAGAGCAAAACTGAAGACTTAGGAAAGCAACATGCTTTCTTTGTTTTGTAGTTGTGTTCCTGTGTTGTGCTTGAGGGCAGGGCCCACTCACATCACCTTTGTTGCTTTTTTATTGCAAAAATAGTGCAAAATCTTATTTTTAAATAGCACATGTTTGCACTGATGGGAACAACAGACGTCTGTTCATTCAACAGATATATACTGAGTGCCTGTGGTATGCCAGACACGATTCTAGGAACTGGGGGGCTAGTAGTGTACATGAGAGACAAAAGGCCCTTCTCTTGTTGAACTTGCATTTTAGTAGTAGGGGGTGGATAAACAAAAATAAGTATATATCATGTCCATCGTGGGTGCTATGGGGGCGCGGGGTGTGCAGCTTCCAATTGGATTTTTAGGGAAAGTTCTGTCGAAGTGAGATTGAAGCAAACATTTGCAGGAGGTGAGGCTACCTGGGGGAAGAGCATTACAGGCAAAGGTCCTATGGGGAAGGCACCTGACTTGTCTAAACAGAAGATAATGGGAGAGTCAGATAAGGATGTAGGTCTCATAGTTCTGTGGGCCATGGTATGACTTGGGATTTTACTCTGGAATAAGGTGGGGAGCCATTCAATTTGTTTTAAAGAGACTCTGTCCTTGCTGCAGAAGCAGTTAATTGTGATATAAAAGAAAGGTGTAAAGGGAATTTTTACCAACTTTTACTGCTCTTGCCTCCTACTTGTGGTGCCTGATTCTTCAGGTGTGAGAAGTGAGCGATTAACCTAAATAGCTTATAGGATAGTAGTAAGAAAGATTTCCTCCAGCAAACAGGCTCTCAGTTCAGAGAAAGTTCGTCATCGCTTTTATTAAAAGTCAAACCACACAAGGAGTCAGCCAGAGGATGTGACAGTTGGTCCCCAAGTTGAGGGTGGGGGAGAGAGCATTTCAGGGAGAGATCGGCATGAACAAAGGTACGGAGTTGGGGAGGATACTGTGGCTCTGGTCAAAGGACCAGGGGGTGAGCAGACAGGAGCCTGTGGTGGGTGTGGTCAGAAATGGGCCAAAGGGGGGCTCCGATTTGAATAAGATTTACTGAAACCGCACTGACTATTAGCCCTGCCCCTCAAATGTGAATTGTAAAATTTCCTAGTGGTCACATTTAAAGCAAATAGAAATGGTTTATGTGGATATTAATTTTTTTTAATCCCAGGGTATTTTGAAATGTTATTTTCATACGTAGCCTGTATAAACATCGATGAGGTATTTTGCATTCTCTTAAGTCTTGGAATCTGGTGGGTAGTTTGCACACATCTCAATTTGGGCTAGTGGCTGACATATAGGACGGAGCAGCACTAGATCTTTCATCTTGTTTGCCACTTTCCCTTGGTCATAATAAAGTTGCTTTTTGCTTCTGTGGGCCCTTCACCTCTTAGTTCCCCCTTCATTGAGCTCCCTCTGAGCTAGGTGCTGGTCTGAAGCATGGAAGTAACTCAGTGATGGGAAGTGCCGTATAGGAAGTGCACATAATCCAGACTTCATGGTCAAGGCAGCCTTCCTGGAGGAGGCAATAGTTTGGGCTGTGAGTTTTGTAAGGTGACTTAAGGAAGGCTGCCCCCAGAGAGGGATGGGGCAGAGGTGGCTCAGAAGATGTCTCCCCACTGCAGGCTGTAATTTACTTGTACTTCATGGTACCTTTGCTGACATGGCTTTTCTTGCAAGATTGGGTTGGGTGACTTGTCCTTGTTCTGTAGTGGATCAGATCATCTGATGAATCTAAATCGGTGTTTCTCATTCCAGCTGGTGCCGACAAGAAAGCCGAGGCCGGGGCTGGGTCAGCAACCGAATTCCAGTTTGTAAGTATCCCCTTTTTGCTCTTCATAAGCAGTCACTATTCTGGTCTCAGCCCTTTGGATCTGCATATCCAGAGATGCAGTATAGTGTGGTGGGTCCCACCCCTCTTCCCAAGCACATATTCCAGATAGGTTTTTATATTAAGGCACAGTGTGCAAACATCTGTAAATATATAAATTACTGAAACACGTCTCACAGAACAATACTGCATGAGGCATAGTGGTATTTTCTGGTTCATTAATGGCCATCATAGGCTCCCTGGATTAGTTTCGTGAACCAAAACAGGGTTGAAACTTGAACACTGGGGATTGAGCAGGCTCTAGACTCCAGATGGTGTGATCTTCGGCAGGTGCCCCTCTGTGCCTGTTACCTCATCTATAAAGTAGTAGCTATCTCAAGGTAGTTGTGAGACTAGTTAATCCAAGGAAAGGATTAACCCCGGGGATGGTGTATCACTGTTGGGACAGCAGCTGTCCTGGGCAGCAGGAAATGGGCCTAGGAGGTGAATGTGGCCCCAGAGCCTGTAAGAGGCAGGGCTGGGTTCTCTGAGCCCTTACATATGGGGACCTCTCCAGTGATGATGAGGCCTGCTGCCCGGCATACCACTTACGCTGATGTCATGTGCTTTCTCTTGCAGAGAGGCGGATTTGGTCGTGGACGTGGTCAGCCACCTCAGTAAAGTTTGGAAGAGATTGTTTTGTGTTGAATAAACGTGTAGCCAGAAAAAATTAATCTTGTGTGCCCTGTTTTGTGCGTTATGTAGCCTGAACAGGACTGGTTTAAGGATCAGAGTGTTAAGTGGGGTAAGAGCGGATTGGTTTTGGGTGTTGTCCTTATCCAGGGTGACATCACTTGTTGCTGTTAGAGCTGCGGTACTTGGCTTTGACCTGGACCCTCTTTGCTCCAGCATAAGCCTCCCTGTGGGGTCCTGTCCAGTGTGGTTAACCGTTCTGGGAGGTGGTTGGAAAGCTGGGCGTCTTTACCACACCAGTCATGCTGGCTCAGTTGCTATTCTGGACCTGGAATTATTAATCTTCAAAGCTCAGGGTTTTCAAGAATCAGGGAGAAAACATTGCACAAAAACACCCTAAAGGGACTGCCCAGCCTCCCGCCAGGAATACTAGACAACTGGAGGTCTTGCCGTACCAGGGCTCCTTGAAAATAGGAAATCCACTGTCCCATTTTCCTGGGGTTTGTCAGTGATGAGCCGGCATACGACATGAGTACATGGGCAAGAACAGTGTGTTAGTTTTTCTCTTGGTGGGGCCAAGTGTCATGTAAGTATCCAGAGGGGTTTGATGGGACCATTTCTGTGGGCCTGCACTGGAATCACCACCTGCCTGGTGCAGTGCCAGGAAGTGAGCCTTGAAGGTGCAGCCCAGTAAGAGTCCAGGGGCACAAGCCTGCAGGCAAGTTTGCTGGCTGAGATACCAACTTTGACTTGCAGGTCAAACCTGGGCTGCTGATGGTTGCAGTAAATCTGCCCTTCATGCTCAGAGGTCAAAGCTTTTGAGGCAGCAACTCTGGGTCAACCAGCAGGCCCACCAAGGTAAGGAAAGCCAGTAAGATGGATAACTAATAGAAGTGGCTCTTCTTAAGGGGTATGGGGACTTGGGAATAATTTGTGGGGTACTATGGGCCAAGCATTGTATGGAGAAGGCGGATAATTAACCAGGTGAAACTGATAACTGATAAAAGTCCTCAACTGCACAGGTGGTTTTGCACTGGTAACCACCTATTTCAGTCCTGACCGGCAGTTGTAATTTAGACCACAAGATGGCAGCGGACAGCAGCCCTGAATGTGCACTTACACTTATTCCTGGGAGGTGAGCTTTGTATTCTGAACTGCCAATGAGTAGAAGCTTGCTTTGGCAGAAGGAGGTGGTGTTGGGGGAAGCTGTTTCAGAGCAGCCTTGGCTGCCTTGCCAAAGATTGCTTTATATCCAATTTTTCTGCTGGCTCAAGTGATGTCAAGTGGTTTGCCCGTGTTCACATGCCTTGTGATTGTTTAACCTGGATTCTACTGTGAAATGTTAGCTCTCAGCTTTACTGTTTCCCACCGAGGCCAGCAAGTGAGCAGATGGGTTTCCTCTCTAGCCTTGGTGATTTTCTAGCCCTAAAATGTCACTTTTTCAGCTACGGCTCTTTGCCAAACTTTTCCCTCGTGATTTAAATTAGTTGCAGAATGTGTTCTCCAAGATTACCCATGGACTCTGGGAAAACCCAAGGAATCTACAAAGTAGAGTCAGAGCCTACGGATAAAAATATACAGATGGAGGTGGTTCTTGCTGCCTGTCAGCCCCCCTCCCTCCCCCTCCCTTGGTAAATTGAATGGCCCCTGCCAATCAATAATCATTGACTAGCTCCTTGGGGATCAATGCTGATAAATGCTCTGGGAAACAGAAGGCTTGAAATTTGCCTTTAAGGACCTAACTGTCCAGTTAGGAAAGCAAAACCAAAGCTCTACAATTGGCAAATTCTTAGTCTAGAGTGAAAGGAAATGCAGGGCAGGGGCAGTGAATGAAAGCTGAAGTGACCCAGAGGTGGGGATGTAGAGCAGGGGAGGGGTGAGACCAGTCAGTGTCTTGAAGAGGTTTGATTGGAAAAATAAAACTGTCAGGTGGTGTCTGTGAGGTTATGAAGCAGATGTCAAAAATTAAGGCTTTTTTTTTTTTTTAATGAGTTTGGGAAAAACAAATGTTTGCTATTATGAATGCCTGAGAAAGTCACTTGGGGTGGGTGGAGTCCGAGGGGCAGAGAGAGGTCCCCCTGACCACCTGCATGGGCACATCCATCACTGGGCGAAAGCTTTGGAGAAGTTTTGGCCTCTTTTCCAGGGTTGGTTTCGAGGCCCATGAAAGCCTGGCATCTGCGCACCAGCCCCATATATGGCTCACCAGCTAATCCCCACCACCTCTACCAGCAAAAAACAGGCTCCAAAGGATTTTTAAGGGATTTTGGAAGCTGACAGCTGAAGGTACATTTTACTAATACAAACTTCCCTATATGGACACAAATCCCCTTTCCCTGAAAAATACGGTCCCCTTACAGGGAGTGCCAATAACAGCTTTAAGTCTCTTGGTGGGGCCAAGTGCCATCTCACAAGTGCCCTGGTTCTTTAGAAGTCCAGATTTTGGTTTGATTAATTTAATAGACCTTTGAGAAGCAGCTACCATATGCCTATGTTAGGTGCTGGGAGACAAAGATGTTTTTGAGAAGGATACATCCTCTAGCCCTGAAGACATGAGGGCCCACTTGGACCCTCCCTCCACGAGTGCCTGACCAGGCCTCCAGCAGCGCAGTGTGGGTCCTAGGAATTCCCCATCCCTACCCTTGTCTCCAGAAGCCAGGCCTGTTCAGTGAGAACTAAAAGACAAGAGGCATGCCTGTGCCCAGACTGTTCTCCAAGCTTTGGGAATGCAGCCTGTAGTAGGCGCACAGCAGTGCAGGGTCATGGGCTCCCACCACATCTGCTTTGATGCTGAGCCTCAAAATGGATTTATCAGTTCTTAGACCTGGGAGAAATGAGATGGGAGAAAGGAATCTTGCTGATAGCGCTAACTAGGGCAATTGTTTCAAAGCCCACAGTTGAAGCAGACCTGGTTTAACCTGTCCTGGGACCAGGTTTGCCCGAGTTTTCAATGAACGTAAAGCACTCTTGGCTCTCAGAGGATGGATCAGTGACTGAGGTGAGAGATGGCCTTTTGAAAGGTTGGGCTTTCAGGACAAAGTCTCAGCATGTTATGGAGGGAAGTGGGGGTCTGCTGGCAGGTAGGTGACCAGGCTGGGTGTCGGGGCAGGAGTGTAAGACATCCTTCTGACCTGGTCCTCTGCCCTCTACCTTGCCTCGTGCCACCATGAACTTCCCCAGAGCCAGTGCAGTGCCCTCCTAAGAGGTCCCCTGCCTCTAGCTTTGCCTTGATTTCAACTATTGTCCCCACCTCAGCCACAGTTATTTTTCAGAAACAGATGTGAACAAGCTACTCCTCATCTTAAAATCCTTCCAAAGTTCCATGTTGCCTTCTAGAGTCTTATAGAATCTAGACGAATGCCAGGCTCCATGCACGGCATAACAGTTTCATCTGCCTACCAAAATAAGGCTCCAAGTTCCAGAATCCGGCTACACTGACGCCCTTTCTCAACTTCAGGTTTTTTTGCATGTGGTGTTACACATGTGGGGAAACTCTCCCACCCCCACCCACTCGGGTCTCTTGTTCATTCTTCAGATTAAATATCTCCTCTGAGAAGCCTTTCCTGACGAAACCCACCTGACTGCAAAGCCTGGCTAGGGGTTCCTCCCGTGCGTGCCTGTGACGTCTCAGCTCTCGCAGGCTGGGTGGGAACTGTTTGGACACTGGTCCATTTTCTCTCTAACACTGAGCCTCGCTCCAGTGGCCTAGCTCAGAGTCTCATAGGTAGTAGCTCCTTTTTTTTTTTTTAAAAATATTTATTTATTTTGGCTGTGCAGGGTCTTAGTTGCGGCACAGGGGATCTTTAGTTGCGGCATGTGAACTCTTAGTTGCACCATGCATGTGGGATCTATTTCCCCGACCAGGGATTGAACCCAGGCCCCCTGCATTGGGAGCGTGGAGTCTTACCCACTGGACCACCAGGGAAGTCCCTAGTCTTCTTTTTTTTAACTTTTTATTATTTTATATTGGAGTATAGTCGATTAACAATGTTGTGATAGTTTCAGGTGTACAACAAAGTGATCCAGTTATACAGTTTCCCATTTAGGTTGTTACATAATATTGAGCAGAGTTCCTTGTGCTATACAGTAGGTCCTTGTTGGTTATCCAGTAGCTCCTTTGTAATTGTTCACTGCATGAATGATGTCCTGGAGGGAGTTATCTCTGAGAAGCCTCCCCCTTCTGTAGAAAGAACAATGGTGGGGAAAACAAAAATCTCTGCAGGAGCCTAAATTGGGAATGCAAAAGTGACTGTGACACATCCTGACCGTGGAGGTTCTGCCGGAGTTGGAGAGACAGACCTAGAAACATACACCAAGTGGTAAGTGGTCCAGTGGCTATGGTTGGAATTTAACTGGTGACTTCTGGGGATGAGGGAAGCAAACAGTATCAGGAGGAAGTCCTCCCGTAGTGGGCCACTATGACCTTCTGAGCTGAATCTTACAGTTTGAACTAAAGTAGCATGAGGATGGCCCAGGTGATGTCTCACAGAGTAACTGGAGAAGCAGCCTGGGGCTCCCTTCCCCAAGTCTAGGAGTTTGTATTATTTTTATTCTTTTACTTACTTTCTTTCAGCTTTGTTGAGGTATAATTGACATGTAATAAAATACATATACAGACATACTTCAGAGATATTGCAGGTTCAGTTCTAGACCACTGCAATAAAGTGAATATTGCAATAAAATGAGTCACACGAATTTTTTGGTTTTGCAGTGTATATGAAAGTTATGATATGCTATTAAGTGTACAATAGCATTGTGTCTATAAAACAATGTACATATCTTAATTTAAAAATGCTTGGGCCTTCCTTCGTGGAGCAGTGTTTAAGAATCCTCCTGCCAATGCAGGGCACACAGGTTTGAGCCCTGGTCCGGGAAGATCCCACATGCCGCGGAGCAACTAAGCCCGTGCACCACAACTACTGAGCCTGTGCTCTAGAGCCCGTGAGCCACAACTACCGAGCCCGTGTGCCACAACTCCTGAAGCCCGCATGCCTACAGCCCGTGCTTCATGACAAGAGAAGCCACTGCAATGAGAAGTCTGTGCACCACAACGCAGAGTAGCCCCTGCTCGCCGCAACTAGAGAAAGCCCGTGCGCAGCAACGAAGACCCAACGCAGCCAAAAAAAATTTTTTTTTAATTTAAAAAATTTAGAAAAGCTTTATTGCTAAGAAATGCTAACCATCATCTGAGCCTTTAGTGAGTCATAGTAGTAACATCAAAGATCACTGATCACAGAGCACCATAATAAATAATATTAAGAAAGTTTGAAATGTTGCAAGAATTGACAAAATGTGACAAAGACATGAAGCGAGCAAATGCTGTTTGGAAAAATGGCACTGATAGATTTGCTTGACGCAGGTTTGCCACAAACCTTCAATTTGTAAAAAAACGCAGTATCTGTGAAACGCTGTAAAACGAGATATGCCTGTATTTAGAGTGTACAGTCTGATAAATTTTGACATTTATAAGCCAATGAAATCAAGACAGTGATTGGTAATCCCTCACCCCACCCCCAGGCTTTCTGCCTGATCTGCTTTCTGTCAGTATAGGTTAGTTTGTGTTTTCTAGAGTTTTATAAAAATGTAATTATACAGTATGCACCCTTTTATAGACTGGCTTCTTAGCAACATCGTTTTGAGATTCATCAGAGTCATTGCGTGTATCAAGTTCCTTTTTATTGCTAAGTAGTATTCCATTGTATGGATATAGCACAATTTTTAATCCATTTACCTGTTAGTGAGCATTTGGGTTGCTTCCTGTTTTGGGCTATTGTGACTAATGCTACTATGAACATTCACGTTCATCTGTGTGGACATGTATTTTCACTTCTCTTGGGTATATACTTAGGAATGGAGTTCCTAAGTATATATTACTATATGGGTCATATAGTAATTCTGTAACATTTTGAGGAATGACCAGACTTTTCCAAAGTGGAAAGTTTTCTAAAGTGATCTTCCTTGCGGCATGTAGACGCTTAGTTGCGGCATGCCGACGTCTCATTTGTGGCATGTGGACTTCTCAGTTACAGCATCCATGTGAGATCTAGTTCCCTGACCAGGTATCGAACCTGGGCCTCCTGCATCGGGAGTACAGAGTCTTACATTTTACATTTTCTGCCAATAGCATGAGTTTCAATTGCTTTCATCTTCATGGGTACTTGGTCTGTTAAGTCTTATTATTTTAGCCAGTCTAATAGGTGTGAGAGTTGGGATTTTATCCTGTAGATTGATAGTAAGGCAATTAACAATATAAAGGAGAGGACTGATGTAGCCAGGAGTGCTGGATGCTTGGCAAACACTTGAATCCCCACTGCAGGAAATTGTAGACTGAATCTGGGTCTGTGCAGTGACCACACTGGGGCACTGAGTGGTCATGGGTAAACCACTCAGTCAATAGTGACCACAATACACATTCAGCCTGCTAATGGGAATGGGGAGGGGGGGAAGTCCATCATTTGATTGCTCAGTTTTAGAAAGGGAAACTAGGACAGAATGAGGGCATTAAGGGGAGAGAAATGAAAGGAATTGTTTAAAAAGTTACAGCCCATAGAAAGCCTGGAGCCCATTTCTATTAAAAGTGCTTTATTGGAAGCCCGTGATAAATGCATGGCACAAATCCAAAAGAACAGCCACTTGAAAAATAAGCCCTGCATGGTTTACTGACATATCAAAGAGGCCATTGTGAGGAGAAAGGCATCTTTAAAAATAAATATTAAATGGGAGAGGATACCCAAGCTGAGGGAATAAAGAGACCTCAAAATGGGGCAAAACTTGTAAAAGCCACAAATCAAATGACATTAAAAAATTCTGAAGAGTACCAGCAAGAAATGTCAAAGTAAATTGTTCTAGTTTATTTAAGTGCATGAGAAGCAGGAGGTCAGTTTGAGAATATAGGGTCATCAGATCATTAATGTGCAAAGAGTGTACGAGAGAGGGGAGGGAGGGATGAACAGTCAAATGACTCTGACATCTTGGCCTCCATCGCAGAGATTTCCCCTTCTGTTAAAAAAATATATATATTATGGAAAATTTCAAGCATATATAAGGTAAACATAAGAGTGTAATAAACCACCATATATCCACCACCACCGGGCTTCAACAGTCATCAACATTCTGCCACTCTTGTTACATCAATCCCTATACCCACTGCCCTCTTACCCCTAACTTGATTGTTTTTTTGGTTTTTTTTTGTTTTTTGCGGTACGCGGGCCTGTCACCGTTGTGGCCTCTCCCGTCGTGGAGCACAGGCCCCGGACGCGCAGACTCAGCGGCCATGGCTCACGGGCCCAGCCGCTCCGCGGCATGTGGGATCTTCCCGGACTGGGACACGAACCCGTGTCCCCTATATCGGCAGGCGGACTCTCAACCACTGCGCCGCCAGCAAAGCCCAGTTCTCAGTTTTGATAAACATATAGGCGTGTAACCACTGCCACAGCAAAGCTATGGAACTTTTCCATCACCCTAAAAAAGGTCCCCTATGTTGCCCCTGTGTGGTCAGCGCTCTGACAATCAGTGTTCTTAGTCTCCATAATTTTGCCTTTTCCAGAATATCAGAAAACTGGAACCATACAATATGTCCTTTTTCCCCCCCATTTCTTTACTTATTTATTTTGGCTGTGCCGGGTCTTAGTTGCGACAGGCAATATCTTCCTGCGGCATGCGGGCTCTTAGTTGTGGCATGCGAACTCTTAGTTGCAGCATGCATGCGGGATCTAGTTCCCTGACCAGGGATCGAACCCAGGCCTCCTGCACTGGGAGTGTGAAGTCTTACCCACTGGACCACCAGGGAAGTTCCAGTATGTCCTCTTTTGTGTCTGACTTCTTTCGCTCAGCATATGGTTTTTTGTTTTTAATTAATTAATTAATTATTATTGTTTAGCTGCGTTGGGTCTTCATTGCTGTGCACAGACTTTCTCTAGTTGCAGCGAGTGGGGGCTCTTCGTTGTAGTGCATGCTTCTCACTGCAGAGGCTTCTCTTGTTGCGGAGCACGGGCTCTAGTTGCACAAGCTTCAGTAGTTGTAGCTAGTGGGTTCTAAGCACAGGCTCACTAGTTGTGGCTCACGGACTTAGTTACTCCGCAGCATGTGGGATCTTCCTGGACCAGGGCTCGAACCCGTGTCCCCTGCATTGGCAGGCGGATTCTTAACCACTGCACCACCAGGGAAGTCCCAGCACATGGTTTTGAGATTCATCCATGATGCTGCCTGACTAAGTAGTTTATTCCTTTCTGTTGCTGAGTAGTATTCCACTATGTGGATGTACTACAGTTTGTCTACCCACATCATTACAAATAACTCAATTTCATTTCTTTTTATGGCTGAGTAATATTCCATTGTATATATGTGGCACATCTTCTTTATCCATTCATCTGTCGATGGACACTTAGGTTGCTTCCATGTCCTGGCTATTGTAAATAGTGCTTCAGTGAACATTGTGGTACATGACTCTTTTTGAATTATGGTTTTCTCAGGGTATATGCCCAGTAGTGGGATTGCTGGGTTGTGTGGTAGTTCTATTTTTAGTTTTTTAAGGAACCTCCATACTGTTCTCCATAGTGGCTGTATCAATTTACATTCCCACCAACAGTGCAAGAGGGTTCCCGTATCTCCACACCCTCTTCAGCATTTATTGTTTGCAGATTTTTTAGATGATGGCCATTGTGACCGTTGTGAAATGATACCTCATTGTAGTTTTGATTTGCATTTCTCTAATGATTAGTGTATTTGTTTATTTTTGTTTTTATTTCCATTACTCTAGGAGGTGGATCAAAAAGGACCTTGCTGTCAAAGAGTGTTCTGCCTATGTTTTCCTCTAAGAGTTTTATAGTGTCTGGCCTTACATTTAGGTCTTTAATCCATTTTGAGCTTATTTTTGTGTATGGTGTTAGGGAGTGTTCTAATTTCATTCTTTTACATGTAGCTGTCCAGTTTTCCCAGCACCACTTATTGAATGGGCTGTCTTTTTTCCATTGTATATCCTTGCCTCCTTTGTCATAGATTAGTTGACCATATGTGCATGGGTTTATCTCTGGGCTTTCTATCCTGTTCCATTGATCTATATTTCTGTTTTTGTGCCAGTACCATACTGTCTTGATTACTGTAGCTTTGTAGTATAGTCTGAAGTCAGGGAGCCTGATTCCTCCAGCTGCATTTTTTTTTCTCAAGATTGCTTTGGCTATTCGGGGTCTTATGTGTTTCCATACAAATTGTGAAATTTTTTGTTCTAGTTCTGTGAAAAATGCCATTGGTAGTTTGATAGGGATTGCATTGAATCTGTAGATTGTTTTGGGTAGTATAGTCATTTTCACAATGTTGATTCTTCCAATCCAAGAACATAGTATATCTCTCCATCTGTTTGTATCGTCTTTCATTTCTTTTATCAGTGTCTTATAGTTTTCTGCATACAGGTCTTTTGTCTCCTTAGGTAGGTTTATTCCTAGGTATTTTATTCTTTTTGTTGCAGTGGTAAATGGGAGTGTTTCTTTAATTTCTCTTTCAGATTTTTCATCATTAGTGTATAGGAATGCAAAAGATTTCTGTGCATTAATTTTGTATCCTGCTACTTTACCAAATTCATTGATTAGCTCTAGTAGTTTTCTGGTAGCATCTTTAGGTTTCTCTATGTATAGTATCATGTCATCTGCAAACAATGACAGTTTTACTTCTTTTCCGATTTGGATTCCTTTTATTTCTTTTTCTTCTCTGATTCCTGTGGCTAAAACTTCCAAAACTATGTTGAATAATAATGGTGAGAGTGGGCAACCTTGTCTTGTTCCTGATCTTAGTGGAAATGGTCTCAGTTTTTCACCATTGAGAACAATGTTTGCTGTGGGTTTGTCATATATGGCCTTTATTATGTTGAGGTTAGTTCCCTCTCTGCCTACTTTCTGGAGGGTTTTTATCATAAATGGGTGTTGGAGTTTGTCAAAAGCTTTTTCTGCATCTATTGAGATGATCATATGGTTTTTATCCTTCAGTTTGTTAATATGGTGCATCACATTGATTGATTTGCGTATATTGAAGAGTCTGATTTTCTTTATACAGGCATTCGGGGTCCAACTGACCTTGTAATATACAAATCCTAACTCCACCGTTTTGACAAATAGATACAACCATGTAACTCACTTTTCTGAGAAGGAGAAAAGCAGTCCCTGACATCCAGGAACTGGCCTGACCCTCACAGCTACGCCTTGGCATGTTAGAAGTTGGCCTGGCACTCACAGTTGAGGCCATGTCACTCTCCTGTTGGATATAAACAATGTCATCAAACATCAGCATCAGACAAGGTGACTTTGTGACTCAGAGTTAAAAAACTTTATAATCCTGTCTAAGCACAGACCAAAACAAGTTAACTGTACAAAGCACTAAAATATAAAGCATGCCCCTCTCCCAGATGATATGAGGGACTGCTTCTCTACCAGTTATGTCTTTAGTCATGTTCTCCCTTCTTCTAGGAAAGATTTTTTAAGATACCCAATCATAGAGTTACCCTGCTTCCTGACAGCATCCGATCCAGAACAAAGCCCTGTTTCCTTAAAACCTCCCCCAAATCACCTCAGGCATTTTAAAAATCATCTTTCTGAGATGCTCTATGCTTCTCCATGGTATGTGTTTTCCATCATTGTAAGGAGCAAAAATCCCAACTTGTTCAACTACAGGTATATGCTTGGTTTTGACCTGGAGGGCACTGACACTCTTATCCGGATGCAGAATATTTCACTTTCCCATAAAATTCTCTTATGTCTCTTCCCAGTTAATGCACCCCCTATCACGATGGAGTTCTGTGTTGTTTGGCTGTTACGAATAAAGCAGCTGTGTACATTTTGTACAGGTCCTTTTGTGGACATGTTTTCATTTTTGCTACGTGTGTTAGTTTCCTATTGCTGCTGTAACAAATTCACACACATTTAGTGGCCTAAAACAACACAAATTTATTGTCTTACTGTTCTAGGGGTCAGAAGTCCTAAATGGGTCAGCAGGGCTGTGTTCCTCTTGCTGCTTTGGGGAGAATCTGTTTTCTTGCCTTCTCCAGCTTCTGGAAGCTACCAGCATTCCATGACCCCTTCCAACATCTTTTTTTCTTTTTAAATTTATTTTTGGCTGTGTTGGGTCTTCGTTGCTGCACGCGGGCTTTCTCTAGTTGTGGCAAGCAGGGCCTACTCTTCGTTGTGGTGCACAGGCTTCTTATTGCGGTGGCTTCTCTTGTTGCAGAGCATGGGCTCTAGGCACACGGGCTTCAGTAGTTGCAGCACATGGGCTCAGTAGTTGTGGCACGCAGGCCCTAGAGTGCTCGGGCTTCAGTAGTTGTGGTGCGCAAGCTCAGTAGCTCCACGGCGTTTGGGATCTTCCCTGACCAGGGATCGAACCCGTGTCCCCTGCATTGGCAGGCGGATTGTTAACCACTGTGCCACCAGGGAAGTCCCCTTCCAACATCTTAAAGCCACCATCTTTAAATCTCTCTCCCTCTGACCTCTACTTCTGTCATCACATCTTTTTGTCTGTCTCTGACTCTCCTGTCTCCCTCTTTCCCCTATAAGGACCCATATGATTACATTGGGCCCACCCAGGTAATGCAGATTAATATCCCCATCTCAAGATCCTTAACTTAATCACATCTGCAAAGTCCCCTTTTCTGTGAAAGGTGATGTATTCATAGATTCTAAGGATTACAACGTGGACATGACTTTGGGATTGCTTTGAATATACAGATCAATTTGGGGAGAATTAACTTCTTAACGTGCTCAAGTCTTTCAATCCATTAACCTGGTATATCTCGCCATTCATTTAGATATTCTTCAATCTGTCTCAACAGTGTTTTGTAATTTTTAGTGCAAAATCTTTTGTTAAATTTATTCCGGAGTATTCTAATGGTATTTTAAATGGAATTGTTTTTTTTTTTAATTTTATTTTCTAATTGTTTTCTTCTAGGATATTAAAAATGATTGATTTTTAGCCCTTTAAATTAAAATGTAATGAATATACAATAAAAATGCACAGATTTTAGATATTCAGTTCATTGAGTTTTGACAGTTGCATACTCCTATATAATCACTGCCTAAAACAGGAGATAAAACATTTTTATCCCCCTGGGATGTTTTTTCCTGCCCTTTTCCAGCCAATTCCTTCCCCAGCATTCCTACAACCACTGTCAGATTACTATCACCACAGATTTGTTTGGTCTGTATTTAGATTTTATAGAACTGTATTTCTATAGTATACACTTTTCAAAATGACTAGCTTCTTTCACTTATAATGTTTTTGGAATTTATCCATATTGTTGCACATATCAGTAATTTAATTTATTGTTGAGTAGTATTCCATCGCACAAATATACCATTATTTATCTATTTTCCTTTTGACATTTGGGCAACTTCCAGCTTGGGGTTATTATGAATAAGGCTTTTGTAAACATTCTTTTGTTAAGTTTTTGTGAACATTTGTCTTAACTTCTGTTGGGTAAATGCTTAGGAGTGGAATTGCTGGGTCATAGGCTAGATCTGCCTAACTTAATAAGAATTTTCCAAAAGGTTCTTTGGAGTGGTGTTTCATTGTACAACCAGCACACAACCATTGTATCAGAGTTTCATTTGCTCCACAGCATAGTCAACATTTGCTGTTGTCTTTTTCATTTTATTCATTCTAATGAGTGTGACATTGTATCTCATTGTAGTTTTAATTTATAGTTACCAAATAATGATCTTAGACATTTTTCTATGTGCTTGTTGGGCATTTTTGTCTTATTTTGTGAAGCATCTGTTCAATTATATTTTCCATTTTTTAAAATTGGGGTGTTTTTTGTTTTATTGTTGATTTCTATAAATATAAAAATACATCTTGGATAACAGTCATTTGTTTTTTATATATGATGTCTTGTTTATTATTTTCTTAATGATGTCCTTTGACAAGCAGAAGTTTTAAATTTTGATGATGTCTATTTTTGGGGGGGGTTTTGATGCTAATTTTTAAAAACTATTTATTTATTTACTTTTGGCTGCATCGGGTCTTTGTTGTGGCATGCAGGATCTTCTGTTGCAGCATGTGGTGCAAGGGCTCTGTAGTTGTGGTGTGCAGGCTTAGTTGCCCTGCGGCATGAGGGATCTTACTTCCCTGACCAGGGATTGAACCCTTGCCCCCTGCAGTGGAAGGGCAGAGTCTTAACCACTGGACCACCAGGAAAGTCCCAATTGTTAGGTTTTCTTGAAATGTCTCTACCTCTGATGGTATTCCATTTCTGAAGCAGACAGGAAAAAAATCCTCGTCAGGTGAGAAGGGCTAGAACCACATAGAGGTAAATGTAGTGACGTCAAAGTAGGTGGAGGCATGGGCCAAAACTTGTGACTAGCCCCATGGAAGGGATGAGTAAGCATGTTTGATTCCCTAGCTCTATTAAAAAATTTACCCTCAGGCCTAATGTGGAGCTTGAAATATATTTATTAGAGCTTTACCCTACAGGACTTTTAGAAAATTGAACATTTTTAGTAGAATGACATATTTGTTAGGATTAATTTATTTGATTTAAATCTATTAGCACCCATTATCACCTAAGGAAGCGTAGCCACTTCTCAAGAATTATCTCCTTCCCTGCTGTTAAGTATACTGTCTGGGACATATGGACAATGAATGAATGAATGAATTACAGGTCAGGCAACTTTTTTTGTTGTTGTTGCGGTACTTGAGCCTCTCACTGTTGTGGCCTCTCCCGTTGCGGAGCACAGGCTCCGGACGTGCAGGCTCAGTGGCCACGGCTTATGGGCCCAGCCACTCCGCGGCATGTGGGATCTTCCTGGACCGGGGCACGAACCCATGTCCCCTGCATCGGCAGGCGGACTCTCAACCACTGCACCACCAGGGAAGCCCAGGCAACTTTTATTAAAGTTGTGGTAGGTAGCTTCTCATATGGCCCCCAACGATCCTTGCATCCTGCTATTCATGTCTTTGTGTAACCCCCTCCCACATTGAGTCAGGCTGACTTAACGTGATCAGTAGAAAGCTATGGAACCGATAAAGTGTGACTTTCAAGGGTAGGTCATAGAAGGCATTGCAGTTCAGTCTTGGGATATTGTGCTGTTCTTTTTGGGAGGAATCCAGCCACCATGGCATGAGGATGCTCAAGCAGCCCGATGGAGAAGTCCACATAGGAAGGTGGACTTCCAACCAGAATTGGATCCTCCTACTCCAGTCACGCCTTCAGATGACTGCAGCCCCAGCCAACATCTGACTGCAACCTTATGAGAGACACCACACCAGAACCACTCAGCCAAGCCACTCCAGGATTCTTACCCCATAGAAACCATGAGAAATTAGAAATGATTCATGTTTTAAGCTACTACGTTTTGGGGAGCAAAAGGTAACAAATACAAAAGCAAAGATCAGAAACAGAAGGTGCTCCTGGGGGACTTAATGGGATGGACAAGGTAGTCCTGGGAGGCGGGAGGAGTGAGAGGCATGTTAAGGGAGCAGGGTGGAGTAAGGAACCTGTGAAAACCAGTTTTCTGTTTTATTTGCCATTTCATCCAGGATTGGCTCTAAAAAGTTGCTACAGATGATCTCCAAAATGTGTAATCAGGAGAATGCTGTGTGATCTTCATTCAGAAGACTGATTTTACATGTGTCATAGGGGATATTCCTGTAGACAGGTGAGTGTCATTCCATACTGGGCAAGTGATTGAGCTCTCTACTAAAGGTCAGGTTCTAGAAGGGCAACAGCTGTTCTTCCATTAACAATTTTGTTTTTTTTTTGAGATGTGTCTGTGTCAGGTCCTGGGATAACTGCTGAGCAAGATAAGCAATGATAGGTGAGACACAGACCCTGCCTTCAAGAAATCTGAAATATGAGATTGGCAAGAAAACAATGACAACAGTATGTGACAAATAATGTAAAAAAGCAGGACAAACCTAGGCCAGTAGGAAGCATAAAGGCAGTTAGGAGGGCTTTTAACCCGCGTTCTGAAGAATATAAATAAATATAATTTGGTCTCTGGGTGGGAGTAGAGGGACAATGGAATGTGTGAGGGTTTTGGAAGACGAGTCCTCCAGACAGCAAGAAAGCATGTTCAAAAACTTGCAAGGCTGTCTGGAGGTTCAAGAAACCATAGTTAGTTCAAAAAAAAAAAAAGAAACCACAGGTAGTTCAGAATGACTATAGAGTAAGGTCGGCAGGGGCCAGCTCTTGCAGGGTCTTGTATTTCCTGGTAGAATTTGGATTTTATCTTCTTCAGATCACTGAGGAGCAACTGTAGGTGTTTCTTTTTTTGTTTGGTTGGTTTTTTTTGGCCTTGCCACATGGCTTGAGGGATCTTATTTCCCCGAACAGGGATAGAACCCATGTCCCCTGCAGTGGAAGCGTGGAATCCTAACCACTGGACCACCAAGGAATTCCCCAAAATAGACTTTTTTTTCCTTATTTTATTTGTTTATTTTTTGGCCGCACTGCGCGGCTTGCAAATGTAGGTGTTTAATCAAGGCCATGACTTACTCAGATCTTCATTTGGGAAGGATTCCTCTTGCTGCAGTGGGTGAAGGGGGCTGAACAGGGCTGGATGGGAGCCAAGAAGAACACTTTAAGCAAGAGGGAGAGTCCTAATGAAGTAATGGCAGAGGGCAAAGAGGGAAGGGGTTGAGGATGTCCAGAAGGCAGAAGCATTGGAGTTTATTATCAATGGGATGGAAGGTAGGAGATATATTGACTCCCAGCTTTCTGGCTTAGGCACCTGAAGAGTTACCTTACTCTTTACTATGGTCATAGTGAAACAGGCAACATTTTACATATTAATTTTTTCTTATAGGACTTTCAGAGAAGAATTTAACTGGAATAATGTTAATAAGTACAATTATTTTATGAATTTAAATCTAGTATTTACCCATTATCTTCCAGGAAAGGGTGCAATTCTTTGGTTAATGTTTCCTTTTTTTTTTTTAATTAATTTATTTTATTTTTGGCTGCACTGGGTCTTCGTTGCGGTGCACGAGCTTCTCATTGCAATGGCTTCTCTTGTTGCAGAGGACGGACTCTAGGTGCACAGGCTCCAGTAGTTGTGGCGTGAGGGCTCAGTAGTTGTGGCACACAGGCTTAGTTGCTCCACGGCATGTGGAACCTTCCTGGACCAGGGCTCAAACCTGTGTCCCCTGCATTGGCAGGAGGATTCTTAACCACTGCGCCACCAGGGAAGTCCTGGTTAATGTTTCCTGAATGAAGAAAAATTAATTATTACTATTAAGGATCTGGGAGCAATCTAGTGAGTTCTTGCAACTAAAGAGGCCCACAAAAGGTGGAGAAGGAATTAGAAACCAACAGAAAACCTCCATCCATCTAGTCAATCAACATTTACTGAGCTCTTATTTTGGACAAAGCCCTGTGCTAGGAGGTGGAGATATCCAGGTAAATGAGGCACAGTGCCTGCCTTCAAAGATGTGACAATTTAACTTGCTTATTATCTTTACTGTGGTGTGCTGAAACCTGGAATGCCATTTGCAGTTCTGCTCTCTACATTATGAAAGGGGCAGACGGTACGGTGCAGCTCTGTAGCCACTGGTGTAATTGTACTCATACAAGTTTTCTGGGAAGCCTTTGACGAAAGGCAGCAAGAGCCGCCAGTGTGTTCCTACCCCCCTTATCCGCCTCTGGGAAATTATCTTGAGGAACTATCTGAGTCAGAGACAAGAATTTATGTGCAGGGATGTTTGTTGCTGTTCTAATGAAACAGGAGGGAAATGGTAAAATTGATGGTTCATCCCTATGGGTGAACTATGGACTATTGGGTAGTAATTAGAAATGGTATTTTAAAAAAAACCCTTAATGACATGGAAAAGACCAGAAAAAAAGCAGGATACAAATCTCTACAGAATGTGCTCAAAGATATCCATAATTTAGGTTTTTTTTTAAGTCAAGTGTCATTCCCCTCACATCCCCCCCCATAAGTTATTTTTTTTTAAATTAAAAAAATACTATGGGGACTTCCCTGGTGGTGCAGTGGTTAAGAATCCGCCTGCCAATTCAGGGGACATGGGTTTGATCCCTGGTCCGGGAAGATCCCACATGCCATGGAGCAACTAAGCCTGTGCACCACAACTACTGAGCCTGCGCTCTAGATCCCGTGAGCCACAACTACTGAAGCCTGCCCGCCTAGACCCCGTGCTCTGCAACAAGAGAAGCCACCGCAATGAGAAGCCTGCACACTGCAACGAAGAGTAGCCCCTGCTTGCCTCAACGAGAGAAAGCCCACACGCAGTAACAGAAACCCAGTGCAGCCAAAAATAAATAAAATCAAATACTATGTTTTTTTCAAATTTTTGACAGTGGGCATGTTACAGTATTTCTACAATCAGAACTTTGGGCTTTATCTTTTTTTAAAATTAGAGACATATGGCAGAGGAGAAGGCTAGAAAGACAAGCAAAATGACCAAGATTTTTGGAATTCTGTCGCATGAAGATTGACTAAAACTAACTGAAATTCCATATCTTATGTGTCAAGGGCTTAGTGAAATGTCAATAACATTACAGGCATACCTTGAAGATATTGCTGGTTCAGTTCCAGACCATGCAATAAAGCAAATATTGCAATAAAGCAGGTCACAGGAATTTTTGGTTTCCTATGGCATGTGTTTATACTATACTGTAATCTATTAAGTGTGTGATAGCATTATGTCTAAAAAAAATGTATATATCAATTTTAAAATACTTCATTACTAAAAAATGCTAACCATCTTCTGAGCCTTCAGCAAGTTGTGGTAGTAACTTCAAAGATCACTGCTCATAGGATAATGAAAAAGTTTGAAATATTTCAAGAATTACCAAAATGTGACACAGAGACAAGAAGTGAGCAAATACTGTTGGAAAAATTGCAATTGGATAAAAGTTGCTTAGTGCAGGGTTGCCACAGACCTTCAATTTGTAAAAAACAAAGCAAAGCACAATAAATTGAGGTATGCCTTTAGTTACAATGTATAGAGTGAGTACTATGTGCCAGGTGCAAAATGAGTTTATTATCTCTATTTTACAGGGGTAAATAAATTATGTAAATGGGATTCCAACCTAGGTTTGTTTGGTTTCAAATCCTGATCTTTTCTGACTATGCTAAATATAAGCAAATTCAAAAAAGGGTAATAAGCAATCCACAGACAAATCCTGCACATGATTTTCAGCATGTCCAGGGCATCGGCATGGTACTAGGTTTGGTCTGGGCTGCTGAGAACTTTCACAAGTCATACTCCCTTTTCCTTGCTGGAGGGCATCTGGCTCTATGTATATCCTTCCCTGGAGAATCTGTTTGACACCACAATATATCCTCCTTCTTTACTGCCCAAAATGATGATGCCTTATGATTTGCATTGTGTGTACACATGCACACACGTACAAACACACATACTCTCTCACTCTTTTCTGGCCCTTCTGTATACCTAAAGAGGAAGCATTTGCTTTTTTGCACCAATAAAGGAATGCAGGATAAACATCTGTTATTTCAATGTACTACATGCCCCAGCCCATAAGACGTCCAGAGCTTCTGGATGTCAATGCACACCCCCCCCCCCACCGCCCCGTTTCCCTTCAGTGCTTAATCCAGGCATCTCAGGTTGCGCTCTCCGTTGCGTTTAACTGCATCCCACCTTTACCTCTAGACCTTCCCCCTCACCCGCTCCCAAATGGATGGGCAAAGCCAAGGCCCGGGCGCCGTGACCCTGGGCAAATCCTCGCTTCCCCCTCCTCAGCGGAGCTGGACGGCCCTGCACCCGCATCCCTTCTCCCCCGGCTGTCTTCAAGCGCGCCTCACCGTCCCCACCTCTACGCTATTGGCGTAAAAGCCACCTCCAGTCGCGCGGCCCTCTCATTCCATACGCTCGTTTACGCTGCGCGGAATGGGAGGGCGCGATTCCCGAACGCGGCCTGCGCTGCGAGCGCGCGGCCGTCCGGCAGGCCGGCGCGACTTTACGCCCCTGACGCAGCGCGCCCAAGATGGCGACGCAGTCGTCGTCCGGGGTGGCGGCGGCAGAGGGGGCGGCGGCCGTGGCGGCAGCGGCGACGGCAGCCGTGACAGCGGCGACGGCGCGGGGCCTGGGCTGGGGGAAATGATACGGCCGCGGCGGGCCAGCGGCGGAGCCGTGTAGCTGAGAAGCGGCACCCCTTCCCTGCTTCCCTTGGCCGAGCCGGGGGCGCGCGCGCGCGCGGCCGTCTGGAGCGGACTCCCCACCCTCGACTCCAGCGACCCGCACCTCACCCCCACCCGGGCCCGGAGGATGATGAAGCTCAAGTCGAACCAGACCCGCACCTATGACGGCGACGGCTACAAGAAGCGGGCCGCGTGCCTATGTTTCCGTAGCGAGAGTGAGGAGGAGGTGAGGCGCCGGGCCGGGCGGGCCTGGGGTCCCCGGGGTCGGTGGCCGCCTCGGGCCGAGGCGCGGGGGGCGCGGCCGCTGGAGAGGGTTTGCCTGGGCCCCGGGTTGGGCCGCTCCTCTCGGCCCCAATGAAGTTCCGATGGAATTTCCTGAGGCGAGGAAGAGGAGGAAGGAAAGCGGACGGTGGGCGGAGGGGAAGTGGGTCTGATCGTGGCCATGCGGCACGGGCCGGGCGGGCGGGCGGCTGGGGCACTTTGGAGCGGGCCGCCTGTCACTGCGGAGAGTGGCGGCGGGTAGAAGGCAGTGGGTGGGAAGAGCGTGTGGCTTTCGGTCCAGGCCTGCGGCTTTGGATCCAGAAAGGGCAGCTCCGCACTTGTCAGCCCAGCACATGTGTGTAGAGGCCTCCGTGCACGAGGCGCGGGCCGGCCCTTTGTGACAGAGAAAGAGTCCACTTCATTGGCAGGTTGGGGGTTTGCCGAGGGATTATGTGCGTCTGTGAGGCGGAGTGGGGGTGTCTTAGGAAGATTTAGGGCGTTGTGCAAAAGCCAAAGCCAGTTGTTTATTTTACACTGCTCTGGGTAGCCCTTAGGGTGTAGCCTGAGAAGAAAGGACATTTGATTAGATAATCTTTGTGTGTTGAAAAATTTTCATTTTAATTGGGAAGGCCAAAAGCGGTATTTAAGATCTTTGCCCTGACATTCCTCCACTGCCCTATAGGAAGGCCTTTAGGATTAAATTTGCTTGCAGAATAGAAATGCTTAAAATCAGTTTCTTTTTGCATAGGGTACTTAAAAAAATCTCAGCTCCTCACAGCCGTTTCTGTGGTGATAAAGGGAATTCAGAGAAGGCAAATGTTTTGTAAATCCTCACAGAATAGCTGCTTCGGAAATTCATAAGATGCCTGTGGGAACGCGTTTCTCTCGTCTGTATGGTGGTAAAATGGCAGTTAAACTGAAAACAATAAAGGACAGTGAAATTCAATATGCTGTATTCCGGCATTCAGCAGTGGGCTATCGTGGCAGGGCTGCAAGTACAGTACGTCGTGTTGAAATGGGGAGAGTAGAACTTGACCCGTTAGTTATGAAAAGAAGTTGTGATGAAAGACACAGATGGGTTGCCAGAAGTTGCTGTCCAAAGATGTTTAGGAGGAAGTGGGAATTTATTGCCTGAAAAAAAAAAGTTAAAAGCACTGTAATTGTGCTGTTGAGAGATTTTGTGTGTTCCCTTTCAGCAAAACAGTAGGAAACTGCATTTGGAAATGTATACTTGTGTCCTAGAATACATTGTAAAAGTCCTCAAAACAGATGCGTTGTAATAGCCTGTTAAGCAGGGCCTTGCTGTAAATTATGTACTTGTTTTGGAATATATGCTTGAGTTAAGTAGAATTATTGGCGATGTTTACTGCTCCAGAGGCTTTGTTCTCTTCATTGTCATATCATATTATGGGAAATCAGATGAGATGACAGGCTGTTAACTAGAGGGAAAACGAATTAGCATAATAACATGTCTTACTATAACACTATGGTTAAATCTGTGAGCACCCCAATTATAAGTAGAAGGGTGTATAATTTACTTGTATGAATGATGCAAGACTTTGTTAAAAAAATCATACTAGAAATTGAGAACACGTGAGTATTTTGGGTAAGTTGGAAACCCTTTATATATCATAAGCAAAGTAATGAAGACTTGATTTTCCATTTTCTGTTAAAGTTTTATGTACTGGTACAAGCAGCATCATTGTTAAAACACTTGACTGATCATGGAGTTTGCTGAATTTCTTTTTGAACATTGGTTAATGAGCAGAAGATTGATGCAGATCTTTCATTCAGATTCAGTAGATGTTACAGCTAAAGCCTAGGAAGAATGAGAAAATAATGAAATGGAACCTATTTTAGATTTGTTCAGTTAAGCAAATATGTATTAAGAGCCTATTGTATAGGCTCTTTTGTGTGTTCCTATACAGAATGCTGTATAGGTGCAGCATTCTGTAATGTGGGATTTAAAGATTTACATCCCTCCCTGCCCCCAAAAGTTGAGTAGTTATCGATTGGAACCCTTAATTGGGAGGGATTTTGGACCACAAAATAATCTCTAGGGTGCCATTCAACTCTCAGATTATATAATTGTGTTGGAAGGGAAGTAATTTGTTAGTTCCCGGAGAACTTTTATGTTCTCAATAGTAGTGCGAGAAACTGGAAGTATTAGCTGCCACACATTGTGGGAATGTGAAATTCAAACTCAATAGGACATTCAACCCAATTTTATTTTTTAATGAGCACTAATGGCTTTAATCAAGATAGAATAGGTTACAGAATACTATTAGCATTAATACAACAATAATGTAAGTATGAATAGGACCCTGATTTATAAATTTAGTTAACCAATGTCAGGAAACGTACTTACAATGTAAAGAAAAAGAGATGGAAAGTATTAGCAGATAACAGACCATGAGTCAAACCTTCTAACATTCCATTTTTCCAGCCCCAGAAAATTTTATTTATAGGCCAGCAGTAATAGCAGCTATAATACTGATCTAGGTTAGGGTGTGTGAACATATCCAGCAAGTTTACTGAGCAAGTTTATTGGGCACTCACCAAGTGTCAGGTTCTGTGATACAGTTAAAAGGAGACAGACAGTGAGGGAGCTTAGAGGCTAGTGGGACAGACTAAACAACATGATGAAAATGAGTTCCCTTTCCTTCAAACCTCTGGCTGCTTTTCCTGTTGATAAGAAAGCATCAACTGCAGGAAAATCCTCCTCCTTAGACGTTTTACTAATTATGGTGACACATTTTGATAAATTAATATCTTTAGGTTGGGGCAATCCTGATAACTAACATTTCTTTTTTTTGTTGTTAAATAAGTTTATTTACTTATTTATTTATTTATGGCTGTGTTGGGTCTTTGTTGCACGGGCTTTCTCTAGTTGTGGCGAGTGGGGGCTACTCTTCGTTGTGGTACATGGGCTTCTCATTGCGGTGGCTTCTCTTGTTGCGGAGCACGGGCTCTAGGCACACATGCTTCAGTAGTTGTGGCTCGCGGGCTCTAGAGCGCAGGCTCAGTAGTTGTGGTGCACGGGCTTTGTTGCTCCGCAGCATGTGGGATCTTCCCGGGCCAGGGCTCAAACCCGTGTCCCCTGCATTGGCAGGTGGGTTCTTAACCACTACGCCACCAGGGAAGTCCAACTAACATTTCTTACAGTGCTTTGAACCTGATGTACTGTGGACAGTCTCTTGCCCAGCCTCTGTTTTAACCACTTGGTGCCCTGAACACTTGCTTTTACTCTGTAAGCTGCTGGGCCTGACAGGCCCCGGAGCATGTGGCCTCCCAGCCAATCAATCATGTGTTTACAAAGACTCAGTTATATTTATCCCTATATCTGTTTATGTTCTTGTACTTGTTATTGTAGTTATGCAGTGTAATTAAATATGACGTCAGCTGGTGAAATTTGAGTTCAAAAAGAATGGTTTTGTGAGAAGTGTTTCAAATGCTTTGGAATGGTTTTGTGAAAAGTATTTCAAATGTTTTGGAATAATTTCAAGTCATTAAAAATATTGCTGTTCAATTAATATGGATTAGTATACTGAAAAAGATGGAGAGGGAAGGAGTCTTAAAAGTCTAGAAGGACTCTGCTCATAGATAACTTCATGAATGTTTTCAGGTTTTTCTTTTTTTTTAAATATTTATTTATTTATTTGGTTGCGTCGGGTCTTAGTGGCGGCACGTGGGCTCCTTAGTTGTGACACATGAATTCTTAGTCGTGGCATGCATGTGGGATATAGTTCCTGGACCAAGGATTGAACCTGGGCCCCCTGCATTGGGAGCGCGGAGTCTTAACCACTGTACCCCGAGGGAAGTCCCAGGTTTTTTTTTTTCTTCATAGAAACTAAGTTGGGTGATACGACATTTATCTTTGTCATGTTATTCACCTTGGGCCTTCTTAAAGCACTTCCAGTGAAATTTTCCCTCTTCCTCCATTCCTTTCCTTTGGCGCCTCCATGCTTACAGAAAGTGAGAGATACTAGGGGTGGGATTGCTTGTGCTCTGTGTGCCCTCCCTGGACTGGGGGTAGGGGAGTGTAACACAGGCATTTTCGACAGTTGGAGTATCTAGCAATGTGCAGTACTCTTAGAAAGTCTGGTGGTACTGACTGTACATTGGATGGCATCACAGTGCCTGGGAAAGTTGAAGTTGCTCCTAAGGGGTCTGTGTTTACTGAGGGAGAAAAGTGAATACTGATAGGATCATCTCAGTTAGATTTCCCTGTGCATTACAACTGTTTCTAAAAGGAGAGGACAAGTGTCCTTAAAGGTCTTAGTTTTGCTTGTTGAGCTTTTCCATCAGGAGCCCTGCATCTCTTGGCATGGGGCTCCTGGTTCTCATTTTCTCAGATCCTTGAGCTCACTAGGTTGGATGAGAAGATGATTGACATCGAAGATCCTCAGTGAGTGGAGTCTCTGGTGGCCTGAGTGTCAGTAAAAATGCCCAGAGGAGCAGGTGGAAGGACGTCCCTGCCGAGTATACCTTCCCCCGGGCTCTAGAGTGGGGAGTAAGGCTCAGGTGGCAATCCCAGGGGCAAAAACCATGACAAAGGGCTTCTAGTGGATCCCAGGCTGGTTGGGGAGTCGTTTTTCAGCATATCTTGGTCGTGTACAGTATTACATTGTTCTAGGATCACCATGTGTGCATGGATCCAGTCATCTGACTGGACACTTCTGATCCTCATTTCTCTAAATCTTTTCTGAGGCTTTGTGTGCGTGCGTGCACACGCGTGCGCACACACACACACGCCCTTTCCCTTGTGTCTGCCTAATAAATACGGGTTAGTTAGATGTTTTTCCCATTACCTCCTTTTCTACCTACTTCCCAAGATGTGAATTCTGGTCTGAAATTGTACTGCAGTCTTCATTCTTCTTTTCCACTCCTTGTCCTAATCTTTTGCTTTTGGGTGATTCTCATTTCTCAATAAACAGAGTGTTATGTGTATACTGGGTGTGAAGCAGTCTATATTCTTTTTCATAAAATAGTACAAAAAGGAAGGGCTCTTGTTCAAGAATGCATTTGTTTATTCATTCCTTCAGCACACTTTTTTTTTCTTTTTTGGCTGCACAGCTTCCAGGGTCTTAGTTCCCCAACCAGCGATGGAACTCGTGCCGCCTGCAGTGGAAGCGTGGCGTCCAAACCACTGGACTGCCAGGGAAGTCCCTCCACTGTACTATTTTAGCCTAACCCATTATTGCCTCTTTCCTGGATTATTGCTTTATCTTCCTAACTTGTCTCCCTGCTTCTGCCCTTACCCCTCTAGTCTTCACTACTACAGCTGGTGGAGTGATTCTTCTGACACAGAAGTCAGGTCATGTCACTCCTCTGCTCTAGTGGTGTTCTGTCTCAGTAAATCCAAAGTCTTAACCATGATCTTCAGCACTCTGGATGGTCTGGTCCCCTGCCATAGCTCTGACCTCATCTCTCACCACTCTCCTTCTTACTCATCCCTCTCTTCCAGCCCACTGGCTTCTGTGCTGTTTCTCCCCCATATTATCTGCATGGCTCGCTCCTTCACTTGAGGTCTTTGTTTAATTTTCACCTTATCAGACAGGTCTTTAATGATCACCATGTATAAGATAACACCAGTCCATTGTGCATCTCTTATGCTTTTTTTCTTGGCATCACATGTCACCATCAAGACATGCTATGTATTCATCTATATATTGTCTGTTTCCTCTCAAGTGAATGCAAGCTAGTCCCTGAGGATAGGAATTTTTGTCTCTTTTGTCTGTTTTATTCACTTCCGTGTCCTCAGTGGTTAGAACAGTAGTAGATGCTCAATATTATTTGTTGACTGTGTGAATGAATGAATGAACACATAGTCCCTACTTTCAAGAAGCTTGCAGTCTAGTGGAGGAACTGAAAATAACCAAAATATACCGAATGCTAGTGTCTACCAATAATGTGTTGGTATGTAGGTTTCAGAGAAGTGTCCCAGTTCTTTTCTTATTTCCAGTCTTAGTGACAGGGTGTCTGATAACCTTGAGTATCAGCACATCAAAAGTATGTGTGTATTTGGTTGTAAACACTTTCAGAATCTTATTGGATCATCCCATCATAGGACATTTAGGATTTCTTTCAGATGCTGAACTTGAGAGTCTGCCATCTCACAGGATTTGTGTTGGCTAATTGATATAATGTGCTGATCCCCAACCCTAGTGGTGCAGTACCTGAGGGAAAAGGATTTTCATTTTGCTCATAGCCTGGGACCCTTTATTAATAAGTAAATAAATGCACCAACAGACTACAATCAAGTAGTGGATACTGTTTTAATGACTTGTTGGTAGTGGTTCATAGCCAACAATGTATGTCAAATCGATATTCTAAAGTTTAGTTAATATTAACGTAATTAATTTGAAGATGAAGGTTGATAGGGATGCCCATAAAATTTTCCTGTCATTATTGCTTTGTTCTTTATGTAGGTCAGAGTAAGAGAAACACAATGTAAAGTTTATGGGTGCTGAGTCTAAAGCATTTGATTGATGGTGGTTAACGTGAAACAGAAGAAACCATCATAGGCAAAAAAGATAATAAGATGTTATGCGGTTAAAAGAAGAATAAAGAATTGAATTTGGAAATAAGGTTCAAACTTAAAATTTAGTAATAAAACATATGCACCTGAGTTTCTGAGTAAAATCCTCGCAACACCCAAGAAAACTTCTTGAATCCAGTTTGAGGATTTCTGCCTTAAAGTAACATGGGTGCTCGAGTGTTCACAATGTTTTTCCCAGCCTTCTTGAAGCCTTTGCTTCCTCACCCTTTGCATAGGGAAAAGTGTTTATTCTTATATTCATTCATTCATTTACTCATTTGTTCTACAGACTTTTACTGAGTGCCTACTTCCAGGTTTGACACTGTTCTGGGGACACAGTGATGAACAAGGTGGAATGGAAGTCATTGCTTTTGTGAAGCATCTGATATAAATGCCAGGAGACGGTAAATGAGCAAAAATATCATCAGTGAACTTGATGATTTTAGGCAGTGGTGGGTGCTGAGCAGAAAGTAAGTGTAGGATGTGGCTGAGATTGGGGTCGGGGGGGTGGGGATTGGCAAATTTTGATTGGATGGTCCCTGAAAGGCAAGGTAGATGGAAGAGCAATTACAGAGGCCCCAAGTGGAGAATGAGCTTGGGAAGGAGGAAGAACTGGAAGCCAGCCAGTATAGCTGGAGATGTTAGAGAGGTGGGAGGGAACCAGATCCTGTGGGGCCTTGTCACCTTTCCAGTTTTCCTGGCTCTCCTTTACCCCGTCCTGCAAAGCCAGCCAGCAAACAAACCAGTAACATCCCGTGAAACCACCTTCCTTCCTTTGAATATGAGGTGTAAAGTGAATAGGATGGTAAAAGAGTTTATGAGAAAAAGCTGTATTTAAGTAATATCCAGGTGGAGATAAAATAAAGTACTGTAATCTTTTCAAGAGATAAGTCTGAAGGGACCCGAAGTAGAGACCCTAAAGTTTCTTTACACTCTTTTCAGGGTAGTTTACTCAGAAAGACTATCTTGAATAGGTAATATATATGCACACACTACAAAATTCAGAAGGTACAAAGGATATGGAGTGAAAGGTAAATCTTCCCACCTGTCTTCTCTAGCCACACCGTTTCTCACCCTCAGTTCTTCTTTCAGAGGTTGTGTGTGTGTGTGTGTGTGGTAGGCAGTTGCACACAAGTCAGGTAGTTAGCTTATAAAAGTTAGTACTGCAATGCATTGCTAATAAAAGGTTGGAGGACATTTTTTGTTTAATAGAACAAAGGCTTGCCAGTTTATCCTAGAAATGTATTTGAACCCAGGCCACTCGAGTATGTATGACTTTTCAACACTTACCTAGTTTTATTGAGGGTTTGGTTACCTTAAGTGCCAGGGATTCTTCTAGAGTGGGGAACTGCTGGGAATGGAGTGGTTTTTGTGTGTGTGTGTGTGTGTGTGTGTGTGTGTGTGTGTGTGTGTGTGTAGGTTCAATTCTTGCGAGGCTGGGGATGTGTTGGCAGTGGGCTGTGTGTGTTAGGAGAGTGCTGTCACGGGGAAGCTACTTGCCTTCAAGCTCCTGAAAAGCAGCTGAGCAGTCGTCCGAGTCAGACTGGGTTTGCTGATTTGTGAACTCTCATTGTTTAGACTACTCAGAGTTGATTAAGCCATAGTACCTTCCTTCTCAAGGTAATGTATGAGCCTAAATATGATAGGATGCTGTACACTTTAGCCATGTGCCTTTGTCCCCAGCTGTGGAATGGGGAGCAAGTAGAATTCTGAATGGAATTGTGGCTTTTCAGCTCTTCTTGAGACAGGCTGTGAGATAATAGAAAATATATATTGATCTCTGTCCCCGGTTCCTGGCATAGAGCTCCTTAAACCCTTGTAATTTCCTAAGTGACAAGAACAGTAGGAGTGTCTCTTAATCTAATATTAGTCTTTGACCTCTGTTCCTGACACAGGGCTCCTGAAACTCTTGTAAGTTCCTGGGTGATAGGAGTGTCTTTTGTTCTGACGAGGCAACTCTGGGTGGGCACCTGGATGGCTCCTGGATGAGGACTGGTCACTGGAAAGACCAAGCCATGATTAGAAGCTTGGCATTTTCAGCCCTGCCCCCCATTCTCTTGAGAAGGGAGATAAGCTGAAAATGGAGTTAATGATTGATCATGCCTATGTAATGAAGCCTCTGTGGGGTTCGGTGAACTTCCAGTGGGCAAACACATCCACACTGGGAGGGTGGTGTACCCAAACTCCATGGAAACAGAAGCTCCTGCACTTCAGGATCCTTCCTGACCTCACCCTATGTATCTCTTCATCTAGCTGTTCATCTGTATCCTTTAATAAACTGGTAAATGTAAGCAAGTGTCCCCTGAGTTCTGTGAGCCGCTCTGGCAAATTAATGGAACCCAAGGAGTGGGGGTGATTGGAACTTTCGATCTATAGCTGGTTGGTCAGAAGCACCTGGGCTTGTCACTGGCGTCTGAAGGGGGAGAGGGACAGTCCTGTAGGACTGAGCCCTTAATCTGTGGGACCTTCAGGTAGACACTTCCTCTGGGTAGATAGTGACAAAATTGAGTTAAATTGTAGGACACCCAGCTGGTGTTCAGAGACTTGCTTGGTGTGGAAAACCCCACACGTATTTGGTAATCAGAAGTCGTCTTAGAAGTCAAGCATTCTTTTTTTTTTTTGGCTGTGTTGGGTCTTTGTTGCTGCACACAGGCTTTCTTTAGTTGCCGCGAGCAGGGGCTACTCTTCACTGTGGTGCATGGGCTTCTCATTGCAGTGGCTTCTCTTGTTATGGAGCACGGGCTCTAGGCGAGCGGGCTCAGCAGTTGTGGCTCGTGGGCTCTAGAGCACAGGCTCAGTAGTTGTGGCTCATGGGCTTAGTTGCTCCGCGACATGTGGGATCTTCCTGGACCAGGGCTTGAACCCATGTGCCCTGCTTTGGCAGGCGGATTCTTAACCTCTGTGCCACCAAGGAAGTCCCAGAAGTGAAGCATTCTGTGTGAGTAGTAAAGGAGACTCACAGGGAAGAAATACACAGCAGGGAAGAACTAGGTTTTTCCCTACTCAAGAAGGAAGAAAACTGGATTTTTTTCCTTCTCATAGACCATGCCTTAAACTTCTTTTCTCTCTCTTCCTAACACTCCCCACAAAGTGCCAACCCAGAGCTGGGTATGGGAGGACTTGACAGAAAAAGGTCATCACAGTGCAACCTCCTGGTTTAATTGGAAATAAAAACAAATTACTGAATGATACACCTATATTCAAATGTAAGCACCAAAAGTATTTCAGAGCAAACATGAGTGGGTTTTTTCCTTTTTTTTTTGGACATCTTATCGTTTATTTATTTTATTATTTTTTAAAATTTATATTTTTGTTTATTATTATTTTTTTGGCTGTGTTGGGTCTTCGTGTTGCACGCAGGCTTTCTCTAGTTGCAGAGAGCGGGGGCCACTCTTTGTTGCAGTGCACAGGCTGCTCATAGCGGTGGCTTCTCTTGTTGCGGAGCACGGGCTGTAGGCGTGCAGGCTTCAGTAGCTGTGGCTTACTGGCTCTAGAGCGCAGGCTCAGTAGTTGTGGCGCATGGGCTTAATTGCTCCGCGGCATGTGGGATCTTCCCGGACCAGGGCTCAAACCGGTGTCCCCTGCATTGGCAGGCGGATTCTTAACCACTGCGCCACCAAGGAAGCCCTGACATCTTATTTTTTAAATTGTGTTCTGCTGCTGCTTTCTTAGTGTAACCAGATTCGTAGAAACAGTCCACTTTTGGTTACGTATCTAAGGCAGGGTAAGAGCGTGGTTTTTGTGTGCTTTGTCCAAATATACTTTAAAAAATTGGTAAGCAGTGTAGGATGTTTTTTAACTCCTTTTAAAGTGGAAAATTAGTAACTCAAGTGTCATAAAGCATTATCTCATGGGGAGGGTGGGAGGAAGGGAGATGCAGGAGGGAGGAGATGTGGGGACATATGTATATGTATAACTGATTCACTTTGTTATAAAGCAGAAACTGACACACCATTGTAAAACAATTATACTCTAATAAAGATGTTAAACAAAAAGCATTATCTTATGTTGTGGTAAGTATTTTGTGAGCATTTCTAAAAGGAGATAAAGACAGTGAATTTCTACTCCATCTTAAAAAATTATTACAAGAAGAATAAAAATTTAAAGCAAGTAGAAACAAAATGTTTTAAAGAGAAGAAGAGTAACATAAACAAAAAAGAAATGATCCCTTAGGTAGACTTTCTTTGTATACAGTTAGTTGATGTCTTGTTCACAAAAGGGTAAAGTCCTTTTAAAGAACTGCCTGGAGGGCTTTCCTCGTGGTGCAGTGGTTGAGAGTCCGCCTGCCAATGCAGGGGACATGGGTTCATGCCCCGGTCCGGGAAGATCCCACATGCCGCGGAGCGGCTGGGCCCGTGAACCATGGCCGCTGAGCCTGCGCATCCGGAGCCTGTGCTCCGCAACGGGAGAGGCCACAACAGTGAGAGGCCCGCGTACCGCAAAAAAAATAAAAAATAAAAAATAAAAGAACTGCCTGGAAAATCTTTTTTGAGTCTGTTGTTTAACACTCCTCTCATTTGCTTTATGAGAGCAGCTTAGCAATGATGAGCAGAAATGGATATGAACTTAGACATACCGTGCTTCTGCTTCTATAAGAGGGAGGAAGGGTGGTGATGTTTCTTTGAATATTTAAGAATCCTAGTAAAATATGCTATAAGAAAAGTTATGTGCTTTTATAAAACACTTCTTAATAGTGAGTAGTATGAGCTAATATATTTTAAGTAATGAGAACTTATGATTATTTAATTTTTCATTTTCTTCTTTGCAGAAATGACTCATTTACTAGACTTACATTCAGTCATCATTTACTGAGTGTGTTGAGCCCTGACTCAGGGTTTTTATACCTATCACTGCAATGCTTATTTCTTCCCAGTAGGTTTTGTAGTTTGAGTAGACTGCCTTTAATAATAAGACGAGGGACTTCCCTGGTGGTCCAGTGGCTAAGACTCCGCGCTCCCAATGCAGGGGGCATGGGTTCGATCCTTGGTCAGGAAATTAGATCCCGAATGCCACAACGAAGATCCCAAGTGCTGCAATTAAGAGCCGGCGCAGCCAATCAATCAATAAAATTAAATAAATTAATTAAATAATAAGACGGAACCTTTAGATTTCATTGGTAAAATGAGTTAGGAGGTCTCTGTATGTATTAACTATATTTCTGTGGTATTGTCATGGTGTTGACACTGTTTAATAAGGAGCAAGCTTAGTATCATCCTTCAGCCAGGCACTCTGAGTGACTTTTTCTTTCAAAAAGGAATTTTTTTGTTTAGTACAAAAGTAATTGTATCTATAAAGAATACTTCAAACTGAGGGGTTTAAGGTGTGTAGAATACAGAATCTGAGCTCTTGAGGAGCTTTAAACTTTTGCAAGATGCAGTTTAGATTATAAAATGTAAAATACAAAAGTGATGGAGAGGAATTTGAAGGAGTCTGTGAAGATGAGGTGGAATATTAGGGACAGTTTTATGGGGTGTGTGGCACCACACCTAAATGTCTTGGTTGGATTTGAGTAGCTGACAAAGAATATTCCAGGTGGGAGACATGGGGCCAGGTAGGCCATGGAAAGTCAGAGGCCTGGATATATAGCCCTTGAAAGCCTGTTTGTCCTAAAGTGTTGTGAGGACCACAAATTGTTGGCTTGTGGCTGTGTTTGGGCTGCAAGATGATTAAAGAATTTTTTTTTATTTTTTGCAGTACGCGGGCCTCTCACTGTTGTGGCCTCTTCCGTTGCGGAGCACAGGCTCCAGATGCGCAGGCTCAGCGACCGTGGCTCACGGGGCCCAGCCGCTCCGCGGCATGTGGGATCCTCCCGGACCGGGGCACAAACCCGTGTCCCCTGCATCAGCAGGCGGACTCTCAACCACTGCGCCACCAGGGAAGCCCAAGAATTTTAAAAAATTAGTAGCCAACATACTAATATTGAAAAATTTCAAATAAGAAATCTGGTCTTTAGGGTTTTCTTGAAAAATCAGAAGATCCAGCAGCACTGGGCTAGCATTCCTATGTGAGGACTATGGCCAGAGCTGAGTGGTGGCTGCTCTTTGGACTCTCCGCCCCCTTCAGTTGGCCAACAGCCCTTATCCCATTCCCTGTGGTCTCTGTGATACCAGGGCCCAGTGTCAGCTGCCATTTATTGTGGTGGCTGAGATGTTCTTGCCTTCTGAAGGTAGAGTTAAGAGGAAGGTCAAATATTTCTCGTACCCTTGTAAATTTCTCTCAAAAGTGGGAAGATGGAAGATAAAAAAGGCTACATGTTTCAAGAAAAATGGGAGAGTGCTGATTTCTTTGTGGAGATGAAAATATTCTTCTTACCTCTTTACTTTGGAAACATGATGTGTCTCTGTCAGAATAATCTGGTGGACTTCACACACTTATACCCTACCCAGGCCCCATATGGTGGCACTTGAGTTTTGGTGTCTGTGGTGGTGAAGAGCTTGGGCCCTGGAGTCAGTCAGGGAGGGAGCCCTGGCCCTTACACTCACTAGTCTGTGATCTTGAGCCAATTACTTTACATCTCTACACGTCATTTCCTCCCGTGTAATAATAGTACCTTCCTATTTCATTGTAGTGTGGGAAGATGAAGTGAAATGATTTATTATATAGAACACTTAGTCCAGGGGCTGGCACAAGTTAATATTCAGTGTTAGCTATGTAAATATAAAACCAAGAAAAAGGCAATTTCTACTTCTAACTTGGGGTTGTAGTAAATTGTGATAAGAAGATGGTTTGGGGAGTTTCTGAACCTCAGTTGTTTGTATTTGTTTGTTAATTTAGCTAGTGCTTCTTGAGCTGTAGGCACTGTTCTGTGTTCAGTGAACAAGGCCCCGACCTTCACGTTGTTTACAATCTGACAGTGGAGATAGATAAGCCAGCAATTGCAATATAGTGCGGTATTTGGAGTAGAAGATCTTACAGTAAGTTCAGTGATCCTCTGGTTTCATCTTTTGTGGCAATTTTAGTGTTAGAAAAGGTACCAGACAGGGCAGACAGAGTACTTGGTGATGGTGAGCCCTGTTCATAGGAGCATGGCACTGTAAGTGGTCCACCATCTTTCCTTCTTCACTTAGATCATTGTTTATGGAGCAGCTACCATTGATAAGGCAGAAAAAAGGGAAAGAGAAGCCTTTCTGTGGATAAAGAAAGCTCTTATCCTCTGCCTGCCTCCCTGCTCTGCCCTCAGTCTGTGCTGGGAGAGAGAGAAGTTAAGAGGGACCAACCCAACCAATATCTGGGGTGGGGGGAAAGATACTTTTCCTCCTCATCCCCACGGACTTGAAAACAAAAAGCTCAGCAGAGAACCCTACCAGTTTTGAACTTTGGAGCCGCCGCTGGAACCAGGAAAATCTTTCAAAATTTAACTTATTTTTATTTCATGATGTTAATACGATGTACCATTAAAAATTAGTACTTTATTGCATGTCTAAGAAATAATTTTAAATGCATGAAAGAAAACCAGTGTGACAACTTATATTTATTTAAAATAATCCCTGTGGATTGCTTTGCTTTTATAATTAAACTTTTTTTTTTTTTTTAAGTAGAAATACAGTGCTGTGGGAGAAAGAAGAAGGGAGATGAATTCTTCTTGGGTTTGAGAAGGTGTGTGGCTTGGAAGGACTTGGCAGAGGACTTGATCAGGAGACTTGGGGGAGAGTATGCTGTGGTCAGACTGAGCAGAAGAGGCCAAGGGCAGTTGAGGCAATGGCATACACTGGAGAGCCTCTGGAGAAAAGTTTGGGGCTATGGTGCAGGGATTTGGAGTGTACTGAATGATTGATTTTTCTGGCAGAAAATCAGAGAGCATAGAATAATGTTTCTGGAGTCGTTCTGTGAATAACTTTGGAAGTGGGTGTGTCTCTGGAGAGAGGGGTAAGTGTTTATTATTTCTAGGGTCTCTGGCCCACTCTTCTTTCCTCAGAGCATTCTCTGCTTTTTGGAGAAAGCCCCTCTTGGAGAGGAAGAAGAGCCCACTTACCACCCGAGAAACCAAATGGACCGGTGCGCTAGCTCCCTTCTCTGATGGGCCTGTGTGGGTATAGGATTCAGGCTCCACTAGTTGGCTGCTCAGTGCTTGAGCCTGGGTTCTGAGGAGGCTACTGGAGGGTGAGTGGAGGGCAATGGCTGTATGCTGACCAGATGTCTGTGTTGTAGACCCAGGCTGTGCCTCTTGCTGCCAGCCCTGGAGTGCCCGTGGTATGGGCCCATCTTCCAAACCTGGCCCTATAGTCCCTGCCACTCCAGTTTTCTGAGCCTTTGATGTTTCTTCCACTACATTCTTTTTGGCTACAGACAGCCAGACTTGGTTTCTGTTCTAGCAACCCAAGAACCCTGTCTAATATACCCCCTGGGTCGTTTTTTAAGGTAACCTCCTTACTAATCCAGTGTACCAGACAGATGTCTGTGTCTTGAGTCAGAATTTTCATTAATTTATTTTTATGGGAGAGCTTTTTCGTTTTATTTATGGAGCAGACTTTAACATCCCCCCTCCCTTTTTTGTGGTAAAAATTTTTTCATGCTAAAGTTTGTAAAATTTAAGTGGACAAAAAATAATCCAGTCAAATTAGAGCAAATGTAACTAACACTGACCTGAACTGATATTTTTATGAAATGCTTACCAGCATCATACCCTCCTACCCTTGATGCTTATGGTTTCTTTTTATAGCGTTGACCTATAGAATATTTGGGAATGTGTGATTTTTTTTTTTTTTGCGGTACGCGGGCCTCTCACTGTTGTGGCCTCTCCCGTTGCAGAGCACAGGCTCCAGATGCGCAGGCTCAGCGGCCATGGCTCATGGGCCCAGCCGCTCCGCGGCATGTGGGATCTTCCCGGACCGGGGCATGAACCCGTGTCCTCTGCATTGGCAGGCAGACTCTCAACCACTGCGCCACCAGGGAAGCCCCATGAGAATGTGTGAATTTTTAATATTTTAAATCTTATGGGTGTCAAGGTCCAGATAAAAAATGAATTTTAAAAATGCAAGCTTATGACAACTGTAGGATGCTTCTTTTTAATAAATTTATTTATTTATTTATTTACAGCTGCGTTGGGTCTTCATTGCTGCACACGGGCTTTCTCTAGCTGCAGTGAGCTGGGGCCATTCTTTGTTGTGGTGTGCGGGCTTCTCATTGCCATGGCTTCTCTTGTGGAGCACGGGCTCTAGGGCGCGTGGGCTTCAGCAGTTGTGGCACATGGGCTCAGTAGTTGTGGGTCGTGGGCTCTAGAGTGCAGGCTCAGTAGTCGTGGCGCACGGGTCCAGTTGCTTCGCAGCATGTGGGATCTTCCCAGACCAGGGCTCAAACCTGTGTCCCCTGCATTGGCAGGAGGATTCTTAACCACTGCGCCACCAGGGAAGCCCTGTAGGATGCTTCTTAAAATGCACATCGTAACCAAGTTCTATCTTGGTTAACGAGAATTTATTGAGTCCTTACTTTATACAAAGCACTATTCTAGGTGCAGTGATGATTTTTAAAACTGTGGACATGTTCCCTAGTCTCTAGGAAGATGCTTTTCTAAACTGATGAATTAAATTTCCTTGAACACGTGGCTACCGTGGGTCTTGTGTGTGGGGTCAGATAGAAAAATTGAAAAGGCAAGACTTAACTGTACTTGGAGCAAATAGAAAAATATGTAGGAAATTCCCTGGTGGTCCAGTGGTTAGGACTTGGCGCTTTCACTGCTGGGGCCCAGGTTCAATCCCTGGTTGGGGAACTAAGATCCCACAAGCTGCGAGGTACCTCCAAAAAAAAAAAAGAGCTGTGTTTTGGAGGTACATCAGGTTGGAGGCAAAATACTGAAAGAGTCAATCTTGGGCTTTAAGAAATGGATGGAATTTAGATAGTTAGGAAGGAGGGGAAAGGGTATGTTAGGAGAAGGGGGCTCACTATGATTGGGGTTGGGAATGAGCTTGTTGCATGCTCGAGACTGAGCGCCTGAGGCTGGGGTGGGGCTAGTGGTGTGGCAGGGTGAAGGGGGAGGTTTATGGTGTAGAGCCTTGATTTCAGAGGATGAGGACTTTGGTTTGAACCCACAGTGGGGAACCATAATTGTCCTTCAAAGGGTTGTTGTGGAAAGGCTTGAGATTGGAATGTAGGATAAACGCTGGGCTTTTCACCACAAGGAACCGTTGGGAGAATGCTACTCTGTGCTAGAATTGAGAGCCATGGCAGCAGGGGAATGAAGTGAAGGACTGAAGTAGGAGGAGTTGCAATCAAAGGAATGGACAGATTTAGTGAAGGATGGTATGTTAAAGATGAAGGGGGGTTTGTTTTTGTTTTTAATATTTATTTATTATTGGCTGTGTCAGGTCCTAGCTGCGGCATGCGGGATCCTTTGCTGTGGTGTGCGGGCTCCAGAGCGTGCAGGCTCTCTGGTTGTGGCGCATGGTCTTAGTAGTTCAGGCAAGTGGGCTTAGTTGCCCCGTGGCATGTGGGATCCTAGTTCCCCGATCAGGGATCGAACCTGTGTCCCCTGCAGTGGAAGGCAGATTCTCAACCACTGGACTACCAGGGAAGTCCCTGAAGGGGGTTTTGGTTAAAGATGACTTTAAAATTCTGATCCTGGTTGACAGGAAAAATGGAAATTTAGAAGAGAGGTTGGTTTTGGAGAGAAGATGAGACTTTGGTTTTTGTCATGTCAAATTGGAAGTAATGCAGTGAACTGATGTTGTGGGATTAGAGGAGTGAGAAGTCAAGACTACAGGTAGAGAGTTAGGGACTTAGATGGGGAGAATGGAGAGTCAGCATAAGAGAAAATGCACAAGGAGAAAAGCTGAGGGCAGGGCCTGAGCTTGGGGCCCCATAGCAGCCAGAGAGGGAGGAGAACATTTCAGAAGGGAATGGTGGGCGATAGTGTCAGACCTAGAGCAGTCAAATAGTGTGAACGTGAGATGGAGTAATGGAATGAACGATGGCTATCGAAAGCTGTTCCAGTAAAATGGTAAGATGGACTCATAGATTTGGGTTGGTTAGGACAGGTTTTAGGAAAGAAATGCACTTTCTACTGAGACTGGAGGGTGGATAAAAGAAAAAAACCTAGGGACCTCCCTGGTGGTCCAGTGGCTAAGACTCTGGACTCCCAATGCAGGGGGCCTGGGCTTGATCCCTGGTCAGGGAACTAGATCCCGCATGCTGCAATTAAGAGTTCGCATGCTGCAAGTAAAGATCCTGCATGCCGCAACTAAAGATCCTCCACTTAGCAACAAAGATCCCATGTGCCTCAACTAAAAAGACCCAGTGTGGCCAAATAAATAAAGGAAAAGAAAAAGAAAAGAAAAAAGGAAAAACACCTAGAGCCTGAATTATACTGATGTGAATTTGAGAAAACTCCTTCCAGATGACCCAATCCTTCTGAGAAAGAGAAGTGAAGTATATTTACTGGAAGTGGTCTGGTGATAGGAATTTGAGAGGCAAGAAGTCTGGCAGAGTTGCAGTGGTTTGGTTGGGATTGAAATGATAGTTTCTAAGGTTGGGGGTTGAATGGTATGTATCCTTAGAAACAGTTGTGGGCCTACTGTGTATAGAGCACCATGGAGGGTAAACTATGAGCAGGAGAGACACTTGTAGAACTCTGGTAACTTATAATCTATTGGGCTCAAAAGAGGATAGAGTTGATGGTGTTTAACTTTTGTATATTTCCTTATCCCTTTTCACATAGGAGCTGGAGAGGAGAAGGGGAACAGTGGAGATGTTCCAAGGTCTGGGACTGATTTGGGAGTATCGTGTAAGATCAGAAGAGTGGGAAGCTTAGAGTCAGTTTTTTCATCTGTGAAATGGGAATAAGTCGTGCCTAATTCCTATAGTTGCTATGAAACCTGAGTAAAGAAAGATAGATAAAGTGCCTCCCGGTCCATCTTGAGCACTCAGGAATTGTTAGCCATTGTTACTAAGGCCTGAATCACAGTGGTCAACAGATAGTTGTAAGTATTGTAAGAAAACCCTTTCCAGAAGGCTTTAGGCTACAGAGGAGTGACTAGTGCTGAATTGGGAAGTTGGAAACAGTGGTAAAGAAGTAAATCTGGGTATTGAAGGGTGAGTAGAATTTTGCTATCATTACATTAATGCAAATTGTGCAGGCATAAAAAAAGTCAGATCCTGATCATGACAGCCTAACACAGCTGTACAAAGATAGACTTCGGTGTGGACTGTGATCCAAAAATATAGGAACTGGGAAAGAAAGAACTTAATGCATAAATGGAGCTGTGTGGGTTTACTTTGAAAGGGCTTTATATGGAAGGAGGTAGGACCTAAGTTTATAGAATCTTTAAATTTGTAAACGTAGAAGTAAACTAAGACATGGTCTTTCTAGTCACTTCAGGGAGATAAGGGACCTGAAACCAGAAGGGTGTTCATACCCGTCTACTGTGATATTTCTGGTAAAATAATGTACAGAGGTAGAAAGAATACAAATTTCTTTTGACAGATCCACAAAAGGAGTTAAATGAGTGGAATGGAGAAATTTGAATAAAGATATGTTTCTAAAACTGACTCCCCACACCAGCATTCAAAACAAAACACAACAAAGCAGGTGGAATGAGAGGCTGTGATACAATTATAGGAGCATAATCTGTACCAACTTCAGCAGCATCTGTTGCTCATTGTCACCCTTAGCTGCAGCTGATCATGCATCCGGAGGTAGCATGTGAGTATTGTGGGAAGAAGTTGAATTTATCAGAAACATGGATTTTTTGGGCAGATTTTGAATACCAAAGCGAAATATTTTTGAAGGCAGTTTTACTAGTTTTCTTCCATTATAAAGATATTTCACACTAACTGTAGCAAATGTGGGAAAAACACCCCCTCTTTTGAGCCCACTAGATTTTAAATTACCAGAGTTCTAATGTGTCTCTCATAGTTTATTCTCCATGGTGCTCTTCACATAGTAGGCCCACAGTTGTTGTGTGGATAAATACCATTCAACCTCCAAATAATTTCTTCTAAAACATAAGGAGGAAATTCTTTTCTTTAATCATTATGGTTTTTAGTTTTTATAACTTTGTGATTTATTTAAATACAATTTTATAATGTTTTTTCCTGTATAATAAACATTTTTTATAATCTGAACTCTGCATACACATTTTAATGTTTATGTACCCATTGAGTGGATGAAAAGTTTACTTAAATGTTCCACTCTTGTTGTAAATGACATTGTTAAATCACAAAAGAAGATAATATTTGGCAACCTTTCTCCAGGTTATAATTATTGGCTTATCTTTCTCCAGTCTCATGAAGTACACATTTTTTGGAATATGGCAACCAACCATCTTAAAGAATTACCACCCTCCGTTTACCACCCTCTTCCCCTAGTGCTCATTAATAAGAAGCAAATGTGAGATTAGTGAAAAGAGTGGTGGTATTTTACAGGTTTTACAAATCTCTTTAATGTCTGAATTAATTGAAGATAGCTGGGTTTTCATTACTGCATTCAGAATCTTTCAATATAAGTATCTGAAGAAAATTGAGTCTCACACAGAGTATGTAGTGAGTTATTTTGCAGAATGTTCCTTAACTTGTGTCTAATGGTGGTTTCTCATGATTAGATTGAGGTCATGCATTTTTGGCAATAATATCACAGAAGTGATGTGCCCTTGTCATTGCATCATATCAAAGGGTACATGATGGGGACTTCCCTGATGGCACAGTGGTTAAGAATCCACCTGCCAATGCGGGGGACATGGGTTCGATCCCTGGTCTGGGAAGATCCCACATGCTGCGGAGCAACTAAGCCAGTGTGCCACAACTACTGAGCCCACAGGCCACAACTACTGAAGCCCGCGTGCCTAGAGCCCATGCTCTGCAACAAGAGAGGCCACTGCAAGGAAAAGCCCGTGCACCGCAGCGAAGAGTAGCCCCCGCTCGCTGCAACTAGAGAAAGTCTGTGTGCAGCAATGAAGACCCAACACAGCCAAAAATAAATAAATAAATAAAAATAAATCAATAAAAGACAAAACCACCATTAAAAAAAAAAGGGTACATGATGTCAGTGTGTCTTATTACTGGTGATATTAACCTTGATTGCTTGGTTAAGGTGAGGTCTTTCTGGTTTCTGCACCGTAACATGTTTTTTCTTGTGATGAGAACTTTTAAGATTTACTCTCTTAGAAACTTTCAAATATATAATACAATATTGTTAACTATAGTCATCATCCTGTACATTACATCCCTAGAACTTACTGATATTTCTCTTAAAACTGAAAGTTTGGGGAGTTCCCTGGTTGCCTAGTGGTTAGCCACGTAGTTCCCTGGTAGCTTTCACTGCTGTGGTCTGGGTTCAATCCCTGGTCGGTGAACCGAGATCCCACAAGCCATGCAGCGTGGCAAAAAAAACCCCCCAAAATCCGAAAGTTTGTACCTTTTGACCATGGGCACCCCACCCCACCCCCACCTTTGTCAGCCACCAATCTGTTCTCTGTTTTTATGAGTTCAGTTTTTTTAGATTTCATCTATAATCGAGATCATACAGTGTTTGTCTCTCTCTGTCTTATTTCACAAAGCATAATTCCCTGAGGTTCCATCAGTGTTACAAAGAGCAGGGTTTCCTTTTAATGGCTGAATAATATTCCATTGTGTGTAGGGGGGGGTGTATCACATTTTTTTTTCTCGTTCATCCATTATGGACTCTTAGTTTGTTTCTGTGTCTTGGCCATTGTAAATAATGCTGCATTGAACATGGGTGTGCAGGTATCTCTCAAGATAGTGATTTTGTTTGCTTGGGATATATACCCAGAAATGGAATTGTTGGATCATATGGTAGTTCTATCTTTAATTTTTTGAGGAACCTCCATACTGTTTTCCATAGTGGTTAAACCAATTTACATTCCCACCAGCAGTGCACAAAGTTCCCTTTTCTCCATATCCAGTACTTGTTATCTCTTGTCTTTTTAATGGCAGCCATTCTGACAGGTCTGAACTGATATCTCATTGTGGTGGTTTTGACTTGCATTTCCCTGATAATTAGTGATTAGTGATGTTTTCTTGATGATTAGCACCTTTTCACGTACCTGTTGGCCATTTGGATGTCACCTTGAAAAAAATGTTTATTTAGTTCCTCTTCCTGTTTTTAAAATCAGATATTTTATTGCTGTTGAGTTGTATGACTTCTTTATATATTTTGGATATTACCCCTTATCAGATATATGATTTTTTAAAAATATTTATTTATTTATTTGGCTGCACTGGGTCTTAGTTGTTGCATGCGGGACCTAGTTCCCTGACCAGGGATTGAACCTGGGCCCCCTGCATTGGGAGCGTGGAGTCTTAACCGTTGGACCACCAGGGAAGTCCCCAGATATATGATTTACAAGTATTTTCTCCCATTGAATAGATCACCTTTTCATTTTGTTGATGATTTCTTTTGCTGTGCAGAAGCATTTTAGTTTGATATAGTCCCATTTGTTTATTTTTGCATTTGTTGCCTTTATTTTTGGTATCAAATCTAAAAAATCATCACTAAGATCGATGCGAAGGAGCTACCCCCTATGTTTTCTTCTAGGAGTTTTATGGTTTCAGATCTTATGTTCAAATCTTTAATCCATTTTGAATTGATTTTTGTGTATGGGGTAAGATGGTAGCCCAGTTTTATTCTTTTGCATGTGGCTGTCCAGTTTTCTCAACACCATTTATTGAAGAGACTATCCTTACCCCATTGTATATTCTTGGCTCCTTTGTCATTAATTGGCCATAAATGCAGGGGTTTATTTCTGTACTTTGTATTCTTTCCTGTTGATCTGTGTCTGTTTTGATGCTAGTACCATATTCTTTTGATTATTATAGCTTTGTAATATAGTTTGAAATTGGAAGCATGATGCCTCCAGCTTTGTTCTTCTTTCTCAAGATTGCTTTGGCTATTTGGAGTCTTTTGTGGTTTCATACACATTTTAGGATTGTTGTTTTCTATTGCTGTGAAAAGTGCCATTGGAATTTTAATAGGCATTGCATTGAATCTGTAGATTGCTTTGGGTAATATGGACATTTTAACAATATTCTTCTAATCCTTGAGCATGGAATAACTGTCCATTTATTTGGGTCTTCTTCAGTTTCTTTCTTTTTTTTTTTTGGCTGCGTTGGTTCTTCGTTGCTGCACTCAGGCTTTCTCTAGTTGTGGTGAATGGGGGCTAGTCTTTATTGTGGTGTACAGCCTTCTCATTGCACTGGCTTCTCTTGTAGCAGAGCACGGGTTCTAGGTGTGTGGGCTTCAGTAGTTGTGGCACACAGACTCAGTAGTTGTGGCTCACAGGCTCTAGAGCGCAGGCTCAGTAGTTGTGCATGGGCTTAGTTGCTCCGTGGCATGTGGGATCTTCCTGGACTAGGGCTCGAACCCATATTCCCTGCATCAGCAGGCGGATTCTTAACCACTGTGCCACCAGAGAAGCCCTTCTTCAGTTTCTTATAGTTTTTATCTCCTTAGTTAAATTATTCCTAGGTATTGTATTCTTTTTGATGCAATCATAAATGGGATTCTTTTTCTTAATTTCTCTTTCTGATAGTTCATGTTAGTGTATAGAAATGCAACTGATTTTTATATATTGATTTTGGACCCTACAACTTTACTGAATTTGTTTAACTTTGGTGGATAGAGTGTTCTGTAAGGTCATGTCATCTGCAAATAGTGACAGTTTTTCTTCTTCCTTTCCGACTTGGGTGCTTTTTATTTCTTTTTCTTGCCTAATTGCTCTGGCTAGGATTTCCAGTACTATGTTGAAAATAAGTGGCGAGAGTAGGCATCCTTGTCTTGTTTCTGATCTTAAAAGAAAAGCTTTCAGTTTTTTGGCCTTCAGTATGATGTTATCTGTGATGCAGCCATGGTTCACGGGCCCAGCTGCTCCACGGCATGTGGGATCTTCCCAGATCGGGGCACGAACCTGTGTCCCCTGCGTCAGCAGGCGGACTCTCAACCACTGCGCCACCAGGGAAGCCCCTCATTGAACGTTTTTATCATAAATGATGTTGAATTTTGTGAGAAGCTTTTTCTGCATCTATTGAGATGATTATATAAATTTTTATCCTTCATTTTGTTAATGTGGTGTATCACATTCATTGATATGCAGACGTTGAACTATCCTTGCATCCTTGGAATAAATCCCGCTTAATCACTGTGTATAAAATACTATTTTTTAAAGAACTTTGATGGACTTCCCCGGCAGTCCAGTGGTTAAGACTCTGCCTTCCAGTATAGGGGGTGCAGGTTCAATCCCTGGTCAGAGAGCTAAGGTCCCACATGCCTTGGGGCCAAAAAACCAAAAAATATAAAACAGTAGCAATATTGTAACAAATTCAATAAAGACTTTTAAAGTGGTCCACATCAAAAAATCTAAAATAAATAAATAGCAGTAAAACAAACAAAACAAAAAAAACTTTGAAATGATTAGCCTCAGAATGGTACCTCAGTAATAATATTAGAAAATGTCATTGCATAAGACACAATAAGGTAAATAATTAACATCATCAAGCCATCATATTTTTGTTTCTTATTTCAGTTTCATCCAGTTTTCTTGGCATAGACTCCTCTTTCATTAATCAGACAACTCCCTGCTATGGTCAGTTTCATGTTTTTCATCATCTTTCAACGTGGATGGTACAGCTGTGGTTTGAGAAATCATGTCTTCTAACCTTCCTTTTTTAAGGAAACAATTCATTTTTAAATCTAAAAAAGTTATTATAAACACATTTTCTTTTATTTGGGAATAAAATGTTGTTACAGGCATAAAATGTTAAAATAGCAGTTTTAGATAAAATTTTAAAATTTAGAAAAGTTTAAAAAATTTAAGAACATTGCAAAATAAAACAAAATGTACTGCTTGTGTTTTTGTGTAGGCATAAGCAAAGCTTCAGAATTGAAGTTATCGATATGTATGTTAGACAATATTCAGTTTATAGGAATAGCATGTGTAAGTGATGATAGCTGGTAAGAGTGCAGAACTGAGATGAAACTGAGTTAATCTCTGAAAAACGTATTTGTACCCTAAACCTGTTATCTTAGAAAATTCCAGATAACACAAGACTATACAAGCACACATTCCATTAGTCGTCAGAGTGATGGCATGTAGCCTCTGGAAAACTCCACTGTATACACCTGAGAGAATAAGAGTGGAAAAGGCAGATAACATCTTAGTATTAATATGAAAATAGTACCGGCCCCTCAGAGGCCTGTGGCCCTTCAGGAGTCTTTGAGAACTGCTGCACTAAGTGACTGTAACTGCAGCCAGATGTGAAACTCTGATGGGAGGAAGGGCATTGTTATTAGTCAAGTGCTTTTTTGCCCAGTACTGTGTTAGGAGCTTTACAAGATATAATCTCATTTAATCAAAGTCTTTGTAAGGACTTTGGCAGTGAAATATGAGGATGTGTATCTGGAGTGAGATGGGGAGTCATTAGAGGGTTTTGAGCAGAAGAAGGATATGATCTGAGTTTAAAAGGGGTTTCCCTTCTTTCTGTGTTGAGAATAGCCTATGTCAGCAAAGGGGCAATGATGGGAGCAGGGAGACCAGTTAGGGAGCTGCTACTTTATCAAAGTAAGAGCTAAGGTTGCTTAGATCAGGATGCTGGCAGAGGAGGTGGTATGAGGTCACAATTGGATTATATTTGAAGGTGAGATTTTGTTAATTGGTTGAGTGTGAAATGTGAGTTGGGTCAAGGATGGCCCTAAGGTTTTTGACCAAAGTAACTGGAAGGGTGGAGCTGCCATTTCCTGGGATGGAGAAGACTACTGAAGGAGCAGGTTTGGGATGGGGAGAAATAGCTATACATAGAAATTGGTGTTCAGGGGAGAAGTATGGGTTAGAGATATAAATTTGGAAGTTGTCAGCCTATCAGTGGTATTTTAAGTCACAAGCCTGGACAAGATCACAAAGAGAGTGTAGGTATAGAAGAGAAGACAACTTGAGGACCAAGTCCCTCAGCACTGCATGATTTAGAGGCAAGGAGTTAAAGAAAGAGTAGCACGCAAGGGAGCAACAAAACCAGAAGAGTATGTGTCTTGGAAGCCAAGGAAAGATTGACTCAACCCAGAGTGAATGTCACCATGACAAGGCTACTGATGCGTCAAGTGGGATGAAGATTGAGAGTTGACCATTGGAGGTCATTAATTGGTGACCTTGATAAGGGAATGAAATTCTGTTTGTGGTGGGTTCAGGAGAGAATGGGTAAAGGAGAATATACGGTTATTGTAGACAATTTTATTGAATAACTTTGCTATAAAGAGGAGCAGTAGATAGACGGGGGATGTAGAGTCAAGAGGGTTTTGTTTTTTCTTAAGGGAGAAAATAAAGCATGTTTTATGATGATGGAAATGATTTGATCTGGGAGAAAGGTAAAATGTTATGATGCAGAAGAGAGGGGGGAGAATTGTTGGAGCAATGTCCTTATGTAGGGCAGAGAGAAGATCTAATGCACAGGTGGAGGGTTTGATTTTCACCTGGAGCACAGATAGTGCCTCTGTAGTACCAGAAGGAGAGGCAGGGTATGTGGGCGTGGATGTAGGTGGGTAGGTGATTGTAGAGATGGAAACATGTGGGTGTTCTATATTCTCAGCAAAACAAAAACCAAGAGATTGAGGGTGGGGCAATTAAGGGTAATACGCAACGTCAAATACAGCTGTGAAAATGGCAAAGAAGCTGCAAAAGGACAGTCTGGGGTAATGTAATACAGCAACAAATTAGCCTACTTGTGAGTTGCACATCTGGTTATCTCAAGTGAATTCTAGGATTAACCATTACAGAACTTCCCATTTTGGTTCAAGGTTCTCACTAAATGAGGTATACTTAAATTTATTTTTTTTTAATTTATTTTATTTTTGGCTGCGTTGGGTCTTCGTCGTGGTGCACAGGCTTCTCATTGCAGTGGCTTCTCTTGTTGCGGAGCACAGGCTCTAGGCGCACAGGCTTCAGTAGTTGTGGCTCGCGGGCTCTAGAGTGCAGGCTCAATAGTTGTGGCTCTCAGGCTCTAGAGTGCAGGCTCAGTAGTTGTGGTGCACGGGGCTTAGTTGCTCCACAGCATGTGGGATCTTCCCGGACCAGGGCTTGAACCCATGTCCCCTGCATTGGCAGGGGGATTCTTATCCACTGTGCTACATGGGAAGCCCTTAAATTTCTTTAAGTTTATTTAAATTTATAACATCTTATCCTCCATGTCAAGGAATATTTTTAAGTGTACTGTCTGATTAGGGTGCAATGTTTTATATGTGCTCCAGATTAGCTTTCACAGTCAGGTTTTACCCTAGAATTATCCTTGTTTTAATGGTCATATTATAACTTACAGTTTTTTTTATAGGTAATGTATAAAAATGTTAGAAAAATTTATTAACAGGAAATCAAAAGGGTAAAAACAGTTGATTAATCAGGTCTGTTTTATATGCTAATAAAACTAATGAAAACAGCAACCATCAGTTATATAAAATATGTTTATTAACTTTTTTAAAAATATTTATTTATTTGGCTGCTCTGGGTCTTAGTTGCTGCTTGCAGGATCTTCGTTGCTGTGTGCAAGATCTTCGTTGGTGGCACGCGGGATCTTTAGTTGCAGGATGTGGGATCTAGTTCCCTGACCAGGGATGGAACCCGGGCTCCCCGTGCACGGAGTCTTAATCACTGCACCACCAGGGAAGTCCCTAAATGTGTTTATTAACTTTGATATAAAACGCAGATCTGTAAAACCAGTGGCCAAATGATTCCTTTTTTTTTTTTGGCCGTGCCCCGCAGCTTCTGGGATCTCAGTTCCTGACCAGGGATTGAACCCAGGACACGGCAGTGAAAGCGCCGAATACTAACCACTAGACCACCGGGAACTCCCCCAAAGGATTCCTAATGAAGGAAGAAATGCAAACAGATTCATAACTCCCATTTTTGTCATTCCTAGAACTGTTTAAGGACTTCGCCTAATCAATGATTTTTTTTATGCATTTGAACGTATGTTGCTTAATATTTACTCTTTTGAATGAAATCCAAATTTATGTTCATTATTAAAGTGTATAATCAAAGTCAAAGCCTTTAAACAGTTAACTTTAGGAGAAGCAGCAAAATAAACAAAAACCAGTACTGCCTCTTCCATGCTTTTGCAGTTCTTTCTTTGCTCTTGATCCTTAGCATGTCATATATTATCACGGTTTTTTTGTGTTTAAAAATGATGTTGTAGACTGGTGTTATTTCATATGTAAGTTTGAAAAGACAATGCATAGGTGATTACCCCTTTTTTCTTATTTGGAGAGAATTTTACTGTCTGGCTGAGACCAGGATTTATGGATCTCCTCTTGGTTGGTGTCACCTCTTAAAGGTAGCACAGTGACCATGCTAGGAAAGAGCTGGCTATCCCTGCTGAAGTGATCAGGCTGATCAGCTTACTGTTGCAGTTGTTTCCCTGCCTGCCCCAGCTGTTACATTGTTGTAGGTTGAGTTCTAGTGTCCTTATTAACCTGTTTCTTTTGCATTCTGGATTGATGATCTAGGAGCTTCTTGATAATGATAATTGTCTTGGTTGTGCTCAGGAAGATCACAGCCCTTTCTGCAGAATTGGCACTATATTTTGGACTGAGTAATTCTGCAGCTGGCTGGGGTTAAAGCTCAGACTTCACAGAAAGAGAAAAACAAATATTAATGCATATATGTGGAATCTGAAAAAATTGGTATAGACGATCTTATTTACAAAGCAGAAATAGAGACACAGACGTAGAGAACAAACATATGGATACCAAGGGGATAAGGGGAGGGTGGGATGAATTGGGAGATTGGGATTGACATATATACACTATTGATACTAGGTATAAAATAGATAACTAATGAGAACTACTGTATACCACAGGGAAGTCTACTCAGTGCTCTGTAGTGACCTAAATGAGAGGGAAATCCAAAAAAGAGGGGATATAGGGACTTATCTAGTGGTGCAGTGGTTAAGAATCCACCTGCCAATGCAGGGGTCATGGGTTCGAGCCCTGGTCCAGGAAGATCCCACATGCCGCGGAGCAACTAAGCCCATGCGCCACAACTACTGACCCTGTGCGCTAGAGCCCATGAGCCACAACTACTGAAGCCCACGTGCCTAGAGCCTGTGCTCTGCAACAAGAGAAGCCACCGCAATGAGAAGCCCGTATACCGCAACAAAGAGTAGCCCCTGCACACCGCAACTAGAGAAAGCCCGCATGCAGCAACAAAGACCCAACGCAGCCAAAAATAAATAAAATAAAATAATTTAAAAAAACGAGGGGATATATGTATACGTATAGCTGATTCACTTTGCTGTACAGTGTAAACTAACACAATACTGTAAAGCAACTATACTCCAATAAAAAAAAAAAAAAGGCTCAAACTTTACCAGAAGAATCATGTGTACAGGCAAAGCTTTTCCCTGGTTCCCTGGGAGTTCAGAACTGGAAGCTGTCATCTAATTCCACCCATAGGCATTATGCTGACAGACAAAGAAATAGAAGACTGATTAAAAAAAAAGTCTATACACATTTTAAGATATTGGCAGGCAAATTGTATTGATACAATGAATTTGACACCAAGTTCTCTACCAAAGAAGTTAGCTCTGTGGAGTGATAGACATGAACAGCCTTCTCAAGGGCTCTGATACTTGAGGCTGGTGTAGACACACTGAATGGCTTACTTAAACATTTGGTCAGTGCCACCATGCATACAATTAATTGTCAGTACAGGATACCTAAGTCTTCTAGTAACTACCAGAGGAAGAGCCACAGAAGAGGGATTACTTAATAAGTGGTCTGGTATATGTAAGCAGGCTACTCAACATCCAGTAAACACCAGAATGGGACTAATGATAGCAGGGAGAGTTAGTTAAATACAAGGGCAAACATCTGACACCAGTGACAATCAGCAAATAAACACTGTAATAGGCTATTAAGTCTTTCCTTAAAGATGGGCTCCATCTGTCTAAAATTGAAATGCAGCCTTACCTGCAGGAAGAGAATGAGCTAGTTTTCAGAAGGTTTCCCCTCTAGCACTGGTTTTATAATTAGCAAATGATAAAGCAGTCTTAAGAACTCTCCTTTCTAGATAAAAAGATAATTTCTGTTAAACCTTTTTTATTTACTGAACTTGGCAAAAAAGTTTTTTAAAATGCATGAAGGTTTTTAAGTACCCTTATTCAGCTTTTGAGTAAACAGTCTTATAATTTTAGTAATTATTTATTTAGCTGTGCCGTGCAGCATGCAGGATCTTAGTCCCCCGACCAGGGATTGAACCCATGCCCCCTGTAGTGGAAGCGTGGAGTCTTAACCACTGGACCTCCAGGGATGTCCTGGTAATTACTTAATTTATGAAGAATGGTTGCCTCAAAGAAATTCCTTAAGAGGAATTCTAAAATTTGCTTACTTTCCTGCTCTGGTGTTAGAAGCCAATTTTGTGTTCAAAAATATGATTTAAAAGTATAATGGGACCTCTTTTTTTTTTTTTAAAGAACCTTCTCAATTCAGATTTATCTACCAGTAATAATGCCAGTTAGCAGTTTGAACAACATATTGTGGAGCTTTCTTGATTCACAGATACATATTTACATAGCATTAGAGTGTTCCCTGTCAGCGGGGGGTCGGGGGGGTCCTCCCTGTTTAGCCTTACCTGACAAGAGTGATTTGTAGTTAACACGGATTATTTTCATATGAACAAGTACTTGAGGGTGTTCACATTTTTTTTTTTTGACTCTACTGTTGATTTACTTCACAGGTCATAGATAGACTAAAGTTAAATTTTTACTTGGTTCCTCAATTATAAATTTGGATTAATGATGTCTGAATTAATTCACGAAGCCTGTGCCAGATGCTTCATGTGCTTTTTTGTCTAGAAGATATTTTGATAAATTTAGTTTCCTTGCTGACCATTTATTTCTTAGGGTCTTAATGGCCCTGTAGTTCTAAGGAATATTGAATTAATGTTCAGGATGTCACTCTCTAGTTAACAGGAATTGTTACACTGAATGTTAACATGATAAAATAAAATCATTTAAATCAGATTTAGTTTCTAGCTTCTGTTTTATGCCTGTCTCCTAGAAGTTTTGATAAAATGAAAAGATAAGCCCTTTTAATGTCAATTTACCACATGATACAAAGTAAATGGCCCTGTGATGATGCCTGGAATATATTGCAGAAGGAGTGTTAGTGGTAATCACAGGGGAAGCAGAACGGAGTGAAGTCCTGGGGCCTCTGCTGAAGCATCCCTAATGGATATCTGCTTGCCAGCCATCTGGAGCAGGAACTGAAAGGAAGTTCCTGGGGTCTGTCAGGGAATTTATCCACAAGTGTCTTCCAGTCCTTTGATGTTGATTTGGGTGAGGGAGGAGGAGAAGCAACTATGAAGAAGAGTGAGACAAGACCAGGGTGTGGATTTGTGTGGTTATTTTTGGTTGGTAATCATGATACTTCCATCACAGGAATGTTGAGTACTCCAATATCTCAAAGGAAAGACTCTCCAAAGGGAATAAATAAGAACGATTTCTCTGTAGCAACTTGAGGGAAACTGAGACCAAAATAACAAATAATTTTTTATAAATTTAGAATGTGTTTTGTTATAAAAATTTGAAAGCAATTCCCTTGGTAGTCTTAGATAGTAATCATTCAACAACCACTTTTAAAGTGCTGGCTCTCTTCCAGGTCCTGTGCTAAATGCTTAGTATTCACTGATAAGCAAAAATACAGACTCCACTCTTATGAAGTTTACAGTTAACCACATTCAGAAATATTTGCTCACAAACTGAGGTGACATTGTCTAGGAAAAAGGAACATCAGTTAATGAGCACCATTTGACAAAAGATCTTGATATGGACATAGTGGGCAGAGGTGTCTCAGGGAGGCTACCCTGATCTCTGAGTAGGAGTTAATGAAGGCGTTCCAGATAGAGGGAACAGCATGTGCAAACACTCTGTAGTAAGAAGGAGCTTAGAGCAGTTGAAGAATGAAATTAGGCCAGTGCTGCAGAGGTGCAGAGTACAAGCATGAAGTGAGGTAGGTGGGGCCAGACCATGGAATCCTTGTCAGCCATGGTCTGTCTTTGTTTTTTTGGTTGTTCATTATTTTTAAACTTTTTATTGTGGAAAATTTCAAACATATACAGAAGAGAGACACTCAGTGTACTTATCGTCTAGCTTTCATCAGTACTTGGTCAATCTTGTTTCATCTGATTATAGTTGTGATTTTGAAAGTAATGGAAGGCATTTGAAGGGTTTTAATAAGAGCAGGAGTAGGTGGGAAACTTGATTTTTGTTTTGAAAGATAATTTGGACTGCAGAGAGTGAGTAGACTGGAGCGGGGAGAGTACATATATTGGGAGACGAGTTAGGCAGTCACTATAGTAGTTCTGTCCAGGTAAATGCCTTGAATCAGGTTAGTGGCAGAGGAGCTGAGAGAAGTGGACAGATTTCAGAGATGTAGAGAGGAAGATCCCAGAATTGGTAACAGGTTGGATATGAGAGGTCAAGGAGAGGGAGAAGTTGACTCTGGTGACTCCTAGGTTTCTGACTTGAATCTAGGATGGCTGAAGGATCCTGAACTTGAAGGATGGTTGGTGGTATCACAGTGTGAAGACCAAGCACAGGAAGAAGGAAGGCAGCCAGTTTCACCATCTTACCAACTCCTTAAACTTCAAATTCTGTGCCTTTCTCCAGGTTATGTGACAGCATGGTTTCTCACACTGAGGCCAAAGAACTAAGCTGAATTGGAACTGTGCTCTCTTAACCCTCTTCAGAGCAAAGGATATGGTCATGTTTGGGTTCAGAGAACATCCCGAAGATGTCTTGTAGAATGGGGCCAGGAAGGCAGCAAAGCGAAGTCTGTCCTAATGGACAGGTGCAAGTAGTCAGAAACATTTTCTTTGGACTTTGAGTAACACTTGCCATGTTCTTTGAGGAGTCATCAATTCTTTAAAATAAACCAGAAAAAAATGTAACACTTTCTAAATATTGTTTCAGGGTCTTATTCAACAATTTCTTTTTAATCTTTCAGGTAATAGACTTATAATAAACTGCCTCTAGGAAATCTTGGCTTTGTCTCCAAGATTATGAGTATTACGTGTCTTAGCAGAGGCACTTGTGTTAGTCCTTTTAGGGAGAAGTCAGGATTAGTCTCCTGTGTCTGGAGTCTCTACCAGCTAGCTGCTTGTGCTGCTTACGGTTCATGAGAAGACCCTCTTGGCCCCTGCTCAGCTCATGGCTAGCTGTAATCGTCTGTAGAAATTTTTTAAAAATCTCTTCACCATCCTGGGGTGGCATGTGATAAACAAATGATTTTAAGTAAAAGATGAATCACTTTAGATCAACTTATTGGTTTTTCTCAGAGAGGTCTTCCCTTGCTCTCTTTAACATAGTTCTCCAAGTCACACACTGTCACATCATGCTCTTTCATCTTCTTCCTAGCACGTATCACTGTCTAATATTACCATATTTCCCCTTTACATGGCTCCCTCCCTTAACACTGAGTCCACGACAGCAGCAGTCTCCTCTGTCTTGCTTACCAGTGTAGCCCAGTGCCTAGACAAGACAAATACACATTCCCAAGAGATAGTTTTTGAATGAATCAGTGAATGTCAATATATATTTCTACCTTTCTCATTCACATAGTTTAAAATAATCACATAAGAGAAGTGATTTGTCAACAGGTAAATTGTTTGGTACTTAACGCATATTAAAACGCACAGTGAGATGTAGCTATGCATTATGGTTTACAAAATAGACAAAAGTTGCTAACATGATGTTTGGAATTTTTACCATTAAATTAAACTACTAGTTTATTTCATTATTTTAGAATAATTTTATTTCTAACTGATGAAAAATGAGAGATTTCAGGATGCTTTTTGCAAGTACAGTATCTTTCAGTATATAACATTGAAGGTGTGAGTAACCTTTAATTCCCACTAGTAAAAAGTCAAGATGGAGATATTACTCATCATTATATTTTTTCTTTTGCTATTAGCTTTTGAAGTATGGGGACATATTCATGTCACATATAGATTTTGATCTGTTGAATGCAACTTACAGATCTCGTAGAAATAATTTTGAAAGAAACTTACATAAATATATTTATGTTCCTTGTAAACTTACATTTTTATACTAGTGTTCCTTCTCTATCCTGTATTCAACTATAATAGATTCAATGATCTATTATAGGTTGTGACGTGATAATCATTTGTGTTGATAGGATCTCAAAGGATGGGTAGGATTTACATATTGATTTTTTTGTTGTTTAGATTTAGATGCTGTCATCAATTTCGAAATTGTTGTTAGTAAAAATACATATTTAAAAATATAAGTATTTTTTAAAAAGCTTCTACAGAAGGGAAACAACAAGTTAAACTCTTGTTGGAAACATTGAAAATGGTGCAGGAGTCTTTTCAGTGCTAGAGAACAAAAGGCTTGAGCTTCTATGTGAGAGCAAAACCTTATTTCATTTAAATTTAGTTATATTTGCAGTGACTGACAATAAGGACAACTTGAGTGCTATTACAATTTCCTATGCCAGTCTTGTTTTCTGACTTTTTGCAATCACCTAAACATGTTTCTTGATGTCCAACAGAGGTAGGTAAAAACAGTCTTTGTAATATAGTAATTTGACAGCAGTAGAAAATACCAGCAGAGAAATTTGTGACCTGAAACAAAGTGTGGTCACGTTTAGTCTTACTTGAGAACTTAACTCAATCTGGTTAGTTAGGAAATGCATTCCTTGTGTAGCTTCCCAAGGATGAAGCTAGGAACAGATATTGGGAGACAACCAGGAGTCTCTGCCACATTTCTCTTCTTCCTGCTTTCCCTAGGCTGCCACACCATCACCCCCACCCACAAATCAAACATGGAGTGTAGAGGAAGTTCCTTTTGACTGGAGGCAGGGGTGCAGGGTGAGTAAAGGTGAATGGTGGGAGTGACAGTTGTAACTATCAAGATGGGTTACAAGGTTCCATCCAGCGCAGCAGCAGAATCAGTGCTGGGCTTTGACTACATGATTTTTTCCTTTGTGAGGATGCCTGTGGAGTAGGAATCATTTTTCTGGCATTTCAAGAGACTGATAGCTAGACTAATTTTGAACTGGACATGTGAAAGTTATAAATGTGCAATTACTAAAAATATGTGCTGATCAGAACTCTCACCTAGTGGTGTTTAATACATCTATTTTGGGCCCACTTCCCACTGCCAAGACTCCCTAATCTCCCACAACTGCTGAGTTTGCTACCTACCCTTAAATGACAAGCCTGCTTCCCTCCCTCCTTTTAATGGGCTAGGATAAAAATTCAGTTATTTAACAATGCTGCGGGTGAATGAGGAGTTAAGTCTGCCCTTTGTGTTTTTATTTCCCTTGCTTATTTGTCACTTCTGCTAATATATTTTGCATAGCTTCCTTCCTCTAGTGGAAGTGACTAAAAGCCAGTACTTGTTAACTTGCAGAGGGACCCGGGTAACCCCTTATCCTTCTTGAGGTGAGTGTGTGGATCTGGAGGACTCCCAGGCTCTGCTGGCTTGGAACCGGAGGAACCTTGGCACGCCTGCTAGTGTATAATACAGCCTCACAGATCATAAACCAGTTATAAACATCTGTTGGCTTTTGGTTACCCAGAAAAGTGGAGAGGAAGATGATATTCTTGCTAGCTTTGAGTGTTGTGATTGTTACTGTATATGCTGAGCATGTTTTGCAAATTTAAACCACTTGCTGTAGAACTGAAGCTGCAACAAGTGTTATTTGCCCTTTATTCAGCTGCAGACTCCCAGGACTCTCAGGAGTGTTAGCTAATGGATAGTGCTATAGCCGTCAAATGGAGTCGGGTGTGGAGGAAAGAACATGTTTTATGTTTGTTTTAAAAATTTTTTTTATTGGAGTAAAATTGCTTTACAATTAGTTTCTGCTGTACAATGAAGTGAATCAGCTATATGTATACCTATATCCCCTCCCTCTTGGACCTCCCCCCCCTCCGCCGCCACCTAGGTCATCACATAGCACTGAGCTGAGCTCCCTGTGCTATACAACAGGTTCCCACTAGCTATGTATTTTACACATGGCAGTGTATTTATGTCGAACCTAATCTCCCAATTCGGCCCACCCTCCCCTTCCCCCGCGGTGTCCACATGTCCGTTGTCTACGTCTGCGTTTCTATTCCTGCCCTACAAATAGGTTTATCTGTACCATTTTTCTAGATTCCACATATATGAGTTAATAGACGATATTTGTTTTTCTCTTTCTGGCTTACTTCACTCTGTATGACAGACTCTGGGGTCCATCCACATCTCTACAAATGACCCAATTTCGTTCCTTTTTATGGCTGAGTAATATTCCATTGTATATATGTACCACATCTCCTTTATCCATTCATCTATCGTTGGACATTTAAGTTGTTTCCATGTCCTGACTATTGTAAATAGTGCTGCAGTGAACACTGGGGTACATGTGTCCTTTTTTTTTTTTTTTCCGTATGCGGGCCTCTCACTACTGTGGCCTCTCCCATTGCAGAGCACAGGCTCTGGACGCGCAGGCTCAGCAGCCATGGCTCACAGGCCCAGCCGCTCCGCGGCATGCAGGATCTTCCTGGACCAGGGCACAAACCCGTGTCCCCTGCATCAGCAGGCAGAGTATCATACAGAATATGCATGTAAATATAATCTAACTTAATTCTCACAATGACCCTAGGAATGAGATGATGTTCGTGGACGTATTTCTATTTTACACTTGAAGAAACTGTGGTTTCAAGAGGGTAACTCAGACCTGAAGTACAGACATGACTACAGTAATCAAGACAGTATGGTACTGTCTTGATATTCAGTATCATACAGAATAGTTTCACTGCGCCACCAGGGAAGCCCACATGTGTCCTTTTGAATTACGGTTTTCTCAGGGTATATGCCCAGTAGTGGCATATACTGTGGTCATATGGTAGTTCTATTTTTAGTTTATTAAGGAACCCCCGTACTGTTCTCCATAGTGGCTGTATCAATTTACATTCCCACTAACAGTGCAGAAGGGTTCCCTTTTCTCCACACCCTCTCCAACATTTATTGTTTGTAGATTTTTTGATGATGGCCATTCTGCCCTGTATGAGGTGATACCTCATTGTAGTTTTGATTTGCATTTCTCTAATAATCAGTGATGTTGAGCAGCTTTTCATGTGCCTCTTGACCATCTATATATCTTCTTTGGTGAAATGTCTATTTAGTTCTTCTGCCCATTTTTTAATTGAGTTGTTTGTTTTTTTGATGTTGAGCTCCATGAGCTGTTTGTATATTTTGGAGATTAATCCTTTGTCAGTTGCTTCATTTGCAAATATTTTCTCCCATTCTGAGGGTTGTCTTTTCATCCTGTTTATGGTTTTCTTTGCTGTGCAAAAGTCTTTAAGTTTCATTAGGTCCCATTTGTTTATTTTTGTTTTTATTTTCATTACTCTAGGAGGTGGGTCAAAAAAGATCTTGCTGTAGTTTGTGTCAAAGAGTGTTTTTCCTATGTTTTCCTCTAAGAGTTCTATAGTATCTGGTCTTACATTTAGGTCTTTAATCCATCTGGAGTTTATTTTTGTGTATGGTGTTAGGTAGTGTTCTGATTTTATTCTTTTACATGTAGCTGTCCAGTTTTCCCAGCACCATTTATTGAAGAGGCTTCCTTTTCTCCATTGTATGTTCTTGCCTCCTTTGTCAAAGATAAGGTGACCATATATTCGTGGGTTTATCTCTGGGCTTTCTATCCTGTTACATTGATCTGTATTTCTGTTTTTGTGCCAGTACCATACCGTCTTGATTACTGTAGTCATGTCTGTACTTCAGGTCTGAGTTACCCTCTTGAAACCACAGTTTCTTCAAGTGTAAAATAGAAATATGTCCACTAACATCATCTCATTCCTAGGGTCATTGTGAGAATTAAGTTAGATTATATTTACATGCATAGCACTTGGGACATTCTAAATTGCTATAAAAATGTTAGTTACAACTGTTACTAATAATCCTGTGAGTTCAGATTGAGCCTTTACTGGTCCTTTAAAGGAATCCAGCAATAACTTTTTAAAATATATTCAATACCTTTAAAAAATATTTTAATACTTTTTTTTTTTTGGCCACACCGCACAGCATGTGGGGTCTTGGTTCCCCAACCAGGGATCACACCTGTGCCCCCTGCAGTGGAAGCACAGAGTCTTAACCACTGGACCACCAGGGAAGTCCCTAATACTTTTTTTTTAATAGACTTTATTTTCTAGAGCAATTTTAGGTTCACAGCAAAACTGAGTGGAAAGTACAGAGTACTCATATATGTCCTCTGCCCCCACGCACTTATAACCTCCCCCACTATCAACATCACCCACCAGAGTGATGCGTGTGTTACAATCAGTGATTCCACATTGATATATCATTATCACCCAAAGTTCATAGTTTATATTAGGATTCACTTTTGGTGTTGTATGTACATCCTGTGGATTTTGACAAATGTGTAATGACATGTGTCCGTCATTAGAGTATCATACAGAATAGTTTCACTGCCCTAAAAATCTTCCATGCTCTGCCTATTCATCTCTCCCTTCCCATAGTCCCTGGTAGCCACTGATCTTTTTTACCATCTCCATAGTTTTGCCTTTTCCAAAATGTCATAGTTGGAATCATACAGTATGTAGCTTTTTCAGATTGGCTTCTTTCCTTTAGTAGTATGCATTTAAGGTTCCTCCATGTCTTTTCATGGCTTAATAGCACTGAATAATATTCCGTTGTCTGGATATTTATCCATTAACCTGCTGAAGGACACCTGGTTGCTTCCAAGTTTTGGTAATCATGAATAAAGCTGCTATAAATGTTTGTGTACAGGTTTTTGTATGGACACAAGTTTTCAGCCCCTTTGGGTAAACACAAAGGAGCATGATTGCTGAACCCTTTGGTAAGAGTATGTTTAGTTTTGTAAGAAACCACCGAACTGTCTTCCGAAGTGGCTGTACAATTTACATTCCCACCAGCAGTGAATGAGAATTCCTGTTGCTCTGCATTCTTACCAGCCTTTGGTGTTTTTGTGTTCTGGATTTTGGCCATTCTAATAGGTGTGTAACAGTATCGCCTTTTTGTTTTTTTTTTTTTAATTTGCAATTCCCTGATGCCAAATGAGGTTGAGCATCTTTTCATATGTTTATTTACCATCTGTATATCTTCTTTGGTGAGGTGACTGTTCAGGTCTTTTACCTGTTTTTTAATTAGGTTGGTTATTTTCTTATTGTGAGGTTTTTTGGTTTTGGGGTTTTTTTTTTGCTGTACGTGGGCCTCTCACTGTTGTGGCCTCTCCCGTTGCGGAGCACAGGCTCCCGACACGCAGGCTCAGCGGCCATGGCTCACGGGCCCAGCCGCTCCGCTGCATGTGGGATCTTCCCCGACCAGGGCATTCGGGCATCTCCTGCATCGGCAGGCGGACTCTCAACCACTGCGCCACCAGGGAAGCCCTCTTATTGTGAGTTTTAAGAGTTCTTTGTATATTTTGGATAAGTTCTTTATTGGATATGTCTCTTGCAAGTGTTATCTCCCAGTCTGTGCCTTGTCTTCTCATTCTCTTGATATCCGGTAAATTTTTACTTTCTGGGAGAAAGAGTCTAGTTAGTTGAGGTTTTCTTGGGGTTAGGGGGGGAATAAGAGTTTACTATTTCCCATTCTTACTGGTCAGGCATTCTGCCTTCCTTCAGAAGTTAAGTCATTATTAGGACATTCTTTTTTTTTTTTTTTTTTTTTTTTTTTGCGGTAGGCGGGCCTCTCACTGTTGTGGCCTCTCCCGTTGCGGAGCACAGGCTCCGGACGCACAGGCTCAGCGGCCATGGCTCATGGGCCCAGCCGCTCTGCGGTATGTGGGATCTTCCCGGACCGGGACACGAACCCGTGCCCCTGCATCAGCAGCCGGACTCTCAACCACTGCGCCACCAGCGAAGCCCTAGGACATTCTTAAAACTAATTTTACCACCTCACACCCACTTTAAGAAAGTGGAAAATAACAAGTCTTAGGATGTGGAGAAATTGGATACCTGTATGTTGTTGATGGGAAAGTAAAACGGTTCAGTCGCTATGGAAATAGTTTGGTGGTTCTTGAAAGTTAAACAGAATTATGTTTGATCCTGCAGTTCCACTCCTGGATATATATGGAAAACAATTGAAAACAGGTATTCAAATATTTGTATACAATGTTCAACACTATTCATGATAGCCAAAGGTAGAAACAACCAAATGTCCATCAATAAATGAATAGATAAAACAATTGTAATATATGCATAAAATGGACTGTTATTAGCCATAAAAAGGAATGAAGTACTGATACATGCTACATTGTGGATGAACCTCAGAAACATGCTGAGTAAATGAAGCCAGACCCTTTGATCACATGTTGTATGATTCCATTTATATGAAATATGCAAAATAGGGAAATCCATAGGTGCAGAAAACAGATTGATGGTTACCGGGGGCTGGAGGTCTGGGGTCTGGAATGAGGAGTAACTAACTGTTTAATGGTTATGAGGTTTTATTTTGGGGTGACAAGAGTGTTTTGGAGCTAGAGGTGGTGGTTTCACAGCATTGTAAATGTACTAAATTCCACCTAATTGTTCACTTTAAAATGCTTAATTTTGTTATGTGTACTTCACCTCAATTTTTTTAAAAAGCTATTTTTTTAAAAGCTATTTTTTTAAGACTGTAGTAACTTTTTAAAAGTATTCTCTTAAAAATTTTCCTTTTAGAGTGGTCTGTTTTAAATAGCAATTTATAATTCATTATAATTTCATGGGTAAAAAGGCTTTGTTTTCTGCATACTTCATTGGGTGGGTGTTGTGAGGCCATTTCATTCTCCAAATGCTTTGAAGTATAATTGAGAGACGAATTTAGCATCAAATTGTTAAAGTTTTAGAGGCACTGCAAAAATATGTTCAGAAATGATGCTTTTCCAGGGTAGGGTAGAGTAATTATTGACTTGGCCTTTTGGTGGTTGAAAAAAAGACTGGCAAGGTTAATTAATTAATTTATTTATTTATTTATTTATTTTTGCGGTATTTGTGGCCTCTCCCATTGCGGAGCCCAGGCTCTGGATGCGCAGGCTTAGCGGCCATGGCTCACGGGCCCAGCCGCTCCGCCGCATGTGGAATCTTCCTGGACCAGGGCACGAACCCGTGTCCCCTGCATCGGCAGGTGGACTCTCAACCACTGTGCCACCAGGGAAGCCCTAATTTATAATTTTGATATTCTTTACTTTAAGAAAAAGATTTGAGAGAGCTTGCATTAAAAATATATGAAACAGGGACTTCCCCGGCAGTCCAGCGGTTAAGACTCTGTGCTTTCACTGCAGAGGGCGTGAGTTTGATCCCTGGTTGGGGAACTAAGATCCTGCATGCCATGTGGTGTGGCCAAAAAAATTTAAAAAATAATAAATAAAAAATATGTGAAACAGATCAGCTAAAAATTAAGAAAGATCTGTGGAAGAGATGTTCCAAGAATGAACAGTTGTCCGCTAAATCTAGTTCTCCCATGCGTTAGCTAAAAAGAAAGAAGAAAAGATGATAGGAGTAATGGCTTTTTAATGTCTGATAAAAGAACACATACAAGTTAATATAGAAATAGACTTTTCCTGACATTACATTTTAAGATGCATTATAGAGCAAATTATCATATGTAGGGAATTTGAACATATGATAATGCCTTAAATGTGGTTTGTACCACAATGAGGTATCACCTCACACCAGTCAGAATGGCCATCATCAAAAAATCTACAAACAATAAATGCTGGAGAGGGTGTGGAGGAAAGGGAGCCCTCCTGCACTGTTGGTGGGAATGTAAATTGATACAGCCTCTATGGAGAACAGTATGGACGTTCCTTAAAAAACTAAAAATAGAGCTACCATATGACCCAGCAATCCCACTACTGGGCGTATACCCTGAGAAAACCATAATTCAAAAAGAATCATGTACCACAGTGTTCATTGCAGCACTATTTACAATAGCCAGGACATGGAAGCAACCCAAATGTCTATCAACAGATGAATGGATAAAGAAGATGTGGTACCTATATACAATGGAATATTACTCGGCCATAAAATGGAATGAAATTGAGTTAATCTGTAGTGAGGTGGTTGGACCCAGAGTCTGTCATACTGAGTGAAGTAAGTCAGGAAGAGAAAAACAAATACCATATGCTAACGCATATATATGGAATTATAAAAAGCGGTACTGATGAACCTAGTAGCAGGGCAGGAATAAAGACGCAGATGTAGAGAATGGACTTGAGGGCACGGGGTTGGGGGGCGGTGGGGAGAAGAAGCTGGGACGAAGTGAGAGAGAGCACTGACATATATACACTACCAAATGTAAAATGGATGGCTAGTGGGAAGCTGCTGCATAGCACAGGGAGATCAGCTCCGTGTTTTGTGACAACCTAGGGGGATGGGATAGGGAGGGTGGGAGGGAGGGGATATGGGGATATATGTATACATATAGCTGATTCACTTTGTTATACAGCAGAAACTAACACAACGTTGTAAAGCATTTATACTCCAATAAAGATGTGAAAAAAAAATGTGGTTCGTAGAAGATTCAGAATTGTTCTTCATTTGGTCATTTATAATGTTTAATGAGCTCTTAAGTTAAATTTACTTTTGAATAGGCAGTACATTTACATGGTTCAAAATTTAAAAGGCACAAGTGGGATACAGTGAAAATTCTCCCTTCCATACTTATTCCCCCAGTTACCCAGTTTCTTTCCACATAAGACAGCCCGTGTTATCAGTTTCTTGTGACTCTTACAGTAGTTGTTTAATTATATAAGATTTATTTAGTGCTTCCCTGGTGGCGCAGTGGTTGAGAGTCCGCCTGCCGATGCAGGGGACACGGGTTCGTGCCCCGGTCTGGGAAGATCCCACATGCGGCGGAGCGGCTGGGCCCGTGAGCCATGGCCACTGAGCCTGTGCGTCCGGAGCCTGTGCTCCGCAACGGGAGAGGCCACAACAGTGAGAGGCCCGCGCACCGCAAAAAAAAAAAAAAAAAAAAAAAAAAAGATTTATTAATACTCATTTTCTATGGATTTGGAGTAATTAAAACATCTTGGGTCTATAATAAACGCCCTCTTCCTACATTTACTTCTATTTATTCTGAGTCTTAGAGCACTGGATTGTCTTCAAGTAAAGAACTCTTAGCCAAGAATTCTCAATCTTAATGCAGTTGCTACCTAGTTTTCTTCTGTGATTTCTAGTGATACTCCCCCATCTTCCTTTTTATGTTGTTGTTTTTATTTTATTTACTTAGTTTTTTATAGATCTTTATTGGAGTATAATTGCTTCACAATACTGTGTTAGTTTCTGTTGTACAACAAAGTGAATCGGCCATATGCATACATATATCCCCATGTCCCCTCGCTTTTGAGCCTCCCGCATCTTCCTAAATAGAGTAAATAAAGTGTAATTTGTAGTAAAATGGAAGTTTGACAGTTAAATTTAGTTCAGTTAGGAACACAAAAATTTGTGAAATATAGTACTTGAAATTACATAAAACTGTTTTCCTTTTTAAAACTATCTTTCTATCTTAACTCTTGTATAGTTAAATGTTTGTTTTGTTCCTGGTGCACATGTATATCTGGCCCATTTTTTGTTCTTATTGTTCTTATATCTGGCCCATTTTTTGTTCTTACGATAAGCTGGAGTTCACACACATGTGGTCAGAATTGCAAAAGAACAGTTGTTTATGACCTGCCTGCCCCTGCTTATTGCTCTTCTGGCCCCACCATAAGGCCTGCCTTTCCTGTACATCTGGTTGTGTCTATCTATATCTGGTCAATATAGTTTAGCTGGGCAAACTATAGCCATGAAATAAACCGTCATGGTTTAGAATACATTGGTGTTAAGTAAAAATTTCTTTTTTGCTTTTAAAAATAATTTCTCTTAGTCCTGTGATTGTGCTTATGTATGGAATTAAGATTATTTTAATAGTAACCTGTAAAAATTTGTTATGACTTCTTTTAAATAATAAGCAATAGGATAGAGTTATATCAGTAACAAAAAACAGTAAACTTAAGAAATGGGCGAGATCTGTGCAAAGGAAACTTTAAAAATGTTATTGAGAGGACTTGAACATAAATGTAGTTTATGGATGTCAGGAATGCTGTTCCTGTGGCGTTGTTTTAATGACCTGAAGAAACTTGAGCATTCTGAATATTTCATTCACTCCGTTTGGCTTTCAGAAATTTCCTAGGGAATAATGCTTGGCATTCTTCTTGCTCAATTATAAAAGTCTGAAATGCTTGTTCTAAAATATTCAAGCTATACACAAGGTTTTAAAGTGAAATGCCTCCTCCTCCTCAGTGCCACCAATTGTACTGTACAGAGGCAACCACTGTTTCTTGGGTGAATGCTTTCAAATGGACGTTTAAATTGAGATTTTAGAAGTTCCCATAATATACGGAGAGTGTAGGAAGCTTAACTTTTCCTGTAGTATCTTAAACTGTTTTTCCCTTTCCCACCTGCTTCTCTCCTGTATTTCTCTCTCTTGAGAAATGGATATCTCTGTCCACCTACTGATCCCAGTTAGAAGCCATAGCCTCTGCATCCCTTTCACGGTGCCCTAATTTCTGTTTAATTACCAGTTCCTATCATTGCTGTCTCCTAAATATGACTTGAATCCACTTGCTGCTCCCCTTCTCCAGGGACGCGGATTACATCCAGCTCCCTTATCCTCTCTAACTGAACTCTGTCCCACCTCCCGCCCATCACTCATTCAGCCTCCAGATTCAAGCTTCTGAAACACAAGTGAGATTGCCTTCTTCCTCCTCAGAAACCAAGGAGGATTCCCAGTTGCCTTCAGTTGCCATAACTCTTTTTTTTTTTTTTTTTTTTTTTTTTTGCGGTACATGGGCCTCTCACTGTTGTGGCCTCTCCCGTTGCGGAGCCCAGGCTCCGGATGCGCAGGCTTGGCGGCCATGGCTCACGGGGCCAGCCGTTCCGCGGCATGTGGGATCTTCCCAGACCGGGGCACGAACCCGTGTCCCCTGCATCGGCAGGCGGACTCTCAACCACTGCGCCACCAGGGAAGCCCTGCCATAACTCTTTGACGTACTTATATGAACTTTTTATACTGGTCTCAGTTAATTTATCAGCCTCCTCTGTTGCCCTCTTCTTCCTTCCCATCATGTACCCTTCACCATATCAAACTACTTGAATTTCTCAGTATTCTCTGGATATAATATACTGTTTCCTGCATCTGTGGCTTTGTGATTGCAGTGCCTCTTGCCTGGAACACCTCTCCTTTCTGGGCTCAGTAAATTTCTCCTCTAGGCCCAACTCAAATGTTCCCTCTTGAGAGGTATTCTGGGACCCTCTCAGAATCTTCTTTCCTTCATAATAGTCCTTGTCAACATGATGTTGTGGCTGCTTGGGCCCTTCATTAGATCAAGGGTTGGCAAACTTTTTCCATAAAGGATTAGATAGTAAATATTTTTGATCTCTGTGAGGACTACTCAACTTTGCCATTGTAGCTTGAAAGTAGCCATAGACTGTTGGTAAATGAATGAACATGGCTGTGTTTTAATAAACTATCTATGGACACTGAAACTTGAATTTCATATCAGGTCACATGTCACAATATTCTTCTTATGATTTTTTTTAACCTTTTGAAAATGTAAAAACCATTCTTAAGTCATGGGCCATACAGAAACAGGTGGTAGGCTAGATTTGACCCAGGGGCCATAGTTTGCATTAGGGGGTGGGCTGTTCAAGGGTAGGCTTTGTATATTTTTGTACATCACCCCCACCCCAACCCCCCATGCCTCAATTCATTTCTAAGCAAGTAATGACTGAATAGCATTTTTTTGTGGAATAAATGCTTAAGTAAAGAATCACTTGAGATATGTAGTTTCTTTTTTTTTCCAATTTTTTTTAACTTGAAGTATAGTTGATTTACAGTGTTGTGCCAGTCTCTGCTGTGCAGCAAAGTTACTCAGTTATACACATATAGACATTCTTTTTTTTATGTAGTTTCTAAACAAATGTGAAGATTAATGGAACTTCACATTGAGAATTACTAGTCATTTTTTATATTTATTAATAAACATTTTCAGAAAAGAAAGTGTTAAAAAGTTGCATAATATAGAGGAGCTCGTAGTGCCTCTCTATGTAGAAGACAGCTCTGGCCAGGAAAGATATAATAAGTAAGCAAATAGTCTCTGTTCACAGAAGAGAATAGTGGAAGGGGCTCCAAATTCTTGATTTGAATCAGAGATTAGATTAAAATACCTTCTCCATCCTTTCCTTGTACCTGCCCTGGAGAAAATCATGTCATGGCTTTTATCCAGTGGTGGCTAAGTTTTCAGAAGGTTTTTCATATGCTGCTAGCTACATCATGGATGTAACAGGCTTTCAGTCATCTGGCTGTCAGTCAGGCCAGTAACCTGTGGTTTGAATCCTGGCTCAGTGCTATCCTTTCTATGTCCTTCACCACATTACCAAATCATCTAAGGCTTGGTTTCCTCATCAGTATAATGGCAAGAATTACATAATGCCTGGTTTGTATGATTGTTTGAAAATTAGGGATAGTATATTAAAAATAAAACATGTAGGGCTTCCCTGGTGGCGCAGTGGTTGGGAGTCTGCCTGCCAATGCAGGGGACATGGGTTCGAGCCCTGGTCTGGGAGGATCCCACATGCCGCGGAGCGGCTAGGCCCGTGAGCCACAACTACTGAGCCTGCGCGTCTGGAGCCTGTGCTCCGCAACGGGAGAGGCCGCGACAGTGAGAGGCCCGCGCACCGTGATGAAGAGTGGCCCCCGCTTGCCACAACTGGAGAAAGCCCTCACACAGAAACGAAGACCCAACACAGCCCAAAATAAATAAGTAAATTTAAAAAAAAAAAAAAAAAAAAAATAGAACATGTAAAACGGCAGCACCTAGCACAAAGTGGGCACTGAATAAATACTACCTGCTGTTGTTTTTGTTTGTTTCCCCCAGTATTAGTCTTTTTGTTGTTGTTGTCTTTTTTTTCATTATTTACAAGAATTGTGGGAGGGGAGTTGAGGTTTACAGGAACAACTCAATCATTCCAGTAAGTTATGTTCAGACAGTGTGATCCAGCAACTTTAAGCCTTTGTTTTTATTTTTATATAACCTGCAAATATAGCCAAGTTTACTGGGTTTCTTTTCTTTTTCAAGATTTTTTTTTGATATGGACTATTTTTAAAGTCTTTATTGAATTTATTATAATATCGCTTCTGTTTCATGTTTTGGTTTTTTGGCCGTGAGGCATGTGGGATCTTAGCTCCCCGACCAGGGATTGAACCCTCACCCCCTGCACTGGAAGGTGAAGTCCTAACCACTGGACTGCCAGGGAAGTCCCTTTACTGGGTTTCTTTAGTCGTCTTTTTAGAAATTAAAAAAGTCATTGAATACCAGGTAATATAAAGGGCTATGTGTGGTTATCTTAACATTTGGACGTTCATTTGGAAAGACAGGGCAGGACACTCAATCACATAGACCTCTAGCAGTATACTCCATACCCTGGGATATCTGTTCTTAAAATACCTTGTTCCTCCCAAAGTAAAAACTGTGCAGAATATCTGGTCATATCACAGTCTTTGTACTAGGCAGAGAATTTCCTCTTTTGTTAAATAAACAACGTGATTAGCTAGATAAAATGAAGGGATTTTGTAAACTGTTTATGTCTACTTGTTCCTCCTTTTTAGCAGTATTCTGAGCTCCTGTGTAGGGGAAAAAAATAGCTAAAGGGTAAAATGGCTTTAAAACTCTAAGAACTGAAACTGCTATTGGTTGGCCCTGTGATAATTTACTGATTTAATTTGAACAAGTTATTTCACCTCATACTCAGCATTATTCATCATTTAGACATTTTATAGGGTCCTTGTGTCCAGGAACTTGTGGCAGCTGTTATTTAAAACATTCTGTAAAAAATGGTAAATTTGGGGAATTCCCTGGCAGTCCAGTGGTTAGGACTCCACGCTTCCACTGCAAGGGACACGGGTTCGATCCCTGGTTGGAGAGCTAAGATCCCACGAGCCAGAGAACACAGCCAAAAATAAAGGTAAATTTATCTGGAATCCGAACAAGTGCAGATAATTATTCACTATTATGGATCTATTTTTTTAAAGTAATTAATTAATTTATTTATTTTTTGGCTGCGCTGGGTCTTCATTGCTGAGCGTGGGCTTTCTCTAGTTGTGGCAAGGGGGGGCTACTCTTTGTTGCGGTGCGCGAGCTTCTCTTGTTGTGGAGCACGGGCTCTAGGCACGTGGGATCAGTAGTTGTGGTGCACGGGCTTAGTTGCTCCACAACATGTAGGATCTTCCCGGACCAGGGCTCGAACCCGTGGCCCCTGCATTGGCAGGAGGATTCTTAACCACTGCGCCACCAGGGAAGTCTTCTTAGTTTTAAGAAGGAACACGTAAACAGTTAGAATGGGGTTAACTGTAAAAGCAGTTTGCAGAGCATGTCACAGATCTGATAAGGTGCAGCCCTTGTGCCATCTGGGCTACCAGCAGAGCTGTCTGGCAGTAATGGCATTGTTAAGGGGCTGTCGAATGCCGGGGGCATTGCGTTGTTGGAAATGAGATTATGTTAGGTGCGTTACTGCCTGCAATTTTCTGGAAATTAGTAATGTGTCTAAGATATATAGCTTGCTAATCAGGATTTTCCATGTTGTAGATTATCACCATAGATAATTGATTTTTTAAGAAAAATATTTCCAGAACTTTAACTTGGAATACCTAGAATATATCTACCCCTACTATACTGTTGGCAGTGAGATTGGAAACTTGCTGGTCACCACGGGGAGTGGAAGGTAAGTAGGGGGAATGGCGATAACTCCTCCAGCTAGAGCTTTGCAAATGCACATTTTCTCCCTTGTGTTTGTCTCTTCCCCTCTTTTTAGTGCCTGTCCAACATTTATATGATTATCTACTAGAAATATCCGTTAGACATCGTATTGAACTCTCAAATTCATATATTCGGAGGACAGCTTCCCTGTGGTTCCTTCCTCCCCCTACCCTTCCACATTCTCCTTGGAGGGCAGCTTCACCATTGACCTGGCCTACATCCTGTCAGTCAGCTGGTCCTGTGGACTTTTCCCTTCTGTATATCTGGAAATCTGTCCCTTCCTTCCAACTCCCACTTTTGTCCTCGTTCTTCCTCTGAATCAACTGCAGAAATGTATTTCTGCAGGTCTGCCCATATCCAGCCCAAGTCAGAGTGACCTTTCTAAAACCCAACTTGGGTTATGTCATTTCTTCTGACAACCTCAGTGACTTACCCATTACCTTCAGGTTTCGATCCAAACTCTTTATAATTGGACCTCTGCCTTTTTGTTCAGCTTCCCTCATTAACCTTGTCTATATGCTCTCTGCATTCCTTTTTTAAAGTAGTTTGTTCCCTCAGTCAATGGTCCATTCTTTCATTTGCTCATCAAACATTTATTGGCCACCTATATGGGTCAGGCACTATGCTTAAGTATGAGGCAATCAACGGAACCAATCCTTAGACCTTTCACTGATCTTTCACACTCTTAATCAGGATCAACTAGGTTATATTGCCGTGACATTTATCCTGAAATCTCACTGTTTTAACACAACAGAGTTTTATTACTTGTGATGATGCTTATCAGTCATGGGTTTTCAGAGGCTCTGCTCCACACAGGAACTCTCTTCCATTCAAGGGGTTCAGGCTTGTAGCTACACCAGCTGGAACTCACAATGTTCTTGGGCACTGTAACAGAGGAGGAAGGAGACTGGATGGGCTTCTCCCTGTCTCAGCCCAAAAGTGACACGTGTCCCTTCTGCTCATATTTCATTACGCAAAACTAGTCAAATGGTCCCACCTAACAGCAATGGGAGGCTGGGTACCATAGGCAAGAGCATGTAATATCTAGTGAGCATTGTGGTCTGTAGCACAGTCACTGAAATATAATTGGTCACCTGACTTATTGTCGGTCTCATCCATTGAACTTTATTTATTGGCTGAGTTGGGTCTTCGTTGCTGCATGCAGGCTTTCTCTAGTTGTGGAGAGCAGGGGCTATCTCTGTTGTGGTGCGCGGGCTTCTCATGGCAGTGGCTTCTCTTGGGGAGCACGGGCTCTAGGCACGCGGGCTTCAGTAGTTGCAGCATGCGGGCTCAGTAGTTGTGGCTCGCGGGCTCTAGAGCGCAGCCTCAGTAGTTGTGGTGCTTGGGCTTAGTTGCTCCGCGGTATGTGGATCTTCCTGGACCAGGGATCGAACCCACGTCCCCTGCATTGGCAGGCAGATTCTTAACCACTGTGCCACCAGGGAAGTCCCTCATCCGTTGAACTTTAAGTTTCTCAAGAGCTGAGGCTGTATCTGCCTTGCTTTGTATCCTAAACACAGGGTCATACAGTAGGCTTCTGATGATTTTTTTGTTGAATGAGTGTCCTTGAACTTGGATTCAACTCAAGTCACTTCCTTTAAGAAACCTTCCCTTACCATCCCCCTACCACCCCCCTGCCAACCTGGGTTAGGTGTCTCTTTCCATTGTCATTGTGGTATCCTGTGCATACCTCAGCCATAGCACTCCTCACCCTGTATTAGTACTTTTTTTTTTTTTCTCCTCTGTCCACTAGATAATCAGTTTCTCTAGGTCAGGGACTATGGCTTTCTTTTAGAAATTCATATTTCTAAAAGAAATATGAATTTTATATTCTTTTGAAAATTCGCATTAAACAATTTTAAAGCAATTTTTTAAAACCTAAAAAATAAAACATTGGGCTTCCCTAGTGGTGGGAAGTGGTGGAATCTGGGAAGATTCCACATGCCACAGAGCAACTAAGCCCGTGCACCACAACTACTGAGGCTGCGCTCTAGAGCCCGCGAGCCACAACCACTGAGCCCACTGCCACAACTACTGAAGCCCGTGAGCCTAGAGCCTGTGCTCTGCAACAAGAGAAGCCACCGCAACGAGAAGCCCACACACTGCAACGAAGAGTAGCCCCTGCTCGCCGCAACTAGAGAAAAGCCCGTGCACAGCAACAAAGACCCAAAGCAACCTAATTAATTAATTTAAAAATTACTGAGAATTCCCTGGCGGTCCAGTGGTTATGACTCGGTGCTTTCACTGCAGTGGCCTGGGTTCAATCCCTGGTCAGGGGACTAAGATCTGGCAAGCTGCGTGGTGCGGGCAAAAAAAAGAAAAAGAAAAAATAAATAAAATATTACTGTTTTAGCTGAAGCCCTTTATGTAAATCTCCCCACATTTCTTTATTTTTTCACTACACCCTTGTCCCTAATCAATATAATGATTTTTGTGTGTCCATGAGGATACTAAGTTGTCCGAGGAGGACCACCTGTGTCATGAATCCAAGAGTTCATATATGGATGGGTGTGTTGTGTGGGTTTGTTTCTCCATCTCTGCAGGGTTATCACCTATCTTGATGAAAAGAGCTTCACAAGAGGTCTAATACACTTGGTTGGCTAGTCCCCCAGTTTGATCTGCCTCAAAATTGCAGAGGTTCTAACCTCTGCATCTCCTGTTCCTGGCTCATTGTAATGCCTAATGAATATTTGTTGAATAAATGACAAAATTTTTTTTCTTAGTGTGTCATTTTCAGAATCTCTTAGGAGCTTTGCCTTTAATTTCTTTTTAGATAATTTGTATTTAAAAATCAAGCTTCAGAATAAGAATTTACTGACCAGAACACTACTCACTGTTTTGTAAGGTAGGAGGGAGTAAACCCTCTGGCTAAAATAAAGAATATTTTGTTTTGGTTTTTGCACTAAATTTTCAATGGGTTGTCAAGGAAGCTTACTGAGGCGAAGAACTATTTGCTGGTAATAGTGTTTGCTTTGAAGTATGACTAGGAAGTAATGCAGCTCTCTTCCTCCAGCTGCAGTGTTATATGTATTCTTACCTCATATAGTCATCCTTTGAATGTACAAAGCAATAACACTGGCTAGATTTACTCATTAATATTGCACATTTACTGATATTTAGAAATTAAATTATACTCTGTGGTACAAGTTTGCTTTTCTTTGCTTTAGCTTTGAAATGTCCCTTTAAAGGTCTTTCATTTGGACTATAACCTAATTGGATGGCCCTAGTCAGCCTTTGAAGCAAATGCTTAGGTTTAGAATGGCTGGTAAACACTTTGCCAAGAAGTGGGAAATCTCTAGGAAGAAAGACTACATGTTGTTATTTATATAACAAATCAGTGAAGGATTAACCCATTTTTCTACTTTTTCTTCTTGAATCTCCTTTACAGATTAGATAGATATGACTTAAATGCCATTGTCTAGAGAGTCTTTGGAGAGGACTTTTTAAAAACTTTTTGGCTTGAATTAACAAAGATGGTTATATTTGGGTTTATTTTTCTTTTGATAAGGAATTTTTGAAAATGTAAGATTGGCCACAGTTCTCGAGGAGAATGGGTATGGCAGTGATCCCCTTTTTCCTTTATGGAAATGATTTAATATAGTAAAACTAAGGGTAACCTGAGAGGCCACTCCTCCGGAGTGTAGACTCTGAAGGAGAGTGATGGCGCTGACTACTTTAGCTTGTAAAAAATTACTGTGATCTTAAAACTAGCTTTATTTTATTGAGCTGAAGTTCACATAACATTAACCATTTTAAAGTAAGTCCGTGGCATTTAGCAACCACCACTTATGTCTAGTTTCAAAACACTTTTCATCATTCCAAAATAAAACCTGTATCCATTAAGCAGTTACTCCCTATTCTTCCCTTCCTCCAGTCCCTGGCAACCACCAATCTCTTTTCTGTCTCTATGGATTTACCTATTCTGCATATTTTATATAAGTGGAATTATACAACATGTGACTTTTTAAGTGTGGCTTTCACTTACCGTAATGTTCTCAAGCGTAACATTTATGTTCCTTTTTATGGCTGAAAACTAATCCTTGTATGTATGTGCCATGTTTTGTTTATCCATTCATCCATTGCTGGACATTTGAATTATTTCTGCTTTTTGGTTATTGTGAATAATACTGCTAGGAGCATTTGTGTCCAAGTGTTAGGGTACCCGTTTTCAATTCTTTGGGGTATGGCGTATACCTGGGAGTGGAATTGCTAGATCATATGGTAATTTTATGTTTAACTTTTTGAGGAACAGCCTAACTTCCACAGTGCCTAAACTATTTTACATTCCTACCAGCAGTGTATGAAGGTTCCTGTTTCTCTACATTCTTGTCAGTACTTATTATTTAAAAAATTGTAACCATTCTAGTGGGTGTTAAGTGGTATCTCGTGGTGGTTTTACTTTGTACTTCTCTAGTGACTAATGGTGTTGATCATCTTTTCATGTGCCTGTTGGCTATTTGTATATCTTCTTTGGAGAAATGCTGTTTGTCATTTTGTCCTTGAGTTGTATGAGTTCTTTATATATTTTGGATACTGGACCCTTATCAGAGGATTTGCAAATATTTTCTTCCATTCTGTAGGTTGTCTTTTCACATCCTTGATAATGCCCTTCGATGCACAGAAGATTTTAATTTTGATGAAGTCTAACTTATCAAAAATTTTTTGGTTTTGTTTCTCAGGCTTTTGTTGTCATGTCTAAGAATTTGGCCTATGTTACCAAATCCAGGGTCATTAAGATTTACCCGTGGGCTTCCCTGGTGGCGCAGTGGTTGAGAGTCCGCCTGCCGATTCAGGGGACACGGGTTCGTGCCCCGGTCCGGGAAGATCCCACATGCCGCGGAGTGGCTGGGCCCGTGAGCCATGGCCGCTGAGCCTGCGCGTCCGGAGTCTGTGCTCCACAACGGGAGAGGCCACAACAGCGAGAGGCCCACGTACAGCTGCTAAAAAAAAAAAAAAAAAAGATTTACCCGTTTATAGTTTTAGCTCTTACGTTTAGGTTGTTGGTCCACTATGAGTTAATTTTTGTATGTGGCATGAAGTAGGAGTCCAACAAAGACTCTTATTTAAAAGCATAATTTCATGAAACCTCCACATTGTACTTTTTAAAAATTAATTATTTGGCCACACCTTGTGGCTTGCGGGCTCTTAGTTCCTCAGCCAGGGATTGAACCCAGGCCATTGCAGTGAAAGTGCCGAGTCCTAGCCACTGGACCGCCAGGAAATTCCCTCATGTGGTACTTTTAATATCCCTTGATTAAATATATATACACACCAACCTAAAACTACTGTGGATTTTATATTATTTTAAGCTATTCCATGTTCTATTAAAGCAGAGTTTATATATATTTTTTAAAAATAGTGCTTGTAAGTTTAAGACATTATTTTCTCAGTCCATGGGCTATATATTGGTGACTGTATATGGATTCATGGATTTCCTTCTTATATCTTTTTTTTTTTTTTCGGTACGCGGGCCTCTCACTGTTGTGGCCTCTCCTGTTGCGGAGCACAGGCTCCAGATGCGCAGGCTCAGCGGCCATGGCTCACGGGCCCAGCCGCTCTGCGGCGTGTGGGATCCTCCCAGACCGGGGCGCGAACCCGTGTCCCCTGCATCGGCAGGCGGACTCTCAACCACTGCGCCACCAGGATAGCCCACCTTCTTATATCTTGTGGTCCCCTCTAAGGGGATCTGCAGATCATAGATTTTGTAGAAGAGCATCAGGAGAATCTATCATGGCAAGAAGAAAAGGGATTAAAGATGAAGAAAAAGGTAGAATTTCCAAGGGCTCATAGTTGCAGAGACCTTAAGTGGGAGAGAGAATACTGGAAGGTAGGTAACTGGAAGTTAGTGGTGGGATCTGTGAGCGCCAGAGAGGAAGGAGTGATTTCTTTCAGGCAACAAAGATGACTGCAGAGTAGAAGTTAAGTGCTGGGAAGTGGAGGGGTGGGTGGGGAATACGGTTTGGAATAGGGCCTGAAGCCCAAAAGACATCATCAGAAAGTGATTACTTAGGGAGCAATTGAGGATTCCTTTAGTTTTGGAAATAATGCCAACCCAGTGCTACCTCTGAATTAGGAGTAAAGCTAACTTTATTTAACATCTGTCCTAGGGAGGGTTAAGGAAAAGACACTAAGGAAATTCTAGATTTTATTTCAACCATGACTCCAATACTGGTTAAGTTTGAAATAGTAACCTATATTCTGTATCAATATTTTGTGTTTGTTTGGTTTCTTTTCATTTCTTTTTTTAAAATTAATTTTATTGCAGTATAGTTGCTTTACAATGTTGTGTTAATTTCTGCTGTACAGCAGAGTGACTCAGTTATATATATATTCTTTTTCATTATCTTTTTCTTTATGGTTTATCACATGATATTGAATATGGTTCTCTGTGCTATACAGTAGGACCTTGTTGTTTATCCATCCTATATATACTAGTTTTCATCTGCTAGTCCCAAACTCCCAATCCTTCCCTCTGCCACTGCTCCCCCCCGCCCTGCCCTTGGCAACCACAAGTCTGTTCTCTATGTCTGTGAGTCTGTTTCTGTTTCATAGATATGTTCAGTTGTGTCGTATTTTAGATTCCACATATAGGTGATATCATACGGTATTTGTCTTTCTTTCTGACTTACTTCGCTAAGTATGATAATCTCTAGGTCCATCCATGTTGCTGCAAATAGCATTATTTCATTCTTTTTTATGGCTGAGTAGTATTCCATTGTATATATATGTACCACCTCTTCTTTATCCATTCATCTGTTGATGGACATTTAGATTGTTTCCTTGTTTTGGCTATTGCAAATAGTGCTGCTGTGAACATAGGGGTGTATGTATCTTTTTAGTTTTGTCTGGGTATATGTCCAGGAGTGGGATTGCTGGATCATATGGCAACACTATTTTTAGTTTTTTGAGGAACCTCCATACTGTTTTCCATTGTGGCTGCACCAATTTACATTCCCACCAACAATTTAAGAGGGTTCCCTTTTCTCCGCATCCTCTCCAGCACTTATTATTTGTAGACATTTTAATCATGGCCATTAAATGTCATTTCTTGATAAAGTTTCCTAGTAAAGGAATTCCAGTTTTATCTCAGCTGAAAGAATGACGAAAAGAAATCTTTCTAGTCCTCATGTCGGTGAGAGAGTTAGGTTCTCAGCACATACTTAGAGCTTAGGGTGATGTGTAGTATCGGCCTATGGCCATCTAATGATGCAGGAACTGGGGCACACAGGAGTGAGAACCTTGGAGGGAAAGTTGGGACTGTGGTGCGAACTAGGGCCAAGGCCAGCTCTTCATAGCACTCACAGGCTCATCAGTGACAATCTTTGTTTTTTGTGTTTTTTTGAGTGTCTTTGTCAGCTGTGTGTTCAAAAGGCTTTAGAGAAACGAACAAAGGAGAGGATAGATTGGACAACTGAGTGAGAGTCTGAGGGGGGAACACATAATGGCCACTGGTTCAGATGCCCTTCTGCTTTTACTAGGCAGATTGTCTGCTTTTTCATACAGAAATGAAAGCTACTTTTCAAGAAGTGATTTGGAGAGGTATCAACAAAGAATGGATCTTAGGTATTTTTTTGTGGTGTTTAAACTCTAAATTTGTATGAATGTGTCTTTTTGAGTTTTTAACTACCCATGTGACCTCTGTGACTTTCAGGTGCTACTCGTGAGCAGTAGTCGCCATCCAGACCGATGGATTGTCCCTGGAGGAGGCATGGAGCCCGAGGAAGAGCCAAGTGTGGCAGCAGTCCGTGAAGTCTGTGAGGAGGTGTGCACTGCGAACAAAGGGCATGGCTGTACCTTGTCATCATGAACCTGTCATGTCTGTGTAGTTCATTAATTTATCACCACTCACTGAATGAACAGACTCATGATCACAGAAAGAAAGCACTTAACAGTTACCACATGCCTCTTTGATTAAAGGGGCAGTCAGGTTGTGACATGGTGATGTTTATCAGGCACTCTGTGCAAGGGGAGGGCTCATAGTAGTGACCGTATGTGATTATACCAGACAGTCCTTTGTGATTTCCTATGGATCTCTTCCCACACTGTCTCTGTTACCTGTGGCAGAAGATCAAGAATCAAATAGTTCATCAGCCCATAGAAATAAGAGGAGTAAGCAGTATTGGTATTAATGGCTTATTCTCATTAACCTTTGGGTGAGGAGGAGGCAGCCCTTGTTCTCCTATGCTCCTTGGGTCCTGGCAATAGAGCAGTGGCTAAAGCAATACTTCTGTTAGCCAGAAGTTGTTAATGGTGCACCTTGAGAGACAATAGTATCTTCTTTTTTATTTGGTCACATGATATTCAACATATATATATTGAGTTCTTGGGCCATGCCCAGTATATCTTACTAGATACTCTAGAATAAGCAGTCAGAAGTCAAATCTCTTGGTTCCCTTACTTCAAGGGCTTAACATTTTGTTGGGGAAACTGAGAAACAAATTGCAATTCAAAACCAGGAGGAAGGAACTGATGTTTCTCCATAGCCTCTTGTGGCAATACCACGCTCTGCTCTGCTTATGCTAATCTCCTTTAGGAGTCCTAACTCAGTGGTGTAAGTTTTACCACCCCCATTTACTTGCCTTGGCTACATAGTGCTTTTTAGATCCATTTCCTTGTTCCAGAAGGGACTTAAGACTGATTCTAAGGACATAAAGTAGAGTTTAGAAAAAGTCTAAATTCTGCATTTCTTTTGGGTCAAGCCCTTGCTGAAGTCTTCTTTGACTAATTTTACTTTGGAATACCCAAGGAATTCTTTCCTTGCTCTGAAGTCCTGCAAACTTGTGTTGACTTGTGCCACTCTCATTTTATCATATATCTGTGTATCTATAACTAGATTGTAACCTCTAAGGACAAAGATTATATTTCCCATTTTAAATCCTCCCTTCTTGTGCCTAGTACACAGCTGGGTGAATAGAAAGTAATTAATATATGCTTCTATGACAGATGGAACATAAAAGTCCTGAAGAAATACCCCAATTGGAAATTATCAGAGTTCTTTCTGGAGGATCTCAAAGGTTTGACTATTCAAATAAGTGTGGTAGGGCCAATTGGTGGACCTAAGCTACATAATTTTGATTTCAATCCAGTTGGCTTCTGTGAGTTCTGAGGTACCTAAGGCAAAAGTGATGTTTGACAGAGTTATTGCGGCTCTGTGGATTCAGACAGGTTGTTGGAAGACCTGAAATAGACTGATGGTTCTAGAATAGAGAGGAAGGGAAAAAATTCAGAGACCTTTGGGCAAAACTTGCTGCCTGGTTTAGAAGTTTTGGGTGAAGTGTGACAGCTTTACCTCTGTAGAGCACATTTGGATTTGGCATCTGTCTCAGGAAAACTTATACCCGTTGTTGTTACTATTGTTTCGTTGAGTGCTACAGTCGAATTGTCCTTGGGTTATATAAGTGCAACTAAGATGTAGAAAACTAGATGATTGCAATAGGAAGTACATAAGGGAGTTGAAAAGGATATAGGGTTACCCTTTTGTTTCCTGGAAATTACATACCATCCTTCAGTAGGTAAAAGGGGGAATAGAGTGGAGAATAAAGTGGAGTTGGGACATGAGAAGGTGAACAATGCAGCACAGATAATTAAAGTATACTTTTCATATGGTCAGTATCTTACCTACCTCCTGTCTTAAAGGGAATCCCAAGCTTGAAATTAAACGCTGCCTGCCATTCTCAGCCCTGAAGAATCCTGCCTGACTTTGAGCAGATTTTTTACTCTCCAGTCAAGAGTCATATCATACCCTGTTCTTTATTCCAGCATTATTGAGAGGATAAAGAATAAGGTACCAAATAAACCAAATATTCGTACAAACAGTATAAATTAGAGAAATGTGTCATTATAAAGACAAACATTTCCATGGCTTACATCAAAATAAAATGGAGGGGGTGGCTTTTCTAATTCCACATCTATCAACGGAGAATAAGACTTGATCAGAGAGGTTGTAGGTAGATGTTTTTTATTACCCTTGAAGGGTAGCTTTTGTAAGCAGAAACCACTGTTCAGGGGTTTATTTAGTTTTCAAAATGTTATGACTTTTTAAAAGCACACATTCAAAAACTTTGTTCTTTCCTAATGCTTGCAGATCTGATTGCTGTATTTATAAGCATAGGAGATTTTTAAGGGGCCTTTGGATAATGCTTAGGCCAGTTCATTGAAGACTTTTAGATGTTTCAAATTACATTTATAAATTTAATTAATTTGATTGCTTTTTAAAGAACGTCAGTTGTCTGACTTTAAAAAAATGAAAACCTTATGAGGCTCTTCAGCAAAAAGTCCTATGAATGTCATGTATTAAACTTATAAATAAGATGAATCTTAAATACTCCCATAGTGTATATAAACTTACTGAGATTTTCAACTTAAAATCAAAAGTCAGAAATAAGTTATTCAGTTATACTTTCAAAGTTGAGGTTACCGTCTAATAGGCCAAATTCTTTTAAACATTAGAAAATCATAAAATATGTCTGGTCTCCTTCATCTTTCCTGTTAAATGAGGCCAGGACTCAGGGGTGGCCTGTTAGGAAAGGTCGATCCAGTTCACTGCAGCTCAGTCAAGACTATAACTTCACAAGGCTGACTAGCGGTCATGGAATCCACGTGGGTGGTGATGGGTACTGAGTGAGCCATCTGTAGTATCTGGCATACTAGGCTAACTTTGTGCTTCACCCTGAAGGTCTCTTCCTCCATGCAGTCTTCATGATTCCTTCCTGTAGTCTTCATGATTCCTCCCTGCAGACTTGTTCTCCGTATGTGTTTCCATTGCAGTCTGTACTTCTAGCATCGTATTTATCATGTTTTATTCATATCGCTTGTCTAGTTGTCTTCTGTGCTAGACTTTACACTCTGTGTAACCAGGTACCATTCTTTCTTGCTCACTGTTGAATCCCCAATGCTTAACACATAACAAGTGCTGAACAAAATAAGTGCTGCAGTTTTTGGCGTGACCTCTAGAGCAGCCACATAAATGCAATTGAGGTAGGCCCTTTTGGGTTGTCAGGAGTAGACATAACATCTACAGGCCCCTCAGTTAGTTGAGGGAGAAGAATATGGCAGTATCAGAGCAGCTGTCCAGCCAGGCTGTGCAGAACTGGAAACTTAGGTCACAGAGCACAGGCAGGCCTTGCTCACAGTGGGTGGATGGATGTGGGAACGCACTGCAGCTCAGTAGCCTGGTCACCATACCAGAGGCCCAGCGCCTCTCTTCCACTGTGGAGCGCTGCCTTTCTAATGTCTTCTTAGCCTCCCAGCTTCTGCTTACCACTTTTTTTTTTTAATTTATATTATTTATTTATTTTTGGCTGCGTTGGGTCTTCATTGCTGCAAGCGGGGTTTCTCTAGTTGCAGTGAGCGGTGGCTTCTCTTGTTGCAGAGCACGGGCTCTAGGTGCGAGGGCTCAGTAGTTGTAGCACGTGGGCTTAGTAGTTGTGGCTCGCGGTCTCTAGAGTGCAGGCTCAGTAGTTGTGGCGCACGGACTTAGTTGCTCCGCGGCACGTGGGGTCTTCCCGCACCAGGGCTCAAACCCATGTTCCCTGCATTGGCAGGCGGATTCTCAACCACTGCGCCACCAGGGAAGTCCCAGCTTACTACTTTTTGTTTGGTGTTTTTCCTCCCTTGTGTGTCAGTAACCTGTCTGTTGACTCACTCTGTCTGTGTATCTCACATTCAGCCTTCCTGAGAGAGGACTTGATCAGTTTTGCCTACTTACAACCTTCAGAGCTGCCAGGCCACATCAGTTTCTAGCCATTTTGAAGATGTCTGCTTTACCTGTGCATCAGTTGCTGATTTCTTATTCCTCTAACTGAGCTCAGAGTGGCAAGGTCATGTGCTATAAAACATGGCAGCCTGGGGCTTCCCTGGTGGTGCAGTGGTTGAGAGTCCGCCAGCCCACGCAGGGGACACGGGTTCGTGCCCCGGTCTGGGAAGATCCCACATGCTGCGGAGCGGCTGGGCCCGTGAGCCATGACCGCTGAGCCTGTGCATCGGAGCCTGTGCTCCACAACGGGAGAGGCCACAACAGTGAGAGGCCCATGTACCGCAAAAAAAACCACAAAAAAACCATGACAGCCTGTGCTTAAGTACTGCCTGCAGCAGCTGTACCAATAGTATGTAGTAAAAAGATATTTAATAACACAGGGAAATATTTGTAGCACATTCCTAAGTGATCAGAGCAGGTTATGAAACAATATTTATGATAGAAAACCATTTAGTGGGGAAGAAATATGTGTGTCTATTTGTACAGAAAGAACAGGTAACACTACTTGTACACTTACTATGTGCCAAGCTGTGTTTAAGGGTTTTGCATATGTCGCCTCATTTCCTCACCAGATCCAATAAGGTAGGAACTGTTATTATCTACATTTTACAGGTTGAGATTCAATGAAATCAAGTAATTTGTCCTGGCACACCAGGACAAATTGTGCCCAGCTAAATGTGCTCAAGTGCTCAAGGTACGATTTGAATCCAGAACATCTAGTCTTAGCACCCACACTCCTAATGCCTTGAAAGAATGCCCATCACATGTTCACAGTGGTTATCTTTGGGTTAGCTCTTAGATCATCAAGTTTTCTACATTGAACATATATTTGTTACTATAAAAATTTTCTGTATAAACGTGAATGGAATGAGGTTATTAAGTAGTTTATCATGGCATTGTCAGTCCTAGATACCATAAAACTCAACCTGTTCTGAAGCTTTGTTCAACGCAGCTTAAAACTTTTAGCATATTGGCTGAATCTCAGAAACAGATAGCACTTGAAACATTACCAGTCACATTTAAAGGGCTGAACTTCCGTGGCAGTCCAGTGGTTAAGACTTCACCTTCCAATGCAGGGGGTGCAGTTCTTCCCTAGTCAGGGAGCTAAGATCCCACGTGCCTCGCAGCCAAAAAACCAAAACATAAAACAGAAACAATATTGTAACAAATTCAATAAAGACTTTAAAAATGGTCCACATCAAAAAAAAAAAAACCAAAATCTTTAAAGGGCTGAAATATTCCCTTTTGGAAACTAGCTTCCATTTTTTAGCTGCTTCTAGTTAAAGTCCTATTGTAGTGACCCCTCAAAGGGATGAGGCTTTCTCCCAGGACTGACCATGGGCCTTGGTAACAGTGCATCTCTAGCAAAGGCTAGTATGAGCCAGCCATGTGATGCTGTCTGTAATAAAAAAGAAAAGCACTTCTTTGTGTGGTTTTCAGAGCTATTCTTTCTTGCTAATTCAATGGGAAAGGTAAAACTGCTGGCTGACAGGGAAGAAAGAGACGCTGGATCTGAAACTGTTCTGTCCTCTGTTCAGCTGTTATGTTTCCATTTCTTTCATCCATTCTCACCTCAGCCAAACCAAGAATGTTATCACAAAGATACAGTACATCTGAAAACAGAAACAGGAAAATATTATGTGCAAACTTCAACTGCATTCTCTTCAAGGGTGACAAAGATGGGTACCTTCTGCCTTTAGAGAAATGTAGCCAGTGATAGCTGAGAGTGTGGCCAAATGCCAGTTCCTTTTATCTGCTGCCTCATGTCTGGACAAGGTCCATATCCATATCCATTTCTAGCATATAAATTATAAAGATTTTGTAGGCAGCCTGATAATTAACCTGTGACATAGGCCTAGCTTTAAAAAAAAAAAAGGAACCTGTTCTCTGACTTCCTCACTTGTGTCCTAATATCACACTTCTCTGCTGCTCCTTTGTCTCCTACCACCTGTTGCTTTGCCACATAAATTCACCATCATGGAAATTTTTTCAAGTCAGTGATGTCGCTTTAAACTTCCCTGTACCTTGCTGCCCTCCCTCAAGTTTTTGGGTTTTTTTGTTTTGTTTTGGCCTCACCGCGCAGCTCATGGCTTATATTTCCCCGACCAGGGATCAAACCTGCACTGCCTGCAGTAGAAGCATGGTGTCTTAACCATTGGACCACCAGGAGGGAATTCCATTAAGTTTTTGATACACTGTCTTATGTAAACATTTCACAGCATGTTTGACTGAATTCATCTTCATTTAAGATAGTTTTTTGAACATCTAGATGCTTTAATCTAGTATCAAGGATCTGGTTGCCTTGAGCCCAGAGCTGCTTCCTGATTATCTCTATTTATGTCAGCCTATCAAGAATTTATTGTAACCCTTCTTGATCTCATTTGTATTTTCAGATAAGACCAGGGAAAATGCCATAGTGAACTTTATTTTTAAAATCTATATCTTCTTATCCCAATTTCTGTACTATGTGTTCCCTGTCCCTGCAAAAAAAAAAAAAAAAGGTTGTACTCTCTTTTTTATGTAACATAGCAACCAGAAGGCTCCCGTTGGTATCTCAGAACTGTCTCTGACAGGGAAACAGTGTTTCATGTCTCTTGTTATATGCAAGTAGAACATTTGAAAAGCCTGTGACTACTTGGGAATAATTTGAAATACAGTTTTGTCAGCCTTTTTCTTAGCTCATAGTGTTAGACTCTGTTTGGAGTGGAGAAAAAAGTGAAGGCTCTGGGGCTTCCCTGGTGGCGCAGTGGTTAAGAGTCCGCCTGCCTAAAAAAAAAAAAAAAAAAAAAAAAAAAAAAAAAAACAAGAAAAAGTGAAGGCTCTGTGTGACTGTGTTGTATTTTCATCTTTACTTTTTGGCCCAGCCTAAACAGTTATGAATGGAAGATGGGGATAGTGTATCACAGAATTTATTAGGGAAATACATTAATTTTTTTTTTTAATTTAGAACTTTAACCACAAAATATATATCATAATATATTAAGAATAATTTCAGTCATTTCAACATGATAAATAAAACAGGGGGAAGTAATGTAGACCAGGGGTCTCCAGCTCATAAGCTTGTAGGGAAGCAGTCAGGCAGTTGACGGTGGGTGTAGCTCTGGTAAAGTGGGGAGAGCCTACCCTAGACCAGAGACGGTCCTCTTCAGGCCCAGCCGGTAGTTTTCATGTGGCAATTAAGATGCAGTGTGACTGTGCTGTTTTAAGAGAAGCATGAAAGCTGGATTTACTTTTTTATATATATATATATATTTATGAATTTATTTTATTTTTGGCTGCATTGGGTCTTCGTTGCTACACGCGGGCTTTCTCTACTTGCGGCGAGCGGGGGCCACTCTTTGTTGCAGTGAGCGGGCTTCTCACTGCGGTGGCTTCTCGTTGCGGAGCACAGGGTCTAGGCCTGCGGGCTTCAGTAGCTGTGGCTCACGGGCTGTAGAGCGCAGACTCAGTAGTTGTGGCACACGGGCTTAGTTGCTCCGCGGCATGTGGGATCTTCCCGGACCAGGGCTCGAACCCGTGTCCCCTGCATTGGCAGGGGGATTCTTAACCACTGCACCACCAGGGAAGCCCCAAAAACTGGATTCTTATGTGAGATCTCCTGATCTTTCAACGTAAGCAACTAATTTTTTAAAATTCGTTTTTAAAATGTCAATCAAATAATATACGCATAGTAGATTAAAACAACAGCAGTAGTAGTACTAAAAGGCTCATAATGGAAAACAACCAAAAGATGTGTTCTTAATTAGGTGGATGATCTGTTTTGCAGATTTTTACTTTATTTTGAACTGAGAAGCTCCAAGCTCTTGGGAGAAGATAGTTTTATTTTTTAGTCTCCTAAATGATAAATGAAGGCAAATAAAGGTTTTTAACCTTGGGAATACTGCATTGTTTAATAGAAATGTTAATATGAGAAAATATATCCAGATGTAAATTACTGTAAATCAAGAGAGATCACAAACCAACCCCATTTGTTTGTTGAAAAGCAGGCTTTATTTAGGTAGCATTTTCTGAATTTCTATTATTTAATTTTTAACTTTAAAAACCACATGAAAATGAATTATTAATAATAATGTACATGTATGTTATATGCACCTATAGATTTATCTTTAAAATTGATTTAAGGGAATTCCCTGGTGGTCCAGTGATTTGAATTCTATGCTTCCACTGCAGGGGACCCAGGTTCGATACCAGCCAGGGAACTAGGATCCCACAAGCCACGTGCCAAAAAATTAATAATAATAAATTTAAAAAATTTTTTTCAAAAGTAGGCAAAGGATTTTTCTATGGTTGAAATTTTTCAAAATAAAAAGTTCAGAAGAAAATAAGCTTAAACACTTATCATTTGCCACCTACACTCAAAGTCTTCAGGTGGATACCACGAAGTACAACAATGATGGATGCCACTTTCCCCAAGAAAAATTGTGTTTTTATAAGTACTACCATGTCTTTATTTTTACTTGGTAAAAAGATAGATATTTTTAGCTTCTTTGGTCAAAGCATTATAAAATGTAAGAGTCATGTCTCTTAAGGCATTATATTTAATTATCTTATCCTGGTAATTTATTCTTTTTTAAGAATTTAATGGGAAATGTGCCTCAGTGGTAAAACATTTCAGGAAAACCTTTGTTCACCTAACATGGAGATACATGTTTGTGTGTGGCAACATGTTTATTCTGTGGTCCTAGAAAAGCATGCACAGAAATATAGCAAAAGAAGTTAACTTTTCCTTAGAAAAAGTCATTTTGAATATATAAAATGATCAGAGAAAACATACCATGTCTTAGGTGGAAAACCGTTGGTGTGAGGCCGTTTTATGTTAGAGTACAGATTGAATCCCGCGGATCTCTGGCAAAGGCCCTTAAGTAAATCCGTATTGAATCTCCTGTTTCTGGCAGCTGAGAACTTAGAAAGGGCCTTTCCTCTCAGTTACAGTTCAGGGATGAAAGGAGACCTTGGCATAGACACTGCCTCCAGTGAAGGGCTTGGCTGAGGCAGCTGTGATAATCCCTGTGCTCAGTTTTTGCTCTGTGCTCACATGACCGAGAATGTAATTCAACTCTGGCCCCAGAGCAAGGGAGGCCTCTTTCTCCTTTCAGAGGAGGACTCCTCTCTGCTCCTAGGCTGCCTCGAAATGGTAAATGGCTACTCCTAGGTTACTTCCACGATGACTTCTGGAGTCAACCTTAAAATGATTGAGAATTTTTAGTGACTGTCATTTTGGCTTTTGTAAAAATACTTAATGGATACTCTTGGCTTTATGAAAAGTGTTATTCAAAATGTTATTACATATTTATGTTATTGACCTTGTTTAAATACACAGGTGCTTTTTTTTTTAAGTTTATTATTTATTTAATTTTGGCTGTGTTGCGTCTTCGTTGCTGCGCACGGGGTTTCTTTAGTTGCGGTGAGTGGGGGCTACCCTTCATTGCAGTACGTGGGCTTCTCATTGCAATGGCCTCTCTTGTTGCGGAGCACAGGCTCTAGGCGCGTGGGCTTCAGTAGTTGTGGCGTGTGGACTCAGTTGTTGTGATGCATGGGCTTAGTTGCTCTGCAGCATGTGGGATCTTCCTGGACCAGGGATTGAACCCATGTCCCCTGCATTGGCAGGTGGCACTGCACCACCAGGGAAGTCCTACACAGCTGTTTTTGACTAGGAATTTCCATTAGAGCTATTTGTAAAAATTTTAATATTAAGAATAGAAACAATATAATCTGAACAGGACTCTTATTCTGAGGGCTTTTAAGTGCTCACTCTAGCATTTAGCGATGCTATTAGTGTAGCCAGTTTGATTACTTAAGTAATTAAGCTGGTGACTACTTCAGCTCACCATTTTTCTGGTTATAAAAGTAACACATGCTCCTAGCAGAATGAAAAGCCAGACAGTACAAAGATGATGGTGTGTTACCATAGTTCCTTGGCTGATTAGTTTTTCTCCAACTATTTAATTAAGAAATTTTACAAACACGTAAATAATATTTTAAAAGAGTGAAACAAACACTGTATATCTTCTTCTAGGTATAATATCTGTTGACTTGTTGTATATTTGCTTTATCTCTCTGTGTTTATATCCATACCCTTTTTTTGGCCATTCCGTTTGAAAATAAGCTGTAGCTATCATGGCACATTACCTCTGAGTTCTGTTCTTTATTTAGCATGCATCTCTTTAGAATAAGGCCAGTCCCCTACATAACTATATACCATTGTCACACCTAAGAAAATTCATAATAATTCCATAACATCGTCTAATATTTACTCCGTATTCAAATGTCCCCAACTATCATGAAATGTCTATTATATCTGTTTGTTTCCTCACACATACAATTGGAGGTATGTCGTTTCAGGCTAAATGATATAGATATATTTATACAATAAATAGAACCATAATCTCAGCCTTTTCACACCCTGCTCACTATGATGCTGACTTTTTAAAAGAGTCCAGGATCATTGTCTGATAGAATGTCTCATATTATGGTTTTGTTTGATTGTTTCTTCCAGGTGTCTTTTAACTTATTTCCTTATCCTCTGTACTTCCAGCAACTTAGTCTAGAGCAGTGTTGTCCAGTGGAATATTCTGAAATGATGGAAGTGTTCTATATCTGCGGTGTTCGGTGTGGTAGCCACTAGCCATATATGCCTATTTAAATGAATGAAAATTAAATAAAATTTAAAATTCAGTTCCTTAGTCATACTAGGCATATTTTAAGTTCAGTAGCTACATGTGGATAGTGGCTACCATTTTGAATAGCACACATCTAGAGGCTTGATTAGATTTAGGGTAAGCATTTTTGACAAGTTGCTGCATAGGTGATGTCAAGTACTTCCTAATACTTAATGTCATGAGGCACATAATGTCAGGTTGCCTTGCCATTCGTGATAAAACGTTTGCTCAGGTAATAACTGACAGCCTCTCCATTGTAGAAGTACATTTCTCCTTATATAGCAAAATTGGTAAGTAGTCTGTTGAACAGTTCTTCCAGGCTATATGAATCTCTTGTCTCCCAACAACCCAGCATTTTTTTTTTAATTTATTTATTTTTGGCTGTGTTGAGTCTTTGTTGCTACACGCGCGGGCTCTCTCTAGTTGCAGAGAGCAGGGGCTACTCTTCATGGCGGTGCACCAGCTTCTCATCTCAGAAGCTTCTCTTGTTGCGGAGCACGGGCTCTAGGCACGTGGGCTTCAGTAGTTGTGGCACGCAGGCTCAGTAGTTGTGGCACACGGGCTTAGTTGCTCAACGGCATGTGGGATCTTCCCGGACCAGAGCTTGAACCCATGTCCCCTGCATTGGCAGGCGGATTCTTAACCACTGAGCCACCAGGGAAGCCCCCAGCAGTCTTTCAACTAACAGTTTTAGCATCTACTGCTGAACCTTACCAAATCAGATAAAAGAGCAGAAACTGAAGAACAGTGATTTTCTAATTCTTTTTTTTTTTTTAAGCTGAAATTCTTCTTTAAAAGAAAGCCCTCTTCCTCCTCCCTCCCCACCCCCCTTTTTCCTTATTTTAAATAACCCCACTGGAGTAATGGGTTGGTTGGTTAGGACTCCACACTTCCACTGCAGGGACACGCGTTCAGTCCCTGGTCGGGGAACTGAAATCCCATGTGCTGTGTGGCATGGCCAAAAATATATAAATAAATAAAGTCATTGGAGAGAGAATTATCATATAAGTAAATAAATAAGTAAATAAATAGCCTTGGGGGAACGAAGTTGGACTGGAAGGAAGCCTCTGGGAAATTTTGTTTTATCTAATTTTTTTTTAGTTTTTTACAACCCCAGAGTCTGGGCAGAAACGTGAAGAGATCAAGCAGTTGAAAAAGTCAGTATTTAAAGTGCTTAATGGCATAGCCATAATCCCCCGAGGAATTCTAAGGGGATATATTTGGGTTCAGAAAGATCAAAATTAGCATTGCTGAAATTTTGTTCTGTATTGTCTTCTTAGGTGCAAGGAAATGAAAGCAAAGCCGTCGCTGGGGGCAGATGACAAAGCTTCAGTTACATTTTTTGTTTTTATTTTTGCTTTTTTTTAGGCTTGAGACTTGATCTTGTTCTTCAAAGAATTTTTTTTTTTAATTTAAGTTAGAATGGTTGATGAAGCTAATGTTATTGGGGCAAGGGATGGTTCACATGGAGATCATCAAGACAGTTTACTGTTTCCAGATGACTAGATTAATCCTTAAAGGAGTATGAATAGAAGTAATCCATGAAGAATCGTCAAATGTGCTAATCTCCCTGAGAACTAAAGAGTATTGCAGTTGGATAGATTTATGTGAACTCTTTTATTGATGATGCTGACACAGTTGTGTATTTAGAAACAGTTAGTTATTGCTGCCTCACAAAACCTAAAACAAGAATAATCATGCTTTTCTCATAGTTTCTGTGAGACATGAATTCAGACAGCATGCAGCAGGGATGGCTTGTCCATGATGTCTGGCACCTCAGCGGGAAGAATCAAAGATTGGGAACAGAATACTGTTGAGAAAAAAGTTTGAATAACTTTATCTACTAGGCTTCCAGGACTCAACACTTTTCTGATTTTTCTCCTCCATCTGAGTTGTCTGTTGATTCCTCCCTGAAGGCTGACTGTCCTGAAGTTCAGTTCTTTGTCTTTTCTTTCCTTGTCTCTCATCTACTCCTTGGTGGTCTCATCCAATCTCAAGGATTTAAATATAGTAGGTGGGTAGTTGGGTTAGTGGGTAGGTAGGTTGGTGGATGGGTGGATGGATGACCCATCCATCCCCAACCACAGCTCTCCTTAACCTGCCTATTTGGTATTTCCATTGGGATGTCCAGTAGGCATTTGAAACTTAAGATGTATAAAACTAAACTTGTGATCCCATTATCTTCTCCCAAGACTGCTGCTCCTCCAGCAGTCTTCTCCATCTCAGTAAATGTCACCTCCATCCTTCCAGTTGCTTAACTCAAAAAACTAAGAGTCATCCTTGATTTCTTTCTTTTCTCACACCTAGTATTTAGTTCATCAGCCAATTCTGTTGGGTCTACCTTCAAAATACATATATGCAGAATCTAACCACTTCTCACTATCTCTGTCTTTACCACCTTGGTCCAAGCCACTATCACCTCTCACCTCAATTCCTCTGGTCCCCCCTGTACTCTTACCCCTTTAAGTTTATTTTCAGCACAGCAGGCAGAATGATCCTATTTTAAAAACCTGGTCAGATGATGTCACTCGAAGGCCTTCTAAGCCTTAGAGTGGCCTGTGATCTGGCTTCCTCTGGCACCTCATCTCTCACTCCTCTCTCTTGATCACTGTGCTTCACCCACCATGGTAGCACCCTTGCTGCTCCTCCAGCAACAGACTTGCCGTTCCTTCTGCCTGTAATCACCGTGGTATATACAGTCTTAGACATTGAATCTAGAGTAGAGAGCCTCCATCCTGCTGGTTTTTCCAAATGGTTTATATAGTAATTGCCCTTTATTGGTGAAGAAATACCATAGTATTGAAGATGGGGAATAAACAGTTTCAAAAAACAGACATAATGTGTTTGTACTATACCCAGCAGGTCTACACATTTACATCTGTGCCAAATGAAATACCTTTTCCATCTGTCTACCTGACATTCTTGCTCATTTAGAGCTCTTCCATACTAAACAATCCAGATGAGGTGGCAGTTGTTCATTTCATTTGGCTTGATTTTTCCTTCTCTTTACTCCTTTTTGGGGTTGAGGAGTGACTTGAGGACATAAATGGGCTGTCTAGGATGCCATCTGAACAGCCAGTTTTATCAGTTTAGAGATTTGGTAGGGCTCCATGTCAGGCCCTAGAACAGATATGGTTTTGGTTTCAAAGTAAGTCATAAAAACACTAAAAAGGGCTGAGCTTTTGAAGTGGTTTTTTAGAATGGAGAGGGAGGCAGTTAAAGAAGGGAAGGGTATCATTTTCAACCAAGAGCTCCTCCATGACATGGTTTCACTGAAATTTATGAGAGCTGAAAGAAAGACGATCAACTATTTATGCCTGTATGACCAGCAAAGTTCTGGGTGCGAAACTGAATGAGGACCTTGCTGAGAAGATCTGTAGACAGCGGGTGTGCCTGTCTATGGCACTATGTAAGTGCCATAGTAAGGACTATGATGTTAAATGGAATTTATTTTTATAGGGTTATGGAAGCACGTTGTTGAAGAGGACATCAAGAGGTTATCTGGTTTAAATCTACACTTTTGGTCAAGCATAGCTAACATTCAAGCCTTCATTTTTTTCTTTTGAATATGTATGTTTGAAATATACTAACTCTTGTACATTATCTAAATGAGTTAACCTTTAATGCCATCCAGCAATGAAACAACCACTACACACCTATTAGAATGGCTAAAATTTTTAAATGCATGCCGTTCAACAGCAGATGGAGAGTAAGAAATGCAATTGTAGTTTCTTGCTGCTTTCAAATAAACTGTTCATCCCTGTTGAGTGAATTAAATATATGCAGTTTTAAATGTTTCAGAAATAGCAAGATCACCTTTACAGTGATACTTGGCAACATGAAGTTTTTTGTCATTTCAAACTGAAATTGCCAGTTCTGCCTTTAAAATAAAACCTAGATTATTGGTAAGAAAATTGAGGGGCCTATCAGGTAAAGAAAACCAGAATCACTTAAAATTGCTAGACCAGCTTTTCTTAAGCCCCTCCTTTTTAAAGTTGATCCTCATACTATTTTTTTCAGATTCTCAGGTAGTCTAGAGGGCAGATTTATGTAACACACCCTCAGTTATTGCAAACTCAAAAAATGATTTAAGATTCTGTTTATATAATCTTGCCTGCCCTCCAGAAGGTGTCCTAATTTATTCTCTCAGCAGCAGAGATGAGGAGGGCATTGGTATGGTTGGTAGGTGCGCGGACTGTGGAATCAAAAGACCCCTACGTCCAAATCCTGGTGCTGCCGTGTAACTGCGTGGCATTGGCAAATTATTTATCATCTCTAAGCATCGGTTTTCTTTTCTGGAACATAGGAATCATGATAATACCTGCTTCATAGGTAGACATTTAGTAAGAACTCAAACACTAGTTGTTATTATTACTGGAAAAGATGAATGATTTGGTCGGAATCACACAGCAAAGCATGACTTGACCACTCAGGTGTATTTGATTCCAAAGCCCGTACACATACCAACCATATTAAAGCCCTCATCTCCCCTACTTCCATTCCCGATACCCTCATCAGGAGGATGCTAGTGAGATTATTGAACTATATGAGCATTTTAGGTTGCTTTGAATATATATTTAGGAAAGAAAATTGATTTATATTTTTGGCATTGGGTTTATTTAAATTGTTTTATTGTTGCATTTTTTTAAATGCTCATATGATTGGCAAAAATGCTGCCACCACCACCTTTAAGAGTTTTCTGTAGCATATTTTGTGAAGTGTCAAAAAGATTGAAGTGCAAAGGGGGATACTTTATTTTTCGATTTTAAGATGATTTTTTGTCCTGTAATTTTTCAAGATTGAAAAGTTTTCCAGTATTTTATTATAAACATTTTCAGACATATTGCCACACAGAAAAACGTCCATATAACTCACTACCTAGATTCTATCTACCATTAGCACTTTACTGTACTTGCTTTATCACTTAACTTACGTCTGTTATTGAAACCTTAAGAAATAACCAATACACAACAACAAAAAGTCATTTATATTTCCATCACCTAAAGATAACCTTTGTTAACATTTTAGTAATTTCATACATGCTTACACATCTAAAAATATGTGTATTTCTTTTTTAAAATAATACGGGAATTTAGCCATTTCATTAGCTCATTATATTGTGGACATCCTTTTGTGGTAATAGGCTTACATGTGAATGATTATTTTGAAAGACTATATAATAGTCCGTGTTTAAATATACCATAGTTTGCTTGATCATTTTTTGTTGAGCATTTAGTTTGATTCTAATTTTTCATTATTCTAGACTTTATCCTAGTACTTCCAATAAAATGTTGAAGAGGAATCATGGGAGGGGACATCCTTGCCTTGTTCTTGATCTCAGTGGGAAAGCTTTTAGTTTCTCACCATTCATTTTGATATTAACTGTAGATTTTTTTTTTTTAGATGTTCTTTACCAAGTTTTATCAAGTTCTATTCTTTGTTTACTGAGAGGTTTTTTTTTTTATCATAAATAGGTGAACTTTTTCATGTGGTTTTTCTGCAACTATTTGTATGATCATGTGATTTTTCTTCCTTAGCCTGTTGATGGGATGGATTATATTAATTGATTTTTATATGGAACCAGCCTTGCATACATGGGATAAATCCCACTTGCTTGTGGTGTATACTTTTTTTAATATCAGTACATTGTTGGATTCAACTTGCTAACATTTAGTTGAGGATTTTTACATCTGTGTTCATGATAGATAATACCTATAGTTTTCTTTTCTTGTAATGTCTTGGTCTGGTTTTGGTATTAGGGTAATGATGGCTTCATAGAATGAGTTTGGAAGTATTTTCTCTGCTTCTATCTTCTGGAAGAGATTATAGAGAATTGGTATGATTTCTTCCTTAAATGTTTGGTAGAATTCATTAGTGTACCTATCTGGGCCTGATGCTTTCTGTTTGGGAAGATTATTAATTATTGATTCAATTTCTTTAATAGACATAGGCCTATTTAGATTGTCCTTTGTGTGAGTTTTGGCAGATTGTATCTTTCAAGGGCTTGGTCTGTTTCATCTAGGTTATTGAATTGTGGATATAGTATTCCTTGGTTTATTTTATTCCTTTATTATCCTTTTGATGTCCATGGGATTTGTAGTGATGTCCTCTCTTTAATTTCTGATATTAGTAATTTGTGTCTTCCTTTTTCCTTGGTTTGCCCCGTTAGAAACTTGGTTGTATTGATCTTTCCAAAGAATCAGCTTTTAGTTTTTTTGTTTTTTCTCTATTGATCTTCTGTTTTGAAATTCATTGATTTCTACCGAATTTTATTGCTTATTTTCTTTTGCTTTCTTTGGATTTAATTTGCTCTTCATTTTCTAAAGTGGAAGCTTAGATTATTGGTTTTAGATTTTTTTTTTACCTAATATATGCATTCAGTGCTATAAATTTACCTTTAAGCACTGTTACTTGTTGCCTCCCACAAATTTTGGTAAGCTGTGTGTTTATGTTCATTTAATTCAGAGTGTTTTAAAATTTCCCTGCGATTTCTTCTTTGACCTATGTGTTTTTTAGAATTGTGTCGTTTAATTTCCAAGTATTTTGGATTTTCCAGCTACCTTTCCTGTTAAAGATTTCTCACATAATTCCATTGTGACCTGAAAACATATATTGTATGATTTCTATACTTTTTAATTTGTTAAGGTGTCATTTATGGCCCATAATGTTGTCTATCTTGGTGACTGTGCCATGTGAAATTGAGAAGAATGTGTATTCTGCTGTTATTGGATTAAGTAGTCTATAAATATCAATTACATCTGATTGCCTGTCTGCCTGCTGATCTGTCCATTTCTGGTAAAGGAGTGTTGAAGTCACCCAACAGTAATAATAGTGGATTCATCTGCTTCTCCTTACAGTTCTGTCAGTTTTTGCCTCACATATTTTGATGCTCTGTTGTTAGATGCATGTACTTTTAAGGATCATTATGCTCTCTTGCTGGAGAATTGACCCCTCATGTAACACTCTTATGAAGCATTATGTAAATACTCTTTATCCTTGATAATTTTCCTTGCTCTGAAATCTGCTCTCTCTGAAATTAATATAGATACTTATGTTTTCCTTAGATTTGTGTTAGCATGGTATATCTTTCTCCATCCCTTTACTTTTAATCTATATGTGTTTTTATATTTAAAGTGGGTTTCTTGGAGACAACATATTATTTTTTTGTCCCCCCGACAATCTGTCTTTTAATTGATATATTTAGGTCGTTGATGCTTAAAGTGATTATTGATATACTTGAATTAATAGCTACCATGTTTGATACTGTTTTCTATTTGTTACCCTTATTTTTTGTTTCTGTTTTTGTCTTCCACCCTTTTCTGCCTTTTGTGTGTATTATAAAGTTGAGTACTTTATAATAAATTATTCCATTTTCTCTCCTTTCTTAACATAACAGTTATGCTTCTTTTTTAGTGATTGCCCTAGAGCTTGCAATATACATTTACAACTGATCCAAGTCCACTTTCAAATAACACTATACCACTTTACAAGTTATGCAAGTACCTTATACAAAATAGTCCTAATGCTTCCCTCCCCTCCCTTCTGTCGTTGCTGTCATTCATTTCACTTATCCTCATGCATATGTCTGTGCATACATAGTTGAATACAGTGTTGCTGTTATTTATTTATTTTTAATATTTATTTATTTATTTTTTGACTGTGTCAGGTCTTAGTTGCAACACATGGGATCTTTCGTTGCAGCATTGCTGGCTCTTTGTTGCAGTGTGCGGGCTTCTCTCTAGTTGTGACGCCAGTGGGCTCTGTAGCTGTGGCACGCTTGCTCTCTAGTTGTGGCATGCTTGCTCTCTAGTTGTGGCACACAGGCTTAGTTGCCCTGCGGCATGTGGGATCTTAGTTCCCCAACCAGGGGTCGAACCGGTGTCCCCTGAATTGCAAGACGGATTCTTAACCACTGGACCACCAGGGAAGTCCTGCTGTTATTATTTTTAACAAACTATTGTCTGTTAGCACAATTAAGAGTAAGAAAAATAAAGATTTTATTTTACTTTCTTATTCCGTCTCTAATGCTTTTCCTTTCTTTGTGTACATCTGAGTCTCTAATCTCTGTCATTTTCCTTCTCGCTAAAGAACTCCTTTTAGCACTTCTTTCAAGACAGGTCTGTTGGCAACAAGTTCTCTCGACTTTGGTTTGTCTGAGAAAGTCTTTATTTTGTCTTCACTTTGAAGAGTACCTAGGTTGATGGTTTTTGCTTTTCAACATGTTAAAATATTTCACTCTATTCTCTTCTTGTTTGGATGGTTTCTGAGGAGAAGTTGGATATAATTATAAGCTTTGTTCCTCTATAGGTAAGCTGTTTCCCACCCTCCTCTGGCTTCTTTTGAGATTTTTTTCTTTACGTTTGATTTTCTGCAATTTGAATATAGTATGTCCAGCTAGATATAACTTTTTGTGTATTTATCCTGATTGAGTTTTCTAGATCTGTGGTTTTGTGTCTGACATTGATTTGGGGAAATTCTCAGTCGTTATTGCTTCAGATATTGCTTCTGTTCCTTTGTCTTCTTCTGGTATTGCCATTATACAGTGTTATACTTTTTATAGTTGTCCCACAGTGCTTGGACATTCTGCTCTGTGTGCTTTTTTCCCCCAGTATTTTTTCTCTTTGCATTTCAGTTTTGAAAGTTTCTCTTGACGTTTCCTCAAGTTCAAGGTTTCTTTTCTCAGCCATGTCTAGTCTGCTAATGAGCCCATCAACGATATTCTTCATTTCTGTTGACAGTGTGTGTTTGATCTGTAGCATTACTTTTTTATTCGTTCTTAGAATTTCTCTCTGCTTGTGTTAGCCATTGTTTCTTACTTTTTCCATTAGAATCCTTAGCATATTAATCATGGTTCTTTTTCATGGCCTGATAATTTTAGCATCCCTGCCATATCTAAGTCTGCTTCTGATGCTTTTCTGTGTCTTCAAAATGTGTTTTTTCCTTTTAGTAAGAGTAATTTTTTGTTGAAAGCTGAACGTGATGACTGGATGTAAGGAGCTGTGGTAATAGGCCTTTAGTAGTATAGTGGTAAGTTGTGCATTCTATAGTCCTGTGATGATTAGGTCTCTGTCTTTCCGTGAGCCTGTGTCCTTGGGCTATGAACTTCAGAACTGCTTCTTAGTAGTTCCAGCTCCTCGCCCTCCCACCCCCACTTAAGATGGGACAGGATGGATGGTGGGGCTGTAATTGGGTATTTCCCTTCTCCCAAGTTGGCTAGACTCTGATAAAACCCCAATAGATTAGGCTCTGGTAAAATAGTTTCTCTTGAAGTCAGCCTTTGTTAAGAAGAGCAAAATGTTACGGAGTATTTAAAAATGGCTATTTTTCTCCTCTCCAGAAGCAGGAGGGGATTTTTGTCCAATATTCACTATGAAAACCTGGTTAGAGCTTCTGGAGGTAAAACACACAAAAAGTATGATGGCCCCCCTTGAAGATTTTAGGCTAGTCCTTGAACCTCCAGTGATTGATCAGTTACAGTTTAGGTTTTCTTCCACCCCACCCCTCACTCCCTTCCCTTGGTGGTTTCTGCTCTGGTAAATTGAGATTCTCTGATTTGGCTGTCTCTCCAATTTGAGGGCAGTGGTTTGCCCTTTGGCTTCACTTTTCTGATAAATCTAAGAATAGTTGTTATTTTTTCAGTTTGTTCAGCTTTTATTTGTTGTTGTGACAATGTGGGACCTTCTAAGCTCCTTACATGCTGGACCAGAAACTAGAAGTCTCCTTTATTGCATCGGCAGGTGGACTCTCAACCACTGCGCCACCAGGGAAGCCCTCCTTTACTTTTAAATAACACATTTGAACAGGTATTTATTTTTCCAACCAGATAAAACAGTCTACTCACACACACACATAACTAGTATCCTTTTATTGCCCAGCTCTCATTTGTTTCAGTTTGTAACTTTGGGTATAGATTATCATTATTAATAAGATATTATTCTTGAAAATACAAAAAGTTATTTGTTACATTGATAACAACCATAACAATAATTATTTAAATTTAAGACCAATCATTTTTATTGCTTTCATTAATTACAGCTTTTTCTTGCTTTCCCTCCTTGCCTCCAATATATTCTTCTTTCTTGTGTGCTTTTTTTCTCATGCATTATTGGTTGACTAATGACTTGTTGGCCAATGATAATGCTCCAGAGCATGCTTTGAGACCTGGTTTCTTGTCTACTTTTGCCCTTGCAATAGATCAAGGAAGCAAACTTGGAATTTCAAAAAATAAAAGTATTAGACTTCCCTGGTGATGCAGTGAGAGGCCCACGTACCAAAAAAAAAGAAAGAAAGAAAGAAAATCACTGTTGCTTAAAATTAAGAGTATTATTATCAATATTATGGATATAAGTCTGATACCAGTTTGGTTCTTATTCCTCTGGAGATAACCTATTTTTTCTCTCTTTACCCCTGAGGTTTTGAAGTATCTCATTGATTTGTCTGTAATTTCTATTAATTAAATATTAGAACCTCTAGACTGAGCCTTTACTCTTATTCTTTTTTGGTCATATTTTTCATCTCCTTGTTTTCTTTTATATGTTTTGGGACGTTTCATTGACTTATCTTCTAACTCTTCTAATCAGTGTTTTATTTCAGCAGTCATATTTTTAAGGTCTAAGATATCATTTTTATTCTTGTTTGCTTTTACATACATTTTGTGCCTGTTTACCATCTCTAATTTCTTTAAAGGATAACTAATTTTCCCCAAGTTTTCTTCTGTTTCTCGAATTTTTCTTTTGACCAGAGCCAATTTTCATTAACTTATTTTGATCTTTCTTTTGGCAACTTTCCTTGTATGTCTCGTGACCCATGGTTGTCTCATCACGGTTAGGGTTGAGGCAGTAGCAGCGCTGAGTGGGAGCTCTGTGTAAATGGGTGGGTATATAGAGTGACCTGGAGGGAAGTGGAGGAAAGTGGAGCAGTTGTGCCAGGACCTTTCTAAAAGAGTGCCACAATAGGAGGGATTTATTCTGGGGATGTGTATAGACATATAAGCTACAGTAGTTCTTTCCAGTTTTTCTGTTTTTCTGCTTCGATTAGAGCCCTCAGAGTTGTCTGGGTGATAGATGCCTGGGTCCAGACCATTCTCCATGTATGGGGATAGTTGTTTGGTATTTAGACCTTTGGCTTTCAGGACCCCTTCTCACTCTCTGTGTTCCTGCCATATCCTATCCTTGAATCTCTCCGGAGTCTGGAAGCTAAGCTGGCTTCTTTTGCTTTTCTTCATCTTTCAACCCTCATTCATCACTTTGCACATTCTTGGAATTTTTTTTGAAATCTCCTTTCTTCCAGTTCCTCCTTTCCAGTCGTATTCCTCTACTTCCATTTTAATGAGGTCTTAGGAGAAAGAAGAGATACTATGGTTAGTCAGTATACCACTACAGGCACACCTCGGAGATGTTGTTTATTTGATTCTGGACCATGCAGTAAAGCAAATAGCACAGTAGAGCGAGTCACACAAATTTTTGGTTTCCCAGTGCATGTAAAAGTTATATTTATACTATACTGTAGTCTGTTAAGTGTACAGTGGCATTGTGCCTAAAAAAGCAATGTACATGCCTTAAATATTTTATTGCTAAAAGATGCTAACCATCTGAGCCTTCAGCGAGTTGCAGAAGTAACATCAAAGATCACAGATCATCATAACAAATATAATAATAATGAAAAAGTTTGTAATATTTTGAGAATTACCAAAATGTGACACAGAGACACAAAGTTGAGCAAATGCTCTTGAAAAATGGTACTGATAGGCTTGCTTGACGCAGGGTTGCCAACAAACCTTCAGTTTGTAAAGAAAACACATCTGCAAAGCACAATAAAACAAGGTGTGCCTGCACGTTAACAAGTTTTTAAATTATTTTTAGGGGGCTTCCCTGGTGGCGCAGTGGTTGAGAGTCCGCCTGCCGATGCAGGGGACACGGGTTCGTGCCCCGGTTCGGGAGGATCCCACATGCAGCAGAGCGGCTGGGCCCGTGAGCCATGGCTGCTAAGCCTGCGTGTCCAGAGCCTGTGCTCCGCAACGGGAGAGGCCACGGCAGTGAGAGGCCCACATACCGAAAAAAAAAAAATTATTTTTAGAATTATATCTCCTCTTTGCCTTTGACTCTGAAGTAATGCTATAAATATTTTTATTTGTTTAAGCTAATCATCTAAGATACTAAATAGGAGTATCTTTCTTTCAATAGATATATCCCCCATCAAAAATAATGCAGGTAGGGCTTCCCTGGTGGCGCAATGGTTGGGAGTCCGCCTGCCGATGCAGGGGACATGGGTTTGTGCCCTGGTCCGGGGGGATCCCACGTGCCGCGGAGCGGCTGGGCCCGTGGGCCATGGCCGCTGAGCCTGCACGTCCGGAGCCTGTGCTCCGCAACAGGAGAGGCCGCGGCAGTGAGAGGCCCACGTATTGCAAAATAAAAATAAAATAAAATAACGCAGGTAGGTCATGTGTTTATAAATTAAATCATTTTTATTTATGATTTATCTTAAACACTAGCAGCTTTTTAAAAGAATCACTTTTTAAATCAAGGAATTGATATTTTATTTATTTTAAGCTTATTAGGAGAACCGAATTTAAAGGTTAGCTCTCTTACTGCAAATAACTACTCCTAAATTATCTTTCAGCTGTTGTTTTTAAACATTGGAATTTAAAAAAAGATATTTTTTTACTCAATTTATCTGTCTACATTATCACACATAATTGAATGCTACACATTGATAAATAGTTAATTCAGTGGTCTAATGTGGAGATTAGAATCTGCCCAGTTAGAGACTATAGTACTGTATTTGAGCTGGTTTCTATTGGAAACCTGAGTAGAGACTGAATTACTGGGATAGGAGCCAGTTGCCTTTTGCTAAATGAATTGATTCCAGATGACTCTTCCAAAACAGATGTATTTGCTTTCCCATCCAGCTCCACATTCCAGGAAAGGATTTTTAGTCATCAGGAAGTATATTCCATTGACTCCAATACAATTCACAGTGGCTTCAGCAAATACTAAGTGCAATCCTTGCCTCTAGAGACTCCTCCGTCTTTAAACTACCAACAGCCACTGGACCTGGACAGGTCTAACTTATCTGGCTAAAGTGCCACTTAACAGCTTACTCTTAATTCAGTGAACTTACAAACGCAAACTGCCTAGTGCAGAGCTTGCTACACAGGAAGTAAATTTAAGGATTCTGATTCTAACTTATCTCCAAGGGACCCCATGTGGCTCAGTATTAAAGCTAAGTTTCCAGGTTAAATCACAATAAATGTAACTTGATTATATTTAGTTACACTGACTAATTAATAGACACGTACTTAGACTTAAAAAAAATAAAACTTGCCATATGCTGTTTTCAAACACAATAATACTGAATGACTAAGAATGAACGGCTGGAAAAAGATATATCAGGCAAATACTAACCATAAGAAAACTGAGATAGTAACTATAATATCAGGCAAAACAGAGTTTAGGTGAAAAACATTAAAGGGACAAGAGGAACATTTAATATTGATTAAAAGGAACAATCTGCCAGGATAAGATAGCAGTCATGAACTTGTGTGTACCTGGCAAGCTCTTCATCAGCATAAAGCAAAACTGACAGAGTTATGGGGAAAAGCTGACAAATCTCCAGCCATATTGAAGACTAAAACATCTCATTTAGAAACTGATAGGAAAAGCAGCAAAAAAAAAAAAGGATTGAGTAACAATTAATAGGGTTGATCAAATAGCTATATTGAGGAATAATCTTGCATCCAAGAAAGAATATGTAAATTTTTAAGCACACATGAAAGAATTATAAAAAAGTAACCCTATGTTAAGCCATAAAAGAGGTATTAAAAATCCCAGAGCATCCATAATATAGACTATAAAAGAGGTATTAAAAATCCCAGAGCATCCATAATATAGACTATACATACTGTGATATAGTGCAGTAAAATTAGGAATCAATAATAGAGCCAGCTTGACAGAGAAACATACTTGGAAACAGAAGAAAATGTTCTAAATAATCCTTGAGTTAAAGCACAAATCACAAAAACTAGTAAGCAAATAGAGCTGAACAATCATGAAAGTTCATATCATGAAACTTCATATCATGACCTATGGATGCAGCTCATTCACTTTGAGCCCTAGATGATTTTATTAGAAAGCAAAATAGACATTAAATAAACTAAGCAGTTAATTCAAGAAACTAGCATAAAAACAACAGGATACTCTCAAAGGAAGTAAAAGGATGAAAATAACAAGGAAAAGAGCATGGATTAGTGGGGGAAAATAGAAATGATCAACAAAACCAAAAGTGGGTTATTTTTATTTGTCTAATAAAATAGACAAACCTCTCACTGAATCCATAAAGGAAACAAGAGAGAAGGCAACAAATAAGCAATAAAAAAGGAAATAACCACAGATATAATAGAGATTTTTAAATTAAGAGAATGCTATGAAAAGCTACAAACAAAAAAATTTGAAAACTTCGATAAAAATTTTCTAGGAAAAACTACCCAAATTTACTTAAGAAAAATTAGAAAGCCTATATGTAGATCATTAATCCTTATAGAAATTAAGTGGTAATCGCCAATCTCCCCAGCAAAAAGATTCCAAGATCAGACGAGGTGAATTTTACCAAAACTTCCAAAAATATATATTCTTACCTTAAAGAACTATTCCAGGGAATGATAACTACACACCTCTTGTAAGGCAAGTATGATCTTGATTCAGCAAGCAGCATACTTTTTCTATAAAGGGCCAGATAATAAATACTTGAGATATAGAAGCCATATGGTCTCTGTCACAAATGTTCAACTCTGCTGTTGTAATGCGAACACCCTCATAGACAATACTTAAATGAATTACCGTGGCTATGTTCCAGTAAAACTTCATTTACAAAAACCGATGGAAGGGCAGATTTGGCCTGTGGGCCATAGTTTGCTGACCCCTGATCTTGATACTTAAAAGTAGAAAGAACAGTAAATTCTGAACTATGAACATGGATATGAAAATCCTAAGTAAAATAACAGCAAATAGAATCTAATGCTTTGTCAAAATATCATACAACTGGGTTATCCCAAGAGTACAAGGATAGTTCAGTCTTGGAAAATATGTTTATGTAATTTACTTCAGTAAGAGTTTAAAACATAAAATTATCATCTCAGTAAATGAAGAAAAATTATTTATTAAAATTCAGTACCCTTTCATCTTAAAAACTGTCAGCAAACATAAAATAAAAGGAAATTCCTTAACTTGATAGAGTAATAAAACCTACAGCAAACATTATATTTTCGAAATTTTCAAAGCATTCCTATGGCAGACAGGAATAAGACAGTTATGATTGCTATCATGCTGCCATTTGTTATTGAACTGGGGTCCTAGCCACTGCAGTTAAGACAAAAATAAAGATTCAAAAGGAAGAAGCAAATTGTCATTATTTGCAGATGGTGTGACCATTAATTATAAAAAACCAAAGAAACACAATAGAAACTAGTAGAACTAGTAAAAGCATTTAAAAAGGTTACAAGATAAAGGATCAGTATGCAGAAACCAGCAATGTTTCTTTAAACAAGTGATAATCAACTAGAAAATATGCAACTTTAAAAAATATACATTATTCACAATAGCAACAGAACTATACTAAAACTGAAATACCTCGCTGTAGACTAACAGAGTGCAGGATCTTTACAATAAAAATAATAAAACTTAATTAAAGGAATTTAAAAAGACCTGAATAAATGGAGAGAGTCTATTCTTGAATGAAAAAACTAAATATTGTAAAGATGTGAGTTTTTCTCGAATTAACACCAAAATTCAAAAATAAAAGTAAACATCCCCGAAAGATTTTCCAAGAGATCTGAAAAACGGATTTTTGAAATTCGTGTAGAAGGATAAAGGTGCAAAAATGGCTTTGAAGTTTTTGAAAAAGAACAGAGGCAGAGACTACCCTTCCAGGTATTAAGATAAAGCTATATTAGTTAAAACCATGTGATATTAGTACATAAATTAACAACTATATTAGTAAAACAAAGTAATATCCATGGGACTCTTCTGGCTACTTGGGAATAAATTCCCAAATTTATTTTGCTGGATCATAGAAAACATACGGGAGACTAACTTTATGCCATGGGGATGGGGACATGTTTCTTAAAAAGACATTAAACATACACACAAAGGAAAAAGAAGTAAAATCAGCAATGTCTGGTAAAAACATGTTTAGCAAAGGACATTCAAAAGTAAAGATAAAAGACAAATGCCAGATTGGGAGAAAATATTTACCACAGAGGATAAGATATAAATAATTTCTGAAGATCATTAAGATGGTCAATGAACACATAAGAAAAATGGATAAAGAGTATAAATTCCCAGACAAAGAAATCTGAATGTTCATTAAACATAGGAAAAGTGCACGATTTCAATTTTAAAATTATGCATTATAATTTTACACTCACTATATTGACCCACAATTTAAAAAAAGCTGATAACAAGCACCAGTGTTAAAGAGGAACAAGAGGTACAAGGTACAAGAACTTGTATACTGCCTCTATCCTTGGAGAATATGTCAGTTCGTTGTTGCTGTAAAACAAACTATCCCAAAATTCATTGGCTTAAAAAGTAAATATTGGCTTCCCTGGTGGCGCAGTGGTTAAGAATCCACCTACCAATGCAGGGGACATGGGTTCGAGCCCTGGTCCAGGAAGATCCTACATGCCACGGAACAACTAAGCCCATGTGCCACAACTACTGAGACTGTGCTCTAGAGCCCGTGAGCCACAACTACTGAGCCCGTGTGCCACCACTACTGAGCCTCACTCTAGAGCCTGTGCTCCGCCACAAGAGAAGCCACCACAGTGAGAAACCCGTGCACCACAATGAAGAGTAGCCCCCACCCTCCGCAACTAGAGAAAGCCCGCGCACAACAGCAAAGACCCAATGCAGCCAAAAATAAATAAAATAAATTTTTTTTTAAAAAGCAAGTATTGCTCACAAGCCCATGGGTCAGCTTCTCGTGTCAGCTGGACTACTCAGTTATCTATAGCCAGCTCTGCGTTGAGTTGGCAGCTGTGCTGATCTTGGCTGGGCTATCTCACTTTGGAGGTCAGCTGGCTGTAGGCTGCTTTGTGATATCCTCAGCTGAGACTGGTCTTTCATCCTTTAGGAGACTAGCTCACATGGCAGTGGCAGAGTTCCAAGAGAACAAGTGGAAACTGTAAGGCCTCTTGAGGCCAAGACTTGGAACTAGTGTACCATCCTTCTGCATTTTGTTGGCCAAAGCAAGTCACAAGGCCAGGGGTGGGAAAATAGATTCTATCTCTTGATAGGAAGAACTGCAAAATTACACTTCAAAGGTTATGGGTACAGGGAGTTAGTGGTCCAGTGGTTAGGACTCCGCACTTTCACTGCTGAGGGCAGTGAAACTAAACTAAGATCCCACGAGCTGTGCGGCACAGTCGGGGAAAAAAAGGACATGGGTACAGGGAGAGAATTGCAGCCATTTCTGCAGCTGATCTACTGCAGAGAGCAACATGATAATAAGTGGGAAAACTGGAGGTACTTTTACCCTGTGATTCAGAAATTTGACATTTAGTTATAGATCTTGGAGGAACTCCCACACATGGTAAGTAACAAGGATATCTGTAAGAGAAGTTCTTTTTTTGGCAAATTTTTTTTTTCGCGGTACGTGGGCCTCTCACTGCTGTGGCCTCTCCCGTTGCGGAGCACAGGCTCCGGACGCGCAGGCTCAGCGGCCATGGTTCACGGGCCTAGCCGCTCCGCGGCATGTGGGATCTTCCCGGACCGGGGCACGAACCCGTGTCCCCTGCATCGGCAGGCGGACTCTCAACCACTGTGCCACCAGGGAAGCCCGGCGATGTTTTTTATAATAGCATGACTGAATGTCTACCAACAAGTGAACAGATTAATAAATTGTGATAAATTCTTAAAATTATTGATCAAGAGTTAGAATGAATTAACTAAAACCACATGTATTAATGTAGCTAAAAGTCAGAAACATGATATTGAAGAAGAAAACGTTTCAGACTTTATAATCCTTTTTTTTAATCAAGTAGAGAAGCATGCAGGAAATACTATATACCATTACTAGTGGATATATACCTAAGTAGTAGAAGTGTAAAAACATACAGTCGAATGATAAAAACCAAATTTAGGGGAGTAGTAGTTAGTTACTTCAGGCAGGAGGTGGGGAATACACAAGAGGCTTCTGTTGTACTAGTAGTTTTATTTCATAAGAAAAAAAATGACATAGAATGATACATTACTATTTGACAAAGCTGGTTAGTGACTACCTGATTACCTGAATGTTTATTTTATTATTTTCTTTACTTTTTTGATATTTGAAATGTTTCATTTAAAAAGCAAAACAAAAAACCTTGGGATGGGATTTCAGTGGACTTAAAACTGTCTTCTCATCTACTTCCATCTGTCTTCACTGTGATTCTTTCCTTCTATAATTGACAAGTTTGGTGGATACCAGAAAGTTATGTGTATTGAAGACCATATATTTTTGTTCATAGGTTTCCTCATACAGACACTTGCATTAGAGTTGTTCCCCTGAGCTCCTTTTGCGCCTGGGCTTATTGCTTTAATAGAGGAAGATTTTATACTGCAGCTCCCTGAATGTACAGAATTTTTCTTTTGGGATATGCAGTCTTCCTCAGAGAGCTGCCATTTAAATCAAGGGAAGTAGCAGGAAGCTTTCAGATACAGGTGCCAGCATATCTGACTAAAAGTGGCTTTAACATCACTAATTATTTTTCTCACGTAAGAGGTCCAGGGGTTGGCCATTACCCTGTTGCTTCAGCAGCTCAGCCGTCAGGACTTTGGTTCACTTCTTATTGATTTTCTAGGCCTTACCCTTATGATCACAAGATGACTGTTGCAGTTCCAAGTTTCAGGTCCCCACCTGACAAGCAAGGAGGTATAGGGTTTCTTTTTGTACAGCTCTTTTTATCGTGATGGGAAATCTTTTTTAGAAGCCTCCAAGGAACGTCCTCTCAGGAACCACTGACCCAGAATTGGGTCATACACAGCACCCCTAAACCTGTCACTGCAGAGGGCAGCAGAACTCCCTGTGTGGTTCCAAGTGTGCCATAGCTCTCACCTGAGCAGAATCTGAGTCTTACTGGTAGCAAGGAGGAAGGGAGAATTCTTGTGGACTAGACAGCCATCTGTGTCTGCCACCATATCCACCTGAGAGTGTAAAAATTGGTTTCAGAAGGTGATGGTCCACTTTATGCCCATCCGAACTAAGCAGCAAAGCCAGGGATCTTTGTGGTAGGAGATCATTTTAGGGGCAGGTTCAAAGGCCCATCACATCAGTGCCTCTGCCTAGACCTCAGCTACACACCCCGGGAGACTGCTAGAGGGAAAGAGGGGGTACTGGAGTGTCCCTGGTCAGTCCAGCCCTTTACAGATAAATATAGGTTTGGCCAAAAAGTTCGTTCGGTTTTTTCTGTACGATGGCTGTAGTAGCACTTAGTTATCTTTAACTTCATTCAAAACAATTTTGTTGGGACTTCCCTGGTGGTCCAGTGGTAAAGAATCTGCCTTGCAATGCAGGGGATGCAGGTTCAATCCCTGGTCAGGGAATTAAGATCCCACATGTCGCGGGGCAACTAAGCTCGTGTGCCACAACTACTGAGCTCATGTGCCTCAACTAGAGCCTGTGTGCTGCAAACTACAGAGCCTTCATGCTCTGGAACCCGTGTGCCACAACTGTAGAGCCCACACGCCCTGGAGCCTGTACGCCATAGCTAGAGAAGAGAAAACCCGCACACCACAACTAGAGAGAAGCCCGCGCACCACAATGAAGATCCTGCATGCCTCAACAAAGATGCCATGTGCCGCAACTAAGACCCGACACAGCCAAAAATAAATAAATAATAAATTGTTTTAAAAAAAATTTGTTAGATTGTATTCTGACAGCTGTCATATCAGCGTGCATTTAAAAAAAAACCATCAAAATTGGTGAATTTTGTGTAGCCATTTTAATATTGAAGATGAAAGAAAACAGCAACATTTCTGGCATATTATGCATTATTATTTCAAGAAAGGTAAAAACACAACTGAAACACAAAAAAAGATTTGTGCAGTGTATGGAGAAGGTGCTGTGACTGATCAAACGTGTCAAAAGTGGTTTGCGAAGTTTCATGCTGGAGATTTCTCGCTGGACGATGCTCCGCAGTCAGGTAGACCAGTTGAAGTTGGTAGTGATCAAATCGAGACATTAACTGAGAACAATCAACGTTATACCATGGGGGAGATAGCCGACATACTCAAAATGTCCAAATCAAGCGTTGAAAATCATTTGCACCAGTTTGGTTATGTTAATTGCTTTGATGTTTGGGTTCCACATAAGCTAACCGAAGAAAACCTTCTTGACCATATTTCCACATGATTCTCTACCTAAACATAACGAAAACACTCTGTTTTTAAAACAAATTGTGATGGGCTTTGAAAAGTGGATACTGTACAATAATGTGGAATGGAAGAGATCTTGGGGCAAGCGAAATGAACCACCAGCAACCACACCAAAAGCCAGTCTTCATCCAAAGAAGGTGATGTGTATATGGTGGGATTGGAAGGGAGTCCTCTATTATAAGCTCCTTCCGGAAAACCAAACGATTAATTTCAACAAGTACTGCTCCCAGTTAGACCAAGTGAAAGCGGCACTTGATGAAAAGCATCCGGAATTAGTCAACAGAAAACGCATAATCTTCCATCAGGATAACGCAAGACTGCATGTTTCTTTGACGACCAGGCAAAAACTGTTACAGCTTGGCTGGGAAGTTCTGATTCACCCACCATATTCACCAGACATTGCACGTTCAGGTTTCTGTTTATTTCGGTCTTTACATAATTCTCTTAATGGAAAAAAAATCAATTCCCTGAAAGACTGTAAAAGGCACGTAGAACAGTTCTTTGCTCAAAAAGATAAAAAGTTTTGGGAAACCCCAATAAAGATGTTAAAAAAAAAAGTTTTGGGAAGATAGAATTACAAAGTTGCCTGGAAAATGGCAGAAGGTAGTGGAACAACATGGTGAGTACATTATTCAATAAAGTTCTTGGTGAGAATGAAAAATGTGTCTTTTATTTTTACTTAAAAACCGAAGGAGCTTTTTGGCCAACCCAATACTTCCAATCTCAGTAAAACACCCCAAAAGGAAAAAAGACATTTGTGTTTTCTTCTTTTTAAAAAGTAGCCAGTTACTCAGGTAATTTTTGTCAACTAGACCTCAAGTATTAGAATTGATACTGTATACTTTGAAGTTCAAGAAAGCACTCATCTGCATATGGTTGAATAATGAAGGGCAGTAGATACTTTATTTGGAATTCTTACTACTAGCTAAGATGGGCTTTTAAATAAAGACTTCTCTGGATTAGGGGCTTTTGACAATACAGACAGAAATTGTAACTGCTTTCATATGATTTTTAGAAAAACAGGTCTATACCAGTAAACTGACGGGACCAAACTTACATATACCCTGCATCAAATCTTATCCCCAAATATCTGAACCAAATATCTGTCAGATGTGACCCTGACACCTAACCTACCCCATCCTGCGTGCAAGAATCATATGAGAGGTAAAAACATCTCTCTCCAATTGCTTGTGGCAGCATTTGAGAGAGAGCTAGGATATGAAAGTTGGACTGTGGAAGATTGTGAAAAAGTAAAATGGTTACAGTGAACTCTGTCTCGGAGAAACTTTGCCTATGAGGAATCTTCCTCTTATCGGCACTATGGCTTTAAAGAACTGAAATCCATTTGCTTACAAAAGAGGAGCCTCCTCCTAAGAAAACTGCTGAAGCCCAGTTTTAAAAACTGGTAAATATAGGAATATTTCTTTGCTTTTTACCATAGATAATCATTGGTAGAATCACCTTAGATAGAATTCTCCCAAGTAGATCTTCCAAGATAAAACTTGAAAGAAACATTTAAGAAATAAAACTAGTGTTGAGTTCGTGCCCCGGTCTGGGAAGATCCCACATGCCGCGGAGTGGCTGGGCCCGTGAGCCATGGCTGCTGAGCCTGCGCGTCCGGAGCCTGTGCTCCGCAGCGGGAGAGGCCACAACAGTGAGAGGCCCGCGTACCGCAAAACAGAAAAAAACAAAAACAAACAAACAAAAAAAACTAGTGTTGATTAGAAGTGATTAATTAGAAGTGAAAAGGCCAGTGTATTTCAGTGTACGGATGACAGCATTATTTGATTTACTCTAGACTATAAAAATGCATCTATTTCATTAAGAAAAATGTTTTTATACTTTGCCCAACTGCCTCTGACACAGAGTAAATCATAGGTGCATGTTGGTGTTGAATGCAGAAATTACTATAATTAAAAGTTTTAAGTAAATTGTATTGTCATAATATTAAGTTGATTTATGCCTTTAAAATTTGGAGATTATTTCCTTTTCTGCATTTTTGTTTTCTTTTAAGAAAAGTAAATAATTGAACAGTAACTGCTGAAGATAACTTTCTCCACTTTGCAGAAGAGAAATGTGAATGATGTCTTCTGTGAACCTCTATGAATCTTTCCTTGTGCCGCCTCCCCTCCGCCAACCCACCACGGGCCTCCTTCCCCCAAAGCCTGATGGCTCTATTCCCAGGCTCTGTCAGTGGAGGCCTGTGGCAAGAGCACAGGTGACACATCTCAGGAACTGATCTGAGCATGCTTGGGCTGCCTAGGATCAGAGTACAGCATTGGCTTTCCAGATGAGGACAGCCTGCCAGCTCGTCCCACTTGTTCAGGCAGCTTCATTGGTTAATTCATGAAGTACAGTCTAGCTAGTCTTAGCTGGCTGTGGAGTGCAATTATTTCTAAAAACATAGAAAAGCAATATAAATAAGAAAAGGTACACACTTCCATTGAAGTAGACCAAAAGCCACATGGGGAAAAGAATGGATAGGAAAAGAATAGGAAAAGAAATAGGCATGTTGGCAAGAGAAAGGAAAGTAATTCCTTGTAAAGTAATCTAATTAGCAAAAATTAATTTCAAAATATAGCTCATTTAGGAATCTAGGCCTTTAAATTGGCTTCTGTTGTTTCTGTTATTGAATATCTCTAAAGAACTTTTGGAGTACTTATTTTAAATTTTTATTCATTCTGTACAAACTTATTGAGCACCTACTGTCTTTAGTCCCAGACCGGGGCACGAACCCGTGTCCCCTGCATTGGCAGGCGGACTCTCAACCACTGCGCCACCAGGGAAGCCCAGAAAGTATATTTGCCTTAATTTTTAATGTATTGTACAAAATAACATGGCAGTTGTAATAGAAAACAAGTTACTGCATCCCCCAGGCATTTCCAGGGAAATCTTTCCCTCACTTCTCACCCCCTCTACTCCTAGCAGAGACAGATATAAAAGGCAAAAGCTAAAAAGACTGCCTGACTCAAAGCAAAGTGGATACCTCCGTAGATCAGTAACAGAGCAGAATTGCAGAACAGCAGAGGAAAGTTTCAGCCTCCATGGCCTTCCATGGCTGGTGGTTGGAGCCCTTGGAGTAAGGGGGAGGCCAAGTACCCAATGGAAAGGACACCAGGAGCTGAGACTTTTAGAAAGATATGGGCCAACAAGAGGCACATGAAAAGCTGCTCAACATCACTAATTATTAGAGAAATGCAAATCAAAACTACAATGAGGTAATCACCTCACACCGGTTAGAATGGGCGTCATCAGAAAATCTGCAAACCACAAATGCTGCAGAGGGTGTGGAGAAAAGGGAACGCTCTTGCACTGTTGGTGGGAATGTAAATTGATACAGTCACTATAGAGAACAGTATGGAGGTTCCTTAAGAAACTAAAAATAGAAATCCCGTATGACCCAGCAATCCCCCTACTGGGCATATACCCTGAGAAAACCATAATTCAGAAAGACACATGCACCCCAGTGTTCATTACACCACTGTTTACAATAGCCAGGACATGGAAGCAACCTAAATGCCCATCGACAGACAAATAGATAAAGATGTGGTACATATATACCAATGGAATAGTACTCAGCCATAAAAAGGAACAAAATTGGGTCATTTGCAGAGACCTGGATGGACGTAGAGACTGTCATACAGAGTGAAGTAAGAGAGAGAAGTATCATATATTAATGCATATATGTGGAATCTAGAAAAATGGTACAGCTGAACCAGCTTGCAAGGCAGAAATAGAGACGCAGATGTAGAGAAAAAATGTATGGACACCAAGGGGGGAAAGCGGGGTGGGGGGGTGATGGTGGGATGAACTGGGAGATTGGGATTGACGTATATACACTAATATGTATAAAATAGAGAACTAATAAGAACCTGCTGTATAAAAAAAAGATATGGGCCTAGGTAGGGAGAAGATGCAGATGCAGTGCACAGTAAAGGATGGGGCTCTATCTACAGTATTCACTATATGACCTTGAAGCAGGAACCCTAAATTTTCACTTTAAGACCTGGCTCTGGAGAGCCTGGTGAAAGCAGCGTCACAAGTAAGCCCTTCACCAGTTGGAACGTGAATTTACTTCAGGTAAAATGAATTTTATAGCATGACCTGACAAAGAAGTTAAATATTTTCAGAATGTTCAAAACGTAAATAAAGGAATAACTTCTATTTTAAAAGAACAACAACAACAAAAATCATGGAAGGGCTTCCCTGGTGGTGCAGTGGTTAAGAATACACCTGCCAATGCAGGGGACACGGGTTCAAGCCCTGGTCCGGGAAGATCCCATATGTCACGGAGCAGCTAAGCCTGTGTGCCACAACTACTGAGCCTGTGCTCTAGAGCCCGCAAGCCACAACTACTGAGCCCACATGCCACAACTACTGAAGCCCGCACACCTAGAGCCCATGCTCTGCAACAAGAGAAGCCACCACAATGAGAAGCCCGCTCACCGCAACTAGAGAAAGCCTGCGCACAGCAACAAAGACCCAACACAGGAATGAATGAATGAATAAAATATTTTTTTAAATCATGGAAACAGAGCTGTATGTAATGGAAGCAGGTAGATATGTAAAGAACGAGTAAAGATGAAAAAATCAAATAAAACGTGGACCAGAAATGGATAACTCTAACCAGGATATGGCTGACAAGACAATTAGTAAGTTGGAATAGAGTGAAAAAGTCACCTATAATGCCTCAGAAAGACACAGATCTAAAAAAAAATACCAAAAGGCTGATGAGATAAACAGAGTATATACTACAAAGTCCTAATCACTGTGTAAAGCTGCCCCTCTTGCCTAATTCTCTGTCCATCACATGCTCTGTGCATTCCTGTCATAAAACCTATTATTTAGCAGAATTACCAGATCTTTTTTTTTTTTTAATTTTTGTCTGTGTTGGGTCTTAGTTGCAGCACACGGGATCTTTGTTGTGGCACGTGGGCTTCTCTCTAGTTGCAATGTGCAGGCTCTAGAGCACATGGGCTCTCCAGTTGAGGCATGCGGGCTCAGTTGCCCCTCAGCATGTGGGATCTTAGTTCTGTGACCAGGGATCAAACCTGCATCCCCTGCATTGGAAGGCAGACTCCTAACCACTGGACCACCAGGGAAGTCCCACCAGGTCTATGTTTTTATTGACTTATTCTTTATAAAGTTCCTGCCAGGTGCTGAGCTCTTTTCTAGTCATGCTGGGTACAGACAGCCAAGAACGAGTCAGATAAGGGTCTTGCTCTCATGGACTTTGTTTTCTAGCCTATTCATCACTATACCTCTGGCATCTACACCATTGTCTGGCTCAGATTAGGCATTCAGGGTATATTGGTTCAATCAATGGGTAAATGAAGGAAGTAATTCATACCTCAAAATATCTTTTGTATGGCTATGGCCTTGATTATCTTCCTCTGTTTGGCCAGTTTTGCAGTGGTGAGAGAGACAGGGAAGAGATGAGAGGAATTTCTCTCCCTAGAGCATACCCTGCTGTTATCAGTCTGTGACACAGACGACACACTGGTATGACCCCCACAGACCTGGAGTCCACCTGAGCTGTGTCCTCTCGTTTTTTTACTTCTGTTTTACAAATTGGTCAAGAAGATTCAGAATGAGGGTTTCTTTGGTGGTGCAGTGCTTAAGAATCCTCCTGCCAATGCAGGGGACACGGGTTCGAGCCCTGGTCTGGGAAAATCTCACATGCCGAGGAGCAGCTAAGCCTGTGCGCCGCAACTACTGAGCCTGTGCTGTAGAGCCCGCGAGCCACAACTACTGAAGCCTGTGCGCCTAGAGCCCACGCATCGCAAGGAAGAGTAGCCCCCGCTCGCTGCAACTAGAGAAAGCCCGCACACAGCAACGAAGACCCAACGCAGCCAAAAATAATAAATAGATTTATTTTTAAAAAAAAGAAAAGATTCAGAATGAGACCAGCCAGCAATGTAAGCAATGTCAATGTATGAATCTTTCTTTTTTATTTTTCAGGCTGGAGTGAAAGGGACATTGGGAAGATTAGTCGGAATTTTTGAGGTAAGTCTGTTAAAATCTTTGGTGCAATTGGTATCATATTAATAACCACGTATATCTTCACCATGGGCCATTCAGGCTTCCGTAACAAAATACCAGAAATTGAGTGGCTTATAAACAATAGAAATTGATTTCTCATAGTTCTAGAAGCTAGGAAGTCCAAGATCAAGATGCCAGCAGATTCAGTGTCTGGTGAGGACCCACTTCCTGGTTCATAGACAGCGGTTTCTCTCTGTGTTCTCACATGGCAGAAGAGGGAATGTCTCTGGGGTCTCTTTTATAAGAGCACTAATTCTATTCATGAGGGTCTTCTATCATAACCCAATCACCTCCCACTGTCCCCTACCTCCTAATACTATTACCTTGGTGGTTAGGATTTCAACGTATGAATTCGGGGGGGCGGGGGAGAACATAAACATTGTCCATTGCAGTCTTAATCTAGGAAAGATGTCATCTTTGTTTCACCAAGTTTTCAAAACAGTGCAGCACCAGCAGAGAATAACATGCATTCTTTTTAAAATCCCATAATCTCCTCCAATCAACTAGAATTATTTGTTAGAATTGTTTTTCCTGTGTCTACCTCTCTTCCTCTCCTCCCAAGATGTGAGGAGGGGTAGGTAAGTGTAGAGGAGACAGAGGAGAAGTGGAAGATAAGTAGCTATAGCACAAGAGACAAACAAGGACATAGTCTGGACTAGAGATTTGGAGAAAGTAGGAAATCAGGGAATAAAGATGAGCAGGGTTAGTAGGAGGAGGGGAGATGTGTGAGATAATCAGCTTGCTCACATTGATGGGACCCCTGCCCACCACAGTCTCTTCTCTTTCTGGTGTTCTAGCTAGTTAAATTTACCTGGTGCCTTTTTCTCAAGAGGTCCCAAATCCTTTTCTCAGTGTTCTTGAGAAGTTGTGCAGAAAAAAGAGGGTAAAGCCTTGGCTTTGGAAGCCCAGGCAAAGAGCTCACCCTCAGATTCAAGTGTGGCATGTTTTAAATAGGCCAGTTGGTGCTATTCCATATCTGATTGTAGGACGTTAAAAAGTGAAAGGAATCCTTGGGTCTAAGCTCTCTGGACGTTTACATAATCTCAGCTGTCTAAGGAAAAACTCTCTCTGTCCCTCTTTGCCCTTCAGAACCAGGAGAGGAAGCACAGAACGTATGTCTATGTGCTCATTGTCACAGAAGTGCTGGAAGACTGGGAAGACTCAGTTAACATTGGTAAGTTATCCCCAGATGGCCTCCAAAGAGCTCCCCACAACCGGCCCTGGCCGTGCCGTAGGTCATTACCCACAACCACAAATGAGAGCCTGATAAAGAAAAGAAATAACAGAAGGATGTCCATTTTTGAACTTGTGAAAGGTACTATTTTGAAATGTTTAAGAGGAAGCCAGAGTTGGGTACATAGTCAACATTTAGAAATGCGGCCCATAAAAATAAGACCTGTTGATTCTAAAACCAAATTGGATCCTCCCAAGCAGGTATTGATCAAGGCCTCCGCAATGCTAGGCCCGCTGCTGGCCATGAACCTCAGGCGGGAGCACGGCCGTGGCTGTTCCTTGCAGTGCTTATTCAAACTGTTAGAGAAAACTGTTGGTTTGGTTGTGTGAGCCCCTCCCTCCAGAGCTGTATAGTAGGTGTAGAGTGATGGGAGTAGTTTCCAGTTATATTCATGTTACCCTTCAGGTGCACGCAACTTTCTCCTAAGGAGCCATTTTCTTTGATCTCAGATCACTATTGCATGTATATGTCCCTTTTTTTTGTTTTGGCTGTGTTGGGTCTTTGTTGCTGCACATGGGCTTTCTCTAGTTGAGACAAGTGGAGGTTACTCTTTGTTGCAGTGTGCGGGCTTCTCATTGCTGTGGCTTCTCTTGTTGCGGAGCACAGGCTCTAGGCGTGTGGGCTCAGTAGTTGTGGTGCGTGGACTTAGTTACTCTGTGGCATGTGGGATCTTCCCGGACCAGGGATCAAACCCATCCATGTACCCCGCATTGGCAGGCGGATTCTTAACCACTGCGCCACCAGGGAAGTCTGTATATATGTCTTTTGACCTAAAAATTGAGGTGATTTTAATGGTTGGCTCATGGTTTAATCTTTTAGCTCTGAAGGAAAGTATATTCTAGAAAAGTGTAATATTAATTTAACTTCTGTTGTAAATTGGCAAACAGATATAATTCATTTACCAAAGCCTTTCCCTTTATTGTTAGTATATGCTTTGCCATCATGCTTCTCACATTGTTGATCTGGGCATTTCATAGCTCTTCAGCTTTTAATGGCTTTGTGTTTGGTAAGAATGCAATAAACTTAAGTATAAATAAATTCGGGGGGGGGGGTATTAAAAATAGACTCCTTAATAGCCGGTGCTGGGGCCTGAAAAAGAAACAGAGGTGAGTGGTGTGGCTGGCCCTGTCCTCAGGGTACTCTGTCTGGTGGGAGTCACACACTTGTGATACTAATTTTTAAGGTACCATTGCTCTATTAATATCCAAACAAGCCTTTCAGCTGTACTCCCACTGCTGAGAATTGACTCTAATGAAACAATCTGAAATATGGGAATAAGCCTATGAGCCTTCCTTCAGATGAGCCTTTTTCAGATGAAAAATTGGGTCTTAAAATGTACAGGTCAGCAAATGTTAAGTGATGTAAGGTCCATTCATCTGATGGAACGTTAGGCAGCTGTTAAACGCATACTTATGAAAGCTCTACACCATGGGAAAGTGCTTACGAGATCGTGTTGGTGACTGAAAACAGGATATAGAATTGTATATACACTAATTAGAACTACATTAAAATATGAATTTGAAGTGAAAACAAAGATGAGGTACTGGTTTTCACCTAAAGAATTGGCAATGCCAAACAAAAGTTAACAGTGCTGGCAGGAGTGTGGTAAGACTGACATTCCAACACACAAAAGCAGGATTGGGGATCAGTACATCCTTCTGGAAAGCTGTTTGACAGTATCACAAGCCCTATAGTGTTCAAATTTTTTTTAAGTGTAGCATTATTTATAATAACTAAAATTGCAGACTGTTGATGTCCAATGATAGGGAAATGGTTAAGTGAATGACATTATATCCATGCTAGATATTATGATGTAATGCAACCATTAAATATCATACTTTTACAACAGAGAAGAATGCTTAAGAAACAATGTGAAGTGGAAAAGAAGCAATAACAACAGTAATAGTAAAGCAAACTCTTACAGCATGTACTCTGTCCCAGGTATTGTTCAAATGCTTTACATATTCGCTCTCACAACAGACTTGTGAGATAGGCATTATTTATTATCTCTATTTTATAGATGAAGAAAGTGGGGCCCAGAGAGGTTCAGTAACTTACCCAAAGCTGTGCAGCTCATTAGAGCCATTGATGTGATTGGAGCCCAGCATATTAGCTTCAGTGTCCATGTTCCTAACAACAGCACTCCATCAGGGCCTCTGAAGATTCCGAGCACCTTAAAGCATGATCCCAATTATAGTTTCTCAAATAACTGTGTCTTTTTCAAATAAGATGAAAGAAAAGCAAATGCACTAAGGTATTAAGAGTAGTTACTTCTGGTTTATAAGATTACAGGTAATTATCTTATTTATGCTTTCTTCTGTTTTCCCAATTTTAACCAATGATCTTTTGTTACTTTTGTAAGAGAAAAAATAATGGAGGATTTTAAAACATGCATTTGAAAAAAATTTTAAATACACTGAAAAGTTAATAATGATTGTGTTGAGATTACATTTTCCTCTTTTTGAGAAAATATTTTCTTTTTTGTAGATATATCACTCTTATACAAAAATTTTAAAATAAATAACTGATTACAAGTCAGCCATCCTGGTAATTCTGGAAGCTGATGCTCATGTCTGTTTTTGCAGGAGATGGGGTTGCTGGCGGGCTTCAGGCACTTATGTACAAGCCGAGGAAGGCCCAGAGGCCCAGGAGCTCAAGAGGAAACCACTAGCAGTGGTTCTCTTTAGAGGGCAGGTTTCACACAATTACTTTCAGCTCTTCAGTTTTCAGATTTCTTGCCTGTTTTCTGCATTAGACATTTGTGTAATATTTGAAGCATATAAAGCGCTTGCATCACCCTTGTAAGAAAAGAAAATAAGGAAAAATAAACTTACATGTTTTTTAAATGTTGATAACCATCGTGGTCATTTTGTAATGTGTAGAAATATCAAATCACTATGTTGTACGCCTGGAACTAACATAGTGTTGTAGGTCAGTTATACTTCAATGTAAAAAAGAAAAGAAAAACACTGATAACCATTGCTTCCATGTTTTTTTCTACATTTTCTCAAAAGTTTTAGGGTCAGAAACCTGCTGCTTTCCTTTTGTACTGATTTCTTTTTCTCTCTGCCTCGACAGGAAGGAAGCGGGAATGGTTTAAAATAGAAGATGCCATAAAAGTGCTGCAGTATCACAAACCGGTGCAAGCATCGTATTTTGAAACGTTGAGGCAAGGCTACTCAGCCAACAATGGCACCCCGCTCGTGGCCACCACTTACTCAGTTTCTGCTCAGAGCTCGATGCCAGGCGTCAGATGACTGAAGATTTCCTGTAAGAGAAATGGAAATTGGAAACTAGACTGAAGTGCAGGTCTTCCCTCTCACCCTTGCTCTTTCACCTCTCCTCACAGGCCTCCTCTTTCAAATAAGGCATGATGGGCAGCAGAGAAAGGGTTTATTGATAATGTTGCTGTTTGGTGTTAAGTGATGGGGCTTTTTCTTCTCTTTTTATTGAGGGGGTGGGGGGTGGGGGTGTAATTTGTCAGTACTTTTGTGCATGATCTGTCTCTCCCTTTTCACACCCCTACAATTCTCTAAAGAGGCAAACAGCCTTCCCTCTGCCTTGGATTCTGAAGTGTTCCTGTTTGTTTCATCCCAGCCCTGGCCAGATTTTTTTTTTTAATTTTTTTTTTTTTTATTAAAAGATACCAATATGAGATGAAATCTTTCAAGAATTTGTCCTGTAATGTGCTGTTAAGTCCGGTAGGCTGGTCACTTTCACTGCAAGATACATTTATCTACACATTATATATTGGGCATATAATATGTAAATAAATGACTTTTAGAAGAGGGATTTAATTGTTTAATTTTTCAAAGTTTTGTTTTTTAAATTCAGGGTGTTTCTGAAGTGGAGAGCCTCACAATTAATTTACTTTTTTGTTTCTGATGCTAGTGGCTAGGTAAAGTTCCCTGTCCTCTCTCTTTTCCCAGTCATCGACTGTAGTTATGTAGGGTACGGGAAGAGTTTAGCCACCTTCATAGTGCTCCCAGGACTCATGGCCTTCTCTTCTCAAAGCTGTGTTTCCATGCCAAGAAAGAAACAGGAAGAAACCTATTTTCTTTTTTATTACCAAGCCAGGAGCAAATGGCCTCAGCTCAGATCTGGAGAAACAATGCTAGAAATTGAATTCCTCCCTACATGTTGACAATAGGGATTTGAACTGGATTCTTGGGATTACTATCTAAAAAACTGGAGCGTCGAGCATTGTTTCTATCCTGCTGGTTTGGAGTTTTTTCCATAATGCTACTTATCGCCGACAAAGGCCTCTCTCCCTGTGCATCCATGCCTTACACCGTGCTGAACTGGATATTGTCCTTGTGCTCTGAAGCATCCAACTATACTTGGCAAGTACAGCTGTACAGTCCTGTCCCTGTTCTGGGTAACCATGTTACGTTCCTGAAAAGTACACAGGAGGAAAATTCAGATGTTTGCTTTTCTTTGTAATGTTATAGCACTTGTAATTGCACCATGGAGCATGCTCAGAAATATTAAATATGTCTCCCACTGGGATGTGAAAGGTCCATCGTCCGCTGAGAAGTGGTATGGGAGAATGCTTAATCAGTTATTAGAACAGCAACATAATGCATTGGCTCCCTGCAAACTGTCTTGTTGGGTTTTGATACAGAGTTGATGCTGGCTTCATTTGCCAATTGTGTTGTTTAGCCGAGAAGTAGGCAGAAAAGGGTCTTGAGACCGGGGCTGGGGGTGGGGGGCACTGATCAATCCCTGGCTTGGGACAGGAGTTTGTTGCTATACTCTTAGTGGCATCTCCTTTGTCAAAACATAGCCAAGATGTGAAATTAAAATCGTAGTTCTCTTTATTTAAAAATTCTAATAAATACTCAAACTTGGAAAAGCTTTTGCTCTTCCCTCCCACTAAAAGAAATATAGTATCTGGTAGGCCTGTGTCATTTAATGTTCAGTGTTTTAGAGGACATCAGTTGATGAACTTAAATTTTTGCTATCTATTCTCGGTTTGCATCTTCTCTCCCAGTCTTAAAACACGGAGCCAAAAAGCAGTGCCGGCAGTTTCCTTAGGAGACAGCTCTACCTCTGGGAAAGGAATCCTGTCCCTAAGTAAGGTTCCCAGTGGATAGAAAGCACCATGGGATTTGAGTCTAAATGCCAACTCACTGTTCATGTGTCCTACTTAAAAATGAACACACTGCTGCTTATTACCTGATTTAGAGCATTCTGAGGTTCTGTGCAAATAAATAAAGGGGACAGTAAAGTAAGTTCAGCTCAGCACTAAATGGAGTCCCCAAAACAATCTTCAAAATAAATTCTACCTTTATGATATAGATTGAAAGAGCTTTGCAGGAAAACGATTAGTACACTTGAAACAGGAACTGCATTTGTTAATAGTATTTGTGCAGTTTTTAGTGATCTGAAGATGTTTTCACTGGGCTGGTATAATAAATACACTACCCTACAAAGTCCTGTTTGGATTGTTGTTGGCGTCTTTGGGTCAGGAAAGCGAACTATGCCAAGAAGTATTTGTCAGTGACATGAATGGATCCCATTAATGCAGTTAACTGGCGAGGTTGTGCTGATGCTTCCTTAACTGACAAAAGGAGGCTTTGTCCAACACCAGAATTGTTGAAACTGATGCGGTTATCTGTTGCACTGGGATTCTGGTGAGCAGGGGTCGGTGTTTTTCCCTCCCTGGCATCATAAACACCATGGCTGTCTCCTGACGTGTAGTCACAGCCCTTTTGTGATACATTACTTAGACACATGGTTGCAGTAACCTTTCTATCTCCCCCAAAGAAAGCAAGGAAAAACAGAGGAAAGCTCAAAGTTTACCCTACTTGCAGAATATTTAGACAACACTGATTTGCCATTAATTCTGCAAGTACTCGCCTTATTCAGGCTTGGCAGAAACAGGTTCCTGTGTTCAGGGCAGATATCGAGTCTCTCTCACAATGAACGGGCACATCTTAGATTCTGATTATTACCAGAGTGCCCATCAGAGTCCACCATACTCAGGATGGAGAAAGATAGCAATGGCTTTTTTTTAATTAAAATTTGTTTTTGGTTTATAAATTGCAGCCCTTGGGGAAACAACAGTGAGACCATGCCATTTTTTTGGACCAGGACTATATGTGAGTGAGTGAGTGTGTGTGTATGTGTGTGTGTGTGTGTGTGTGTGAGAGAGAGAGAGAGGAGAGAGAGAGATAGAGAGGACTAGCAGGAGTCGGCCACGTTAGGTTTTCTGGTCGCCTCTCAGAACAGTGCAGCCCATGAAAGAGGAGTCTTGATTTTTCTCATGGTAAACATAACAGGATGGAAAAGTTACTGAATTGACTGTTTTATTTTTACAAGTGTCTGCTGCCCCATCTGCCCTGTGAGGAGAGGGTTTTCTCACTGCTGAGTCTGAGCTGAGGCCATCTGGAGGGATCAGAGAGTGTGGGAGTATCACCCTGCTAAGGCTGAGCAAGGCCTAGAAGGTGGCTTCGCCACAGGATTTCCGCCCTCTGCATTGCGTTGCCAGTGCTGTGGAAAGTGAGGCACTGGAGGCCTTGCTTCCCGCAGCCTCTGGGGAGCAGGGTGGGTCACTGCCCTCTGAGAGTGTTTGCAGTTTTTTGTACACTGTTGCTACATAGTCAAGTTCCTTCATGGCAGAGAAATATTTTTTGTTTCAGTGTTAGGAGTCAGCCCATGTAAAGTCTCTTAGACTTGCTTAGAAGAAAAAAAAGTCACCTTTTGCTTTTAGAATTCTAGGAGGAAGAAGTTCCCCATAGAACCACGCTTCCTCCTTCTCCTTCCGCTTTCTCTTCTCCACGCACAGTGCTCATTGGGGGCTTCTTCTAACCCTCCTCAACAGAGGGGAGTAATCGGTCTTCTGATGGACATGGATGTGCGTCTCATACCTTGTACTTAACATATTTGTCATTTCCATCTAGTGCTGTGTTAATATCTTTGTTGATCTCCCCACCTGATCTTTTTTTTTAAACAGCTTAGCCTGAGCCATATTTTTGTTCATTTACAAAAAGGATTTAATAACCACAATGTGATTTTTGCCACAACTGTATGATTTTTAATATTTCTGAAGTGTTCTCTAAGCCCATCCTAGTTGAGAGTGGATTTAGCGTTAGAAGAAATACCTGGAGAAATCTCCACAGTGGGATGAATTTTTGCTTAAAGAGAAATGAGAGTTGATAATATAACTCTATATCCTGGTCCCACCTGCATTTCACATCTACATCTTTACAAAAAATAGGAGACATGCAGGATAGTCAACTCAAGCATTTCTAGGGAGAGGAGATTGTTTAATGGTGATGAAATAATGCAGATGGCTCTTTGAGTTCTTATTCTTGAAGACTCTAAAAGAAGTCAGACCTGAGGCTGTGCAGTTTATACTGCCCAGTTGGGGTGGCAGTCGTTTCTCCTGAGCACTGCTGGGATGGAACCTATTTCCCCAAGGCTCTGCAGCTGTCAACCTTAGTGGCGTCAGCCTTGCTCCATCAGGGCACCCCCCCCACTTGGGGTAGGTGGGAAAGCACCCCAGAGTCAGCCTCTGCACTCTGGGGTGAGCTTGCAACAGAGACCACACCATCCAGAAGAGCTGTGTATTCCACGTCACCTGACATGTCACCTAAAGCAGTAAGACATTTGAGATTTTCAAGTAAATTGTGAATTGCTAAATACTGCAGTCTATAGAATATACTACATCAGGTTGACTTGAGGTCATCACAGGCCCTGGGAACCTACTTTTAGGCAGACTCTCCTTTGGAAGCCAGGAGCCTTCCACTCCTGTCTCTGAAAAGGCAGCTTCACACTTCGACAATGTTTTTGCATTAGCTTGATAACCTTTCAGGGATGGGTGAAGCCTAATCGGGACATTTAAAAAACGATATCTCTCACCTTCAGAGTAATCCAATAGTTTGTCCTCCTAATCCCCTTAAAAAGTAATAAGTAAAAAGAGAAGTAAAGAATCCCATTTGGTGTTGATTCTAACAGACTCCTTGAGCTGAGGCTGGCAGTCACGTGATTTGATTTTGTGTGTCTGCTACATGAAGCTTTTGAAGTGAAAAGGGCATGTCTCTCCCCTAAATCTTTGTTGATAGTGATGATCTGTGAGCCTGAGCTTGTCCTAGAAAATGAGACTGTCCACCTGGCAAGGGGAGCGCAAAGAAAAGCCTCCTTAACTCAGAATTGAGCACAGGAGGAGGGCCTCTGCGGAAGAAGGAAGTGCTTTTGGCTGAAAAAGCAAGATTAATATCTAGAAGGTGGCGAGTCATTGCTTCTGTTCCTGCAGCAATTAGGTTGTTGAATTAAATAGGTTTCCTTCAGTTTGCATTCTGAGTTCTTAACCCCAAACAGGGGCCACTAGAACAGCAAAAAAAGAGGCATTTAACCCCCTGGAGATAGGCTTTAAAAGATACAAAAGCAGCAGCCTTGTCATTTTCCAGGTTCATCACCATTTTGATGTGCTACCCGCCCTTCCACCCCCACTGCAGCCAGGCCAGATGTGAAGATTCTATAAATATTTGAGTTGGGGAACATAAATTCTGGTTCTGGAACAATTACCTACTAAATTGCTCACCATCTGTGGACGTTATCCATGGGATGTGCCTTTCAGGGAACATTTCAACAATACAGTAAAATCACTCTTCTGGGCTTGAGGCCCCAGTCAGGCATTAGGATCAAAATCTTAAGTCTTTGGAACTTCTCAGGAAGAAAGCAAGATACCCATTCCCGATGCTGGGCCTTGAGACTGGACTCCCTGTCTGTACAGTGGGGTGGAGTGGCTCATCTTCAGGAAGTCATTTCTCCAGTAATACTGGAAGTATTACTGATACGAGACTGACTTTCTGGAAGTAATACTGATACGAGCCTGGCTTTCTGAACACTTTTGTGCTGAATTGAAAATGTTAACCTAAAGCAATAGATCCATGTAGCCTCTTCTACCTCATTACTGTCCCATTGGAAAAAAACAGCATTTCAGTGTTAAGGCTTGGTCTTAACATAATAGATATGACTTATGCCAGGGAAGATAGAGGCTGATTATGGAGACATCCACAACCGGAACAGATAGGCCTGCTCCACGTAAGTCCTCCACGGGGGCAGGTTGAAGTTAGGTCTTGGAGAGCTTCCAAAGCACTGGGGGGAGGGGAGGACTTCAAGGGCCTTCGCTCAGCCAGCAGGCGGCCTGTGCTCCTCCCGAGGACATGAAGGATTCGGAGGGAGCTGCAGGCACCTAAGCCACGGTGCGCAGACACAAACCTGCCCTTTTGCCTCCTCCCACGTGACTGAGAGCATTTTTTGCTCAGAATCCAAAGGGATTCTGTCCTCCAAAATCCAGTTTGCTTGAGGTGTTTTGTTTCGCCTCTGAGAACCTCACCCTTGCACTCACCCGTTCATGGACGTAGATGTGCTGCTCAGGGCACAGATTCACGAGGGAGTCCAGGGCCCAGCGGTTGCACAGTGTTGCATTTTGTAGTTAGGAAAACAGTTGGTCCACTCTGTCATAAAAGAGACACAGCGTGGGGTGCAGTTTTATAAATGTCAGGTCCGTTTTTATTGTCTCATGGTCTGAAAACATTCAAACTGATTTATAATTGAAGAAAAAGTTGGTTAAAATGAATAAAATGTCAGTTAGTGCATCTATCTTAAAGATAACTACCAGTGTACACCATGTGTTTAAGGAAGTAGGAGCATTTGAGGATGTTGTAAAAGTAAAGCAGGTATCTCTGGCCTACCCAAGTGTTTCAGAGGGAGGATGTGGAAGCCTATTAGTAGCATCTTTATATTTGATTTTGTATAAAGAGGCCAGTCTTTATTTCAAGGACCTTTTTCCCACCTACTCAATCACCTTGGTAGGGGATGGGCTCTAAGGAAGAAGCAGTGAGGCCCCAGCTCTATTTGCTGAGCTACAGGGTATGATCTCCAAACAGCATGAGGCGTATTTGAGGGGTTTCCTAACTCTGCTCACCTCCACTCCACTCATCTACCATCAGCACCAGAAGGGTTAAACTCCCTGGGACCATTCCAGTTCTGAAACAGATGAACTAGAGGTGCTTCCGAACCCTGTCTTCACAAGTGTATCGCACAGGTGCAGTCTCCCTTTGGCCAAGTTCAACAGGTGTTTCCAGGGAACCCTTTGGATGGAGATAAAGTAGCCAAGATGTATTGAGTTTAACTTTTTCTGAAGGACAGAGTCTTTGTCCCTTTCCCCTCATGTTTTAGCTGAGACCTAAATGACAAAGTCTCCAGAACTGAAGACAGAGAGCCAGGGGCCCATGTACCCAGGGACCAGTCCCCTGGGGATCACAGAGACTCAAACCAGACTATTCTGATTCCACCAGAACTCCACTGCTGTCCCCTTCCATCAGGACCACCCGGAAAAGCAAACAACTTAGGCTTTCCACCCCTAGGTCACCTGGTTCCTTGGTGACCATTCTGCAGAGTGAGAAATGGATCACCTGTTTAGGCAGTGTGCTGTATATTTGTAGAAAGGGTAAAAAGTGGAGTGGCCAATGGGCTGAGTACTCATCCTTGGAGAGGGTAGCAGAATAACCCCAGATGAGCTCAACAAAACCCCAGGGAATCCAAGGAAAGGAGCTTGTGTGGGAGGAGGGGTTGGTTATGGTCCCTTAACCTCTTGGGACCTTTCACAACTGGGGTTTGGAATAACGTCGCCCTTACCCCTATCCAAATGTGCTCCAGGACGTAGGAGCTCCTGACCCAGGGGTGCATGCTCTTGTTTTCCATTTTTTCGTTTGCAAAACAACCTTGCTTGGTATTGTATGGAAAAGCGCGTTTTCCTCCCTGCCCACTTGGAGCCGCCTGCCCAGGCCTGGCTTCTTCCCCAGTCTCTCAGTGCTCTTAGGAGCTGAGGGGAGCAGAATGGGTCCAGAGGAGGTGGAAGGAAACTGAATTTTCCTGCACCCTTTCTCTAGGAGGCTGTTCTTAGGCTTCCTTCATACCTCTCTTTCCCGTGGGGGCAGGCAGGTTGTGGGGGAGGGCTGAAAAGAAAGTTCAGGTTTGGGTCTGAGACAGGTGCACAGCAGATGCAAGTCCCCCTTTTCCCCCTTTAATAGCCAGCCAGCCGTGTGTAACCATCCCCTTACTAAAGCATCCCCTCATGTGTGCCGGCCGCAGAGGACAGCAAAGCCCTCCCCCATAGTCTAGCTGGAGCTCTGGTACTATCCCTAAAATCCCACCACCCCTATATCTGACTCCTTTTTGTAAAAACAAATGCTTAAACCTGTGAGTGTGCTGTTCCTTTCTGTGTGTTCATCAGTTTCTTTCCACTTGAACTGTGTGGGAGGGAAGGGCATTGGAACTGTAGGTTGTAATATTGTGCCAACCAATAAAAACCAGTATTTCACACACATCCCTGCGTAGTCTCTGGTTTCTTTCTAAAAGTTTTCTTCGAGTCCTTCTCATCAGTCTTCTTTTGATTTTACCACCACCCTCTGCTGGACTCTTGAGAGTTGCCCCAGAGGTCAGAGGTGGCCGCATGGAAGATTTGCTGTTCAGGGAATTCAAGTAAGGAATGAAGTGAAGCCCAGGAAGGTAGTGAGAGTCAGTGCCAGGGACCCCCCGGCAGACACCCAGTGCTTCACTAGGAGCCCAGAGGGGCATGAGGGGACAGAGGTGAGCCACATCCAGGACAACAAGGGAGCACAACAAGGGGTGCTCTCCTGTGTGGAAGCAGAAGTTGGGCCTGGTGGAGCCAGGACGGGCTGGAGCGGCGTTTTGAAGATGCATGCTGGTAGGACTTGCAGGCAGAGAACAGGCAGGGCACCGCCAGGGGGAGAGCAACATGAAGTTAGCTGTGCCCCTCCGGCTGAAGACAGATGACAAGCATTATGGGCTGGAAAATAAAGCATGATGAGGCCAAGTTAGGGAAAGCCCCAAAAGCCAGGCCAAGGAGTTTGGCTGCGTACGTGTGAAGTGCTCTTGAGCAGGGCAGTCGTGTAGAATCAGCCATGTTTGAAGAGGAGGCAGGAGAGGTTGGAAAGGAGCCACCTGGAAACTTGTGATGCCAGGCCTTAACGGACTCAAGGAGTGGACCTGGGGATGGAGAGAGGGCTGGAGAAGCAAGAATAAAGAGTGTATCACGATCAGATAAACGCGTTCATCCACTGAGGGCCCCTGGGCTCTCTGGGACTCGGGTGGCATCAGCACTTCGTTCAGCCCCAGGGCCAATTCCCAGTCAACTGGTCAGAGCACCCTTTCCTCCTAAAATTCTGATTCTGCAGGCCTCCTTTATCCCATGATGATCACCGTCCCTTCCTCTATCAAAGGATTCTTTTGCCAGATTTAGCGTGTGTAATGAGGCTGTGAGCTTATGAACGCCGATGCAAGTGATACATGCGGGAAACCACCAAATGGCCACCTCTAATCGGGATCTGGGGTTCCAGAAACTCACCGCTCGCCCACATCAGATCATGATGGGCCGTTCTGAAGGTGACCCATCCCCATCACATTCACTACATGTTGATTGTTCTTCATTCTCAGGGTAAATGCAAACTTTGGGATTACCTTGCTGCAGCCCAGTCTCCTCATAGTCTGCGGGACTCGTGGCAGGAGGGAGGGTGAGTGGGAGAGAAATCTCAAAAGGCCCCAAAACTTTGAGCACGAGTGACCAGAGGAAATCAGCCCAAAGAACACGAATGCCACCCTGACGTTGCTGAAACCAGCACTGGGGACAGTGCTGCGACATGCATTGCACTTCCTACGCCCTTTGTTATTCTGAGGTAGCAGCTTTGACCAACTCAAGCCAGATTGAGTTGGCAGAATTCCTGCCCAAACCCCAGTCAGGCTGGCTCCCATCCTCTCTGGAGACCTGATAACCATGCTGAAGAAACCCTGTTGTTATAAACCATGGACTTGTTTGCTTTGTGGTTTCAGACACATGTGAGGTGTGAAAGGTTTCTTTTATCTCCTTGGTCTTGTGACACCCAGCTAACATCTCAGCATCTGCGAGGCAGCCATGAGGCTCCATGTTCTATGGCCTGAATTCCAGCAATGTGCTCAAGCCAGGACATGCAGTCCTCACAGAGGCACCTGCTGGGGCGCCTGGGGGTGGGGTGAGGGGCCGATGGAGAGAGCTTGGGCAGGGGGACCATGGAAGGTAGGATGAGTAAGGGATTCAGAAAAGGGAGGGAGGATAGGGCGGGCTGCCTGCTATAATAGAAGGTGTGAGCTTTGGAATTAAACCAGGGTTCAGGTCTCCGCTCAGCCGTTGACAAGCTCTGTGATCTTGGGCAAGTTACTGTCTGTGTTCCTTCCTATTCATCGGGGGAGAAGTCTACTTTGTGGGGTCGTCGTGAGCGTTAAATAAGTGAAGGAGTGTATGTGATGCCAGAGTTGGTGTGTGATCGTTAAATAGTGGCTGTGAGTGAACACCTGTTTGGGAAATGCCAAGGACTGTGCTGAGTTCACTAAATAAGACAAGTCACAACAGACACAATCACAATGCAAAGTGACAGATGCAATAAAAAGAAGGCAGAGAGAGTGACTAACTCCATCCCAGTGGAGCCACCATCTGAGAGGATTCATGAAGGGTAAAGGAATTCTCGACCAAGGGGACAGCATGTGCAAGGGTGCTGTGCTCGGTTAACAGCGAGTTTGCGGGGGCTGGAACGTGATAGCCGTGATGGGGAGGGAGGAGGGAGAGCCAGGAGGTGCCACGGGAAAGGCCAGCTGGGGTCAGGTGGCTTGGCTGGCTGTTTGAACTTTACTCCGCATGACTGGGAAGCCAACAAAGGTTTTAAAACAGCAGTGACTACATCGGGTTGGGCATTTGTGGAAGATGATACTACTCTCTCCTGAGTGCTCCTGGGTTGTTGTTCCAGGCCTTTATGCCAGGTGGTGTGTTCACTGCTTTACAGTTTCATCTTTGCCATCCTTGTGACACATAGGACCTTTGGTCATCACCTTCGTGATGGTAAAGGAAATGGCAGCCTAGGGAAGCAAACTACTTTTTAAAAGAATTGGAGAAACCAATTCTAAAAATCACAAGGTAGAGTGCCAAGGATGTCTAAGACAGTTTTGGAAAACTACGAGGAAAAACACAGGACTACAGGGAAGTCCTGTGTTCTATCAGTATCAAGACTTTAAAGATAAAGTAACTGAAGCAATGTGATAAATGGGAATAGCTAGATAGAGAAGTGAATTAGGAAACAATAGAACAGGGGACCGAGAAACAGACCTATGCGTATGTGGGAATATGGTAAGAGCCAGAGGAGACATGCACCCGAGTGGGGAAAGGATTGGTCCTTCAGTAAATGGTGTTGGAACAATTGGCTAGACAAATGAAAAAAAATAAATTTAGATCCCTACCTCACACCATACAGTGAAAATAAACTCGCAAATGTGTAAAATGAGTCATAAAGCTTTTAGAAGAAAATACAGAAGTAATACATCCAAGGTCACACAGGTAATAAATGGAAGAACTGTAGTCAAACCCAGGGGGTCTGACTCCAGAACCTGCCTTCTCACCCACTTAGTAGTACTCTCTCCTGGTCACTTTAGAGTGTAAGATGGACCAGAGCAAGCGGAAACTGAAATCAGGGAGGTGGTGAATGAATTTGCATCTGGTCCCCAAACACCTGACATGAAGGGTTGCCGAGGAGGCAGAAGGAGAGACTTCCTCATGTCCTCATGTAATCACCATCACTCAGCCAACAGGTCGGGCACTGATGAGGTGCCAGCACACTGCCAGGTGTCTGTGAGGGAGATCATCAGGAACTCCACGAATAGGTATTGAGAGTGTATGGGTAGCCATGACACTTAAGAAGGTGTGAAGAGGATAAAAATAAGGGAACAGTGGTGAATCATTATGTGGTTAGGCCTGGAAGGATTTTAGGGATCATCTAATACTTTCATTTTACAGATTGGGAAATAGGCACAGTGAGAAGGGACTTTTCACCAGTATTCGAGTTTGGAACCCTGAGCAAAGAATACATATCTCTGGCCATGCTGTAAATAACCAGCTCTTCTGGCTCTGTGGACATGAAAGTATATTTTTTAATGGTTATCCCATTCTTGGCCACCAAACTCTATCTAAGCCGGTGCCAAGTCTAAACCCACGTCCATCACTTCATCACTCACTCACTCACCATTATTTACTTGGTATTTCTTGTCCCCATCTCCTCCCCCTGCAGCCCCCCTACAGAATCCCAATCCTGAATTCACCCCTCCTATGCAAGAGCTGAGCCTGCCCAGAGAAAACCATGTCCTGTGGGGTCACTATGGGTTTATGCGTCCCCTCTAGTGGGCCTCCAGTGCCGCCCATCAATGGCTACTGACTGGCACACTGACGAATCCAAAGGCCACTTATCTTCTCCCTGACTTCACTGACCCCCTCCCTGCCACCTGCCCCCACCACCACCACAGTGTCCTGGCTACACTTCTGGTTCTCCTCCTACCCATAGCTTTCAGAGTAAAGTTCTAATACCCTAGAGTAGTACCCAATATCTTTTGTGATTTGGCCCCTGCCCACCTCTGCAGACTCATTTCTTGCCACCCACCTTGCCCTTCTTTTCCCCTGGCCTCATAGAACATTTTGCACTTCTTCAAAGGTACCATGTACCATTGCACTGCTTCACAATTCACATGTGCTGTGCTATTCTTTGGGAAAGATGTCCAAGATCCTGTCCCCTAGGAGGAGCTGAGTGACTCCTGTACATGCCCCCAGTCTGAAGGCAGGGAAATATCTCTGTTCTTTGCATCCAGCTGAATGGTTCAGAGCAGGTACCTAGGAAATGCTGGATGGAAGAAGCAAAGAGCCATGGCATTTGGGGATGTCCACAGCACAAAGAATGTCTGCCTAGTGTCACTCTGTTCTCTCAACAACACACACACACACACACACACACACACACACGCATGCACACACACACACACACCCTTCACTTTCCCCCAGACCTGAAAGCAAATGTAGAACTACCCTCAGGGATGGGGAGAGAGAAGTTTGGAACAGGTGGAGGTGGGGGTAGTTAAGGGTGATATTCAACCAGCGTGGTGCCCACCAACAAATCAGAACAAACACCCTATTGAAGCCTGTCCTCTGAGACCCCTTCCCCAGCTTCCTCTTCTTGCCTTGAACTTGGGAGTTAGAGGGAAAGCAGGGAGGAAACCCCCAGTTCCTGCTACTCCACTTACCTCTCAGCCCAGGATCCGATGAACTTTCCCAGCTGAAGGGCAGGAGCTAAATGGAAGGCTGGTCACTTTCAGCACAGCCTGTGTCTGAAACAGGCAAGGAAAGCCAAGTTAGGATTCAGACTGGAGAAGGGAGGGGTGGTTATGGGGATTTGCAGTTTAGGGGGTGGAGTCGAGGGGAATTTGTTTTACTTGGAGGGAACTTGATCTGAGGAAATTGAGTGGACCGATTATAACACCTAATATTTGACTGTGCTTTCCAGTTTACCAAGTACTTTCCCATCAGTTCAGACAATTCCTTGAACACTTACTGCCTGTACAGGGCTAAGGGCCAGGACACTGACCTTCACATCTACCCTGAGAGGCAGGTACTTTGATCCCCAGCTCACTGTCGATGGAGCTGGAGCCTGGAGGAGACTGAAGGACAAGGGAAAGTAGATTGGGTGTGGGTAAGATTTAGAAGGTGAAGGAAAGCTGCGGGGAAGCAAATACCTTGAAGTCAGGCCTCTGGTGCTGTCAGGGGCTGGCCAGTAGGGACCCCGAAGTGGAGGGAGCCCCAAACCTCCACTCCTCAGGCTGCCAGTGATGTCACAATGGCAGGTGCGGGAACTGTGGGGTCCCTCTCCACCTCAACCCCACTGATCTTTATCCCGGAATGGGGTGAGGGCCGGCTCCACTAGGCAGCGTCTCAGAAGCTAGGTTTCCACTCCTTCCGGAGCAGCCCTCTGCTCCGCCCTCCAGAAAGAGGCCAATGGGCTTCTGGAAGGTGGAGAAGAACAGCGGAAGTAAAGGTATGGAGGTGGGAAAATGGGATGCATGCAGAAAACCAGGTAACTGCACAAAAATAAATGAGCCAATGTAAGAAAGAGCCAGGAAGAAAATACCCTCTGAAAGTGGGATTATGAGTAATTTAATTTTCTTCTTTGTGACTTTGTATGTTTTCCAACTCTTGGTAGTAATTTGTTTTTGCAATCAAAAACAATCAGATTGTTTTGTAATCCCTTACGTTTATGGAGCATGTTATTATTTACCTAATGCTTAAGCCCATAATTTTTTTTTTTTTTTTTTTGGCCATGCCATGCGCAGCTTGCAGGATCTTAGTTCCCCGCCAGGGATTGAACCCAGCCCTTGGTAGTGAAAGCGTGGAGTCCTAACCACTGGATATCCAGAGAATCCCCCATAAGTGTAATTTCTTTCAATCAACAATAATCTTATTTATGAGGTGGGCATTATCAATTACGTTTTGGAGTCAGGGACTCAGGTTCCAAGGTGTTGAGTGACTTAGTTGAAGCCACAAGAATAGCCAGTAGTGGGCTCAGGGCACTTTGGGCCAGCCCGGCAAGGTTGAGCCTGGGCAATGTGATGGTGGCCAACAAGACTCTGCTACAGTCTTGGTTCCTTTTTCTTTGTATGTCTCCCCCTTCCCAATCCCTGGGCATTGGCCTATTGACTCACCTGTCATTAACTCCATTAACTCATTTATAAAATAAATATGCATTGATCCATATTTATTGAGTTATTCTTTACTCATCATATTTTTAAAAACTGTATTGAGGGGCTTCCCTGGTGGTGCAGTGGTTAAGCATCTGCCTGCCAATGCAGGGGACACGGGTTTGAGCCCTGGTCCAGGAAGATCCCACATGCCATGGAGCAACTAAGCCCGTGCGCCACAACTACTGAGCCTGTGCTCTAGAGTCCGTGAGCCACAACTACTGAGCCCACATGCCACAGCTTCTGAAGCCCGCGTGCCTAGAGCCTGTGCTCTGGAACAAGAGAAGCCACTGCAACGAGAAGCCTGCACACTGCAACAAAGAGTAGCCCCCGCTCACTGCAATTAGAGAAAGCCCGCATGCAGCAATGAAGACCCAATTCAGCCAAAAATAAATTAATTTTTAAAAACTGTATTGAGCTACAATTAACATAAGCTGCACACATTTAAAGTGTACAATTTAATACATCTTGACATATGTGTTCAAATGAAACTATCATAACCAAGGTAATAGACCTATCCCTCACCCCCAAAATTTCCTTTGTGCCTCTTTGTGACCCCTCTCACCTGACCCTCACACATCCTTCTTCAAGTAAACACTAATCTGCTTTCTGTCACTATAGTTTAGTCTGCATTTTCTAGAGTTTCATATAATAGAATCATACGTTAGAATTTGTGTATATTGCAAGGTATGGATTCAAGGTGATAATTTTTGCATATAGATAACCAGTTGTTCCAGTACCATTCCCTAAAAAGGCTATCCTATTCTTAGTTTGCTGTGTTTTTGGTTTTGGTTTTTTGTTTTCTTTTGTTTTGGCCACGCCGTGTGGCATGTGGGATCTTAGTTCCCCAACCAGGGATTGAAACCATGTTCCCTGCACTGGGAGCACGGATTCTTCTTTTTTTTTTTTTTTATCATGAAAATGTCATTTAATGCAAGTTTCTATCAATATATACCTCCCATGCTTGATTTCCTAATAGTGTATATTTTTAAAATAAATTTATTTAGGCTGTGTTGTGTCTTCATTTCTGTGTGAGGGCTTTCTCTAGTTGCGGCGAGTGGGGGCCACTCTTCATTGCGGTGCGCGGGCCTCTCATTGTCGCGGCCTCTCCTGTTGCGGAGCACAAGCTCCAGACGCGCAGGCCAAGTAGCTGTGGCTCACGGGCCCAGTTGCTCCCCGGCATGTAGGATCTTCCCAGACCAGGGCTCGAACCCGTGTCCCATGCATTGGCAGGCAGATTCTCAACCACTGCGCCACCAGGGAAGCCCTATAGTGTATTTTTGTTTGTTTGTTTCATGAATGTTTGAAGATGTCTTTATCTTCATTCTTTTTTTTTTACCATGAAAATATCATTTAATTCAAGTTTCTATCAATATGTACCTCCCATGCTTGATTTCCTAATAGTGTATTTTTGTTTGTTTTTTGAACGTTTGAAGATGTTTTTATCTTCTTTTCTTTCTTAACATCTTCATTGGAGTATAATTGCTTTACAATGGTGTGTTAGTTTCTGCTTTATAACAAAGTGAATCAGCTATACATATACATATGTTCCCATATCTCTTCCCCCCTGTCTCCCTCCCTCCCCCCCTCCCTATACCACCCCTCTAGGTGGTCACAAAGCACCAAGCTGGTCTCCCTGTGCTATGCGGCTGCTTCCCACTAGCTATCGGTTTTACATTTGGTAGTGTATATATGTCCATGCCATTCTCTCACTTTGTCCCAGCTTACTCTTCCCACTCCCTGGGTCCTCAAGTCCATTCTCTACATCTACGTGTTTATTCCTGTCCTGCCCCTAGGTTCTTCAGAACCTTTTTTTTTTTTTTAACATTCCATATATATGTGTTAGCATATGGTATTTGTTTTTCTCTTTCTGACTTACTTCACTCTGTATGACAGACTCTAGGTCCATCCAC